>NC_135327.1:105800281-106122059 GCF_023851605.1 Tamandua tetradactyla | reverse complement strand
TGGTATGTTGTGTTTTCATTTTCACGTCAAGATATTTCTTAATATACCTTGTGATATCTTCTTTGATACATTGATTGTGTAAGGTATGCTAATTTCCATACATTTGAGAATTTTCCAGTTGTACCTCTGTTATTTATTTCTGGCTTCATCCCACTGTGATCAGAGAAACACACTGTACTATTTCTATATTTTTTAATTTATTGAGACTTGTTTTATGACCTATTATATGGTCTCTCCTGGAGGATGGTACATGTGCATAGAGAAGAATATGTATACTTCTTCTCTTGTTGGAGTGTCCTACATATGTCTGTTAGGGCTAATTGGTTTATAGTATTGTTTAAGTCTTTTATTTCCTTATTGATCTTCTGTCTAGATATTCCATCAATTATTGAAAGTTGTATATTGAAGTCTCCTACTATTAAAGTAGAACTATCTTTTCTCCCTTCAAATTTATCAATATTTGTTTCAGATATTTTGGGGCTTTCTGTTAGGCGCATATATATTTATAGTTGTTACAGCTTCTTGTTGAATTGGCCCCTTTATAGTGACCCTCTTTGCCTCTTACAACTGTTTTTAAATGATTAGAGAAGCTTTAGGTATACAGAAAAATCTCACAGAAAATATAGAGCCCTCATATACTCATCCCCATTGTTAATATTCTATATTCATGTGCTACCTTTGTTACAATGGATGAGAGGATATTATTATAATTGTACTGTTAACTACAGTCCATAGTTTACACTAGGACTCATTGTTTGTGTTGTATGGTTTGAAGATTGTTTTTTTAATTTTTATTTTAGTAACATTTATGTTGCCTAAATTGTTTCTTTTCAGCTACATATATATATAATTCAGTGGTGTTAATTCATTCACGATGTTGTATGTACTACCATCACCACCATCCCTTTTCAAAACTTTTTCATCACCCCCAAAAAATAATTCTACATCAAATAAGCAGTTAATAGCCTATCTATAACAATTATATTTGATTTGACAGCAATTTAACTTCATGAGCATATACATACTCTGTTCATACACCCCTCCTTCCCCCCACCTTTTTGTTGTACTTTCTCCAAATTATTTCTGAATACATTGTATGTCCAAAATCATAGATGTATCACCTTTTATCCATTCTCATTTTAGAACCTGTAAGAAGTAAAAAGTGAGAATACATACCAAAAAACAAAAATACAATATGTCAATACTGACATTTATAATTACCGCTATGGTTACCTTTACTAGAGCTCTTTATTCCTTTATGCCACTTTACTCTGTTGTCTATGTCCTTTCTTCCAATCTGAAGAACTGCTTTTAACATTGCTTATAGGGCGTATAGTGGTGACAACCTCCCTTAGCTTTTGCTTATCAGGTTATGTCTTAATCTTGACCTCATTTTTTAAAAATTTATTTATTAATTTAAAAAATTTAACAAACCAAATAAAACACCAACATATATAATCAGTAATTCACAATATCATCACTTAGTTGCATATTCATCATTTATTAGAACATTTGCATCAATTCAGAAAAAGAAATAGAAAGACAATAGAAAAAGAAATAAAACAAAAACAGAAAAGAAAAGAAATATTATACTTACGATACCCCTTACCCCTCGCTTTCATTGATCACTAGCATTTCAAAGTAAATTTATTTTAGCATTTGTTCCCCCTATTATTTATTTTTATTCCATATGTTCTACTTGTTTGTTGGCAAGGTAGATAAAAGGAGCATCAGACACAAGGTTTTCACAATCACACAGTCACATTGTGAAAGTTATATCATTATTCAATCATCCTCAAGAAACATGACTACTGGAACACAGCTCTACATTTTCAGGTAGTTCCCTCCAGCCTCTCTATTACATCTTGAATAACAAGGTGATATCTACTTAATGCGTAAGAATAACCTCCAGGATAACCTCTCGACTCTGTTTGGAATCTCTCAGCCATTGCCACTTTGTCTCATTTCACTCTTCTCCCTTTTGGTCGAGAAGGTTTTCTCAATCCCTTGACGCTAAATCTCAGCTCATTCTAGGGTTGTTCTCAATCCCTTGATGCTGAATCTCAGCTCATTCTAGGATTTCTGTCCCACTTTGCCAGGAAGGTCCACACCCCTGGGAGTCATGTCCCACCTAGACAAGGGGTTGACCTCATTTTTGAAAGATAGTTTCATTGGATATAAAATTATTGGCTGGCAATTGTTTAATTTTAGCACTGTAAATAGTTTGTCTCACTGCCTTTTCAACTCCATGGTTTTTTTTGTCAGAACTTGGAATTTAATTTTATTGAGATTCCCTTGTACATAACCCCTTGCTTTTCTCTTGCAGCTTTTGAAATAATCTCCATGTCCTTTGCATTTCACATTTTGACTGCCATGTATCTGGGTGTGAGTCTCTTCAAACTTATTTTGCTTTGGGCTTGTGGGCTTCTCGATATATTCATGTCTTTTGTTAGATTTCAAGAAATTTTCTACCATTATTTCTTTGAATATCCTTCTGCCCCTTTCTCTCATTCTTTTTCTTCTGGGACTCCCTTTAAAGTATACATAATATGTACATTGGCGTGCTTGCTAATATCCCACAGGGGTCTTAGGCTCTGATCATTTGTTTATGCTTTGTTTTCTTTCTGCTCCTCATCCTGAATAATTTCAATTGTGTTCTCTTTGTGTTCAGTTACTTTTTCTTCTGCCAACTCCAATCTGATGTTGAATCCTTCAGAACATTTTTTATTTCAGTTATTGGTCTTCAACTCCAGTATTTCTGTTTGGTTCCTTTTAAAATTTTTCTATATCTTTATCGAGATTTTCATATCATTCATTCATTGTTTTGTGTGTGTGTGTGTGTGTGTGTGTGTGTGTGTGTTTAGTTCTTTCTCTTTGTTTTACTTTATCTCCTTGAGCACATTGAGGGTCATTGTTTTTGAAGTCTTTGTCCAGTATGTCTGAAGTCTGGTCTTCTTCACTGATGCTTTCTGGATTTTTATCTTGTTCCTTTGGACAGACCATCATTTGCTATCTCTCTGTTTGTCTTGTAGTGTTTTGTTGCACTTTAATATTTTAAAGTATTAACTCTGGGATTTAATCCCTGAGGTATTACTTCCATAAATTTGTATCCAGCTATTAATATGACAGAGATTTCCTTGAGTGCCAGAAGCTAACAAAAACAAACAAATCAATACAAAAAACACCTTTCACAGTCTTTGCAAATTGACACTCTGGGCTGGTGATCTGTCCTTCTATCAAGAAGACTAGTTTGAGGTGAATGTGAAATGGAGGGTCTTCTCTGTCTTTTCTGAGGCCTTATCTTGTCCTGGACTTTGCTTGCTGGTGGCTTTAGGAATTCAAATGTCCCCTCTACTCCCTATGAAATAGACTTTCACCCCTTCCTGTGTGCTCAATTGTATGACAGAGCAGGAATCTTTTGTGTCAGGCTATTCGGACCTAGTTGTTTCTTACACCATTTTAGCTGTCAACAAGTGGCTTCTGCCTGCAGAGAAAGTTTTCTTAGAGTGAACCAGAGATGAGTTTCCTGGTTCATTCTTCCAGGCTGCCATTCATTTGATTGGCACCAAATACAGGCATCCCAATATGTGCAAAAGAGTTTCTAATCCCTCTGGAACAGGACCAGAGATACACAATGGACATTCAGGCTATTTCCACACTGCTGCACACCAGGAGGAGATGGGGGAATAGCCAGCAAGCTTCTCCTACCACTTTAAAATCTGCACTGTCTTGAATTGACACACCCAGATACTGAAATTCTTAACCCTTTGACAGACTTTGAGGAAGATGGCTCTGCCTGTGTTTGCTAGTTGTTGAAAGATTCTGGGTGGAAACAACACCCTGGAACATCTTACACCACTATCTTGGTTGACCTCTCATCCCATTGATTTTTGACAAGGAGCCAAGTTCATTCAATGGTGAAAGAACAGTCACTTCAACACATGCTTCTTAATGAGCTGAATATCAATATGCAAAGAATGAAAGTGGACCCCTACTTCACACCATATACAAAAGCCAACTCAAAATGGATCAACAACATAAATGAAACAACTTAAACTATAAAACTCTTAAGGGAAAAATAGGGATATATATGTAAGACCTTGTATCAAGTAATAAATTTTTAGACTTTACACTGAAAGCAACAAAAGAAAAAATGCATATATTGTGTTGTGAATGATGACTGTGGTTAATAGTGCAAATATAAGAACATTTTTCTGTGAACTAAAACAAATGTACATCACTATTATAAGGTCTTAATAATAAGGTAATAGGAAAAATACAACTAATGCAAACTATAAGCTATTGTTGACAGTAATATTGTAATATTCATTCATCAATTGTAACAAAGGTACTGTACCAATGCCAAGAGTCAATAATGGGGGGGGGGGCATAAATGATATGGCGTTTTTCTTTTTGGAGCAATGAAAATGTTCTCAAATTGGCTGTGATGAATGCACAACTCTGTGATATACTGAGAGCCATTGATTATACACTTTGGATGGACTGTATGGTTGTAAATAAAATTTTTCTTTAAAAAATAAATATGCTGGATTTCATCCAAATTATCAACTTTTGTGCATCAAAGGATATTATCAAGAAAGTAAAAAGACAACCAACAGAATGGAAGAAAATATTTGGAAACCAGATGTCTGATAAGGACTTCACATACAAAATATGTAAAGAACTGCTACAATGCAATAATAAAGAGGCAAATAACCAAATTTAAAAATGAGAAAAGGATTTAAATAGACATGTCTCTAAAAAAGATATACAAATGACCAATAATCACTAAACAATGCTCAACATCATTAATCATTAGGGAAATGCAAATCAAGCTACAAGATACCACTTCACACCCACTAGAGTTGCTATTAAGAAAAGAGAATATAACAGGTGCTCGTAAGGATATGGAGAAATATGAGCCATGGTACATTATTGTGGGAATGTGAAATGTTGCAGTCCCTGTAGAAAACAGTGAGGCATTTCCTCAAAAAGTTAAACATACAACTACCATATGATACCACACTCCCTCTTCTAGGGAGTGTGAATTGAAAACAGGGACTCAGACAGATATTTATACACCAATACACATGACAGCATTATTCATAATAGCCAAAAGGTGGAAGCAAGCCAAGTTCCAGCAGCAGATTAATGGATAAACTTAAAGTGGTATAGACATACAAAGGAATACTACTCAGCCTTTAAAAAATAATGAGACTCTCATTCATGCCAGAACATGGATGAACCTTGACAACATGATATTGAGTCAAATAAGTCTGATACAAAGGGACAGATATTGTATGGTTCCACTTATATGAAATAGCTAGAAAGTGTAAACTCATAGAGACAGAAATCTGGGGCTCAGGGGAATGAGGAGTTAATGCTTAAGGCGTATGGGGTTTCTGTTTAAGGTGATGGAAAAGTTTGGTAATGGATGGGGGTGAGGGTAGCACAACCACTGAATTGTTTACTTGGGAGACGCTGAGATGAGAATGTTTATGTATATGAATGTTTATGTTATGTATATGTATATATAAATTTTTTACAATTGTTTTGACAATTAAATGCAATACTAGACTGGATCTAATAATCAAGGAGAAAAGGCTCAAAAAGACATTATTGAGACAGATGAAGAAATTAGAATGTAGACTTCAAGCTTTATCCAATGTTAAAGTTCCTGAACTTGATAAGTGTACTTAAGGAAGTTAATAAGTGAATATCCTTGTTCTCAGGAAATGTACATGGAAGTATTAACCATTCAAGGGGCATGACATATGCATCCTACTGTCAAATGATAAAAAACAGATAAATAATAGATAGGTAGAGATAGATAGATAGGTTGATAGATAGAAAGAAATAGAATGATATGGCAAATATGGTAAAATGTTAAATTAGTGGCTCTAAGTATCTGGGGGCAGTATTTTGAAGTTCTCTGTAATGGATTTGTATTGTTTTTGCAGTTCTGCTGTAGATCTGAAACGATTTCTAAATAAAATGTTTTTTTAAAAGCAGAGAAACGAGAACACTTGTTCATTGCTGACAGCAATGTAAAATGGTGCAGCCACTGTGTGAAATAGTTTGGCATTTTCTAAATAAGATAAGAACTACCATATGACCTAGAAATCCCATCACTAAGTATAGACCCAAAAGAACTGAATGCACGTACTTGAACAGATATTTGCACACCTATCTTCATGGCAGCATTATTCACAATCGCCAACAGATGGAAGCAACCCAAGTGTCCATCAGCTAATGTAAGGATAAATAAAATGTGGTACATACCTTCAGTACAATATTGTTCAGCTATAAAAAAGGAATGGAGACTGAATACATAAGACAACATGAATGAACCTTGAAGAAGTCATGTTGAGTGAAATAAGCCAGATACAAAAGGACAAATATTATATAATCTCACTAATTTGTAACAATTAGAATAAGTGAACTCATAGGGTTAGAATCTAGACTATTGATTACTAGGGGATGGGGTAGAGATGAGGAATGGGAAGCTGAGGCTTCAATTGTACAGGGTTCTTATTTGGAATGATGGAAATGCTTTGGTACTAGATGGGGGTGCTGGTAGCACAACATTGTATACACAGTAAGCACTGAAATATATATCTGATTATGATTAAAAGGAGAAATGTTAGAATTATATATGGTAATAGAATAAACAAATTTAAATACATGGAACTGTACTGTACTACACAGTGAACCATAAGTTAACCCATGGACTTTAATTAATAGTATAATAATAAAAATGTACTATCATCAATCGTATCAAATGTTCCACATGCATGCAAGGTGGAGGGGTGGTGTATGGAAATTCTGTATTTTGTGCCTGATGGTTCTGCGAACCCATAACTTCTCTAATAAAGTAAAAGAAATAATGAAATAAAATGGTGATTGGGGAAATTCAAATATGTACAATTAAGAATTTAGAACTGTTCGTTTTCTTAGATGTGATAATGACTACAGAGATAAATCTTTTCTCTTAGATGTTTGCATTTAAGGTAACATGTCATGATGTTTGAAATTTACCTTTGTTTTTTTTAATTTTATTTTTAATTTATTTGTTAAAAATTACTTCTAAATGATACAGCAGACAGAAAGACAAAGAGAAACAAGGAGGAAGAGAGGGAAGAATGAGGAGTGGAGAGGAGAGTTGAAGAGAGCAGAAGGGAGAAGAGGAGACGTGAGTAGAGCAGGGAGAGGAGTACATAGAAGGGGAGGAAGTTTAAATGCAGCAAACTCAACACTGCTGTATCTAGTTAAAGCACATATAGGTATTCATTGTACTAGCCTTTCAACTTTGCTGTGGATTTGTATATTTTCAAAAAAAAATTGGGGGAAAAGAATTAATAAAGAAGAAATTAAAATTTCCACTGGTAGAAAAGTGGCCTGATTAAGCACATCTGGGATAGAGCTTCACTGTCCATGGTGTTCACTAACCAATATTACATTTAATTCCCCGGATGCAGACAAGGCTTAAACTCTTATCTCCATTTCATAGGTGAAGAGAGTGTAGCCCAAGGAGGGAAGGGAAATAAAGCACAGTGTCAGCCTCTGCCTTTCCCAGCCCTTAATGCTGAAGGAAGGTCTATGAATTGGGAGGCTGAGCCTATCCACAGCAGAGCAGGGAGAATTGGCCAGATGGGTCTGGGAATGAGGGAAGAGTCCTACAGCTCCAGGACATCATCCTAGAGCTTCTGTGGTGGGCCCTGGGCAAGTCTGTGCCCATGAACAAGCACTTCATATAACTGAAGTACTATTTGCTTCCCTACCTGGTGCTCTACTAAGACTACAGCCTTGAGACTGCTTCACTATACCTAGAACCCCTTTATAGAATTTACTACTCCCTTCCCACCAAAAGCCACATCCTATTCTCCAATTTCCCAAATCATTAGTTATTGACTGAGGACCTCTTGTGAACTAATAACCCAAAAACAGATTGCCATGAATTACTTCTTCCAGGATTTCCATTTCTGTGTATATTCTATTTAAACTGTGATCTGGTGTGGTCCCCTGTATTACCTACCATCTGGATTATCACTGCACAATTGGCTCTCCTCAAATAACGACTCCTGTTAGAACCAGCCCCTGGGCTTTTGTCAACTTGCACTTTGACTACTGGCTTCTTTGTTGTCTTACCCAGCAGCAAAGACACTTATTCTCAGTGAACTTTCCAATTCAATTGTGTTTTCCTTCTTCTCCATGTTCAGTCCTCATTGCTAGAGTAAGATAGCTGTACCCATCTCATCCAACCTTTACCTCTGTCTCCCAATTGCTTTTCATTTTTTTGAGACATTACAATGCTCACCTCTATCAGTTTTTCTCTCTTTCTAGAAATGTGGTGCAGTACACTTCTCTGCCCACCTTGGAGTTAGGTGGCCTTGTCTTAGTTCAAGTTTCCCAGATGCAGTCTCTAAGTCAAGAATTTGTGTGCAAGTGATTTATTAAGAAAATGTTCTCAAGAGAGAACTGATAAGTAAGTGAGGGAAGCAGACAGGGAAGGAGATGAAATCGAGCAAAGTATAATCTCAGATGAAAGCACACAGAGAGTATCCTTTTAGTATGATCCCCCAAGAGAATTCATGAGGGTAAGCGATGTCTCAAAGTTGTCCCAACCCAAAGCAAGGAGGCTGAGCTCATATTCCTGCACAGGACAGTCATTAATCAACAGCCACTTGGGAAATGTGTGTGAACATGCATGCACTTCTGGCTCTCTGTGCAAAGGAGTTGCAGTGGCTCAAAAGAAACTGAAGGCTACTGAAAAAGAGCTACAGATGCTGGCCATCAAAAGCACACGGGCTAGGGACTTAAGGGGATTTATGTCGAGTTAAATTAGGTGCCATGCAAGTAGTTCTGGCCATGATTTGTAGATGAAAATTGCTGTAAAACAGATGAATTTCATTTTCAGTGTGAGCTCCTCCAGCATGTTCTTCTCTTGCCTTGACAGTCTACAAGTTCACCTGCTTCAGATGTTGCAGCTACCTTGAGTTCTAGGTGTAGAGCCTCCTTCTGATTTGTTTTAGACATTTGTACTAAGTGAGAAATAAACTTAAGTTGTGTTTGCTATTATGGCGTATGCTATCCTGTCTCCAGTGATACATCGTTTATACATTCTTCATTGTAAAATATTTGTTGAGCAAATACCTGGTGCTAGACACTGTACCAGAGAATAAAAACATAAAGAGAAAATGTTTCTTTTCCTCAGAGAGCCCATTGCCATGGCACCGTATTCTAGTTTGCTAGCTGCCAGAATGCAATATACCAAAAAAGGAATGGCTTTTAACAAGGGGAATTTAATAAGTTGCAAGTTTACAGTTCTAAGGCCGAGAAAATGTCCCAATAAACAAGTCTACAGAAATGTCCAATCAAAGGCATCCAGGGAAAGATACCTTGGTTCAAGAAGGCCGATGAAGTTCAAGGTCTCTCTCTCAAGTGAGATGGCCCATGGCGAACACAGTCAGGGCTTCTCTCTCAGCTGGAAGGGCACATGGCAAATACGGTGTCATCTGCTAGCTTTGTCTCCTGGCTTCCTGTTTCATGAAGCTCCCCGGGAGGCGTTTTCCTTCTTCATCTCCAAAGGTCACTGGCTGGTGGACACTCGGCTTCGTGGTGCTGCAGAATTCTCTGCTCTCTCTGAATCTCTCATTCTCCAAAATGTTCCCTCTTTTATAGGACTTCAGAAACTAATCAAGACCCACTCAAATGGGTGGAGACATGTCATCCCCTAATCCAGTTTAACAACCATTCTTAACTAAATCACATCAACCAGGGAGATGATCTCATTACAGTTTCAAATATACAGTATTGAATAGGGATCATTCTACCTTTAAGAAATGAGATTTATATTAAAACATGGCTTTTCTTAGGGGGCATACTTCCTTTCAAACCAGCACACACCGTATAGTAAGTGCCAAAATAGAGATGCTGTGTGAGACCCTGAGTGCTATGTACACACGGAAGAGGAGGTTCTGAATCAGACAGCAAGCCCAGGGAAGGCTTCTTGGAGGAAGTTACATATGAATTAAGTTATAAATCATGAGTAGAAATTAACTAGAAAAAATAAAGATGCTGGGGAAAAGGTCATCTCAGGCAATGAAACTTGTAATATGAAGCATAGATTTATGAAGCACAGGATGCACTGGTGACTCACAATATACAAATTAGTATTTTGATGTTTTCTTTGCTGTAACTCAGCCTATCAGATTGAACCACAAACTAGTTAATTGACAGGAAGTCAATTCAAATCATGAGCTAGTTCATGACCTAAGTAAGGCAAATCATTATTTTACTTCTCCATGAAGGTACTAATCCACATCCTAGGAATGTGGTTTAATTAATAATTTGAAAATGCTTTGAAATGACCAAGCCCTTCTCAGACATGAAGAACTACTACAACCTCCTTAGGAACCATGCTGACTACAGACAACATGGTTTATAAACCTCAGACTGGAATAAATCTAAAGAAGAATTATTGGTTCTCTTCCACCCATCTGAGAGGACTTTCTACTGCTTTATGTATAATGATCTCAGGTCATAAAACAATGGTTGAAGTATGATTATCCCATGCACAAGGTTGAACATTTCACAGCAGATGAGAACATTTTCAAAATGACCAGCAATGGAAGGGGCTTCCAGGGAGCAAGTACTCAGGTGGCCCATTTTACCCTATACTGCTTTAATACAAATGATGATGATGATGATGATGATGACAGCTAACATCCAATGAGCACACTGTTCTAAGTGCTTTTATGTGTATTATCTTTTCTAATTCTCTGATAACCTTATGTCATAGGTTCAATGGTATCCCTGTTCTACAGAGAAGGAGGCACAAGCACAGAACTCTAGTAAAGCGGCCACAACCGCTCTGTAACCTTCATGGCCCAAGGGTCTTCCAGGACTCCTAGGTACACTTGTGGCTCTGATTCTAAATTTTTTTCATCTTTTTACGCTGTCCACTATTTCTCTATTGTTCTCATGGGAAAAATAGTGCCTTGAAGGTATCACCATACTTGGGGAAAGACTTTTGCATATATGTCTGGATTAATAAAACATTTCTCATAGAAGGAAAAGTCTATGGAAAAATTAATAAAAATTCATCTTGATTCTGATCACTTTTGTCTCAGTTGTTCCCTTTATTTTCTAACTCAGCTTCGTTAAGAATCATGAAAGATTTCTGATTTTTTCCTTTTTTCTCAGGAATAATTATGGCTATGGTTTTGTTTCTTTTTCTTTTTCTTTCACATAACTGCTTCAGAAACTTCTGCCCACATTCAATGCCACTTCCTAGAATTCAGAACAAAACCAGAAACCCTTGCATAAGCCTATTTTACAGAACAGTCTAGTCCCCGGATTTCTTCTTTGCCCATGCTGGAGTATGACATTAAACACTAATACACAGTAAAATAATCCCCTAGAAAAATATTTGGTGTTTTCTAAACACCAATAAATACTCTCCGCCATAGCATATTTTCAGTGTTCTCAAATTTAAGTCAAAGTACTATAGAAATTTCTGATCTGCATATTTGATATTGCTTAAAGTTTTATTTATAGGACATATTCTGAGAGCCCCATTCAGACTACTTCATAAAAATTCCAGTATTAGACCTGGTGATGTGATGTGTGAGCAGTATAATTTATTAGATTAATCTGAAAAAATATGATTATGAAAGCAAAGTTGTGCCCACTTCTCAAGTGGGAAAGTCCTATTATTTTTATTTGCATTCATTTATGCATTTATTATTTATTTTATTTGTAGTTTATTTTATTATTGCCAGACTTTCAATAGTCAAACAATAGACTCACTTAAAGGACAGTAATGAAAACAGTAGCTAATATTTATTGAGCACTTACCATGTGCCAGCTAAGCATTTGACTTATCTCATTTAATATCTCCCCAAATTTGTGACACATAGCATACATATAGACATACATATGCACACACACACATTCTGCCATATATCAGTGTATCAATTAGTATATATGGTATGTATGGTATTTATGCGTGTGCATGTATATTTGCCTCACTTTCCCATTATGTAGCCTAAGCAACTGTTTTAATGATATGAATTGATGAGGGCTATAAAAGTCCTTTCAGTTGTCCTGCAATAACACGCAAAGTTTCCATACTTCTCACTTATTTCCTATAGAAAAGATCCTTTATTCTCTAGGAGTTTAGTTACTATGTCCAGTAAGTTCTATCAGAAACAGTCAGCAAGGCTAAATGACAAGTGTGATCAATTAAGAGAGATGAGAAGGGAAGGATAAGGTCTGGGGCTTGGGATCCTTATCCACTGCAGTTGCAGTCTACTGGAGACATTGTTAGGTTGAGAGAGACATAGTTGGAAGTAGGAAGGCTGATACCTATTTCTATTTTGCACAGGAGGAACTTGGGAGGACAAATAACCACACAAAGTCACACAGATGGTAGAGCCAAGAATCAAAGTACCACCGTATTCCAAATCCTTCCTATCACCTTCCTCTCACAGGGCAATGCTGCCTGGGGCTAGGAGCCTAAATATATGCTTTCTGATGGCCTCTGAGATGCATGGCTGATGTGCAGTGGAAACAGGAAGAAAAGTTAAGAAAAATACTGAGGCATGGAAGCAGTGTAACTAAGTGATTAAGTTTATGGACTCTGGAGCTTATCATTTTGGGGTTCAAATGCCAGCTTTACCACTTATTCCTTGTGTTTCCTTGGGTAAGTTATTTGAACTCTTTGTGCTTAGGTTTCCTTATTTGCAAAATGGGGACAATAGTAATACAAATCTTATGGGACTTTTTAAAAGATATTTTTATATTGTGAAATATATACACAAAAAGCAGTAAATTTCAAAGTACATTTTAACAATTAGTTATGGAACAGATTTCAAAGTTTGGTATGAGTTATAATTCCACAATTTCAGGTTCACCCTTCTAGATGCTCCAAAACCTGGAGACTAAAAAGAAATACTAATATAATGATTCAGTAGTCATACTCACTTGGTAAATCCTAACTTCTTTGTTATTACTCCACTTCTCCTCTAATTCTTCTCCCAATCTTTAGGGATATTTGGATTATGCCCATTATAACTTCTTTCAAGTCAAAAAGGGGTGTCAGCAATATGGGGTAGCGGGATGGAACTAGTTGATGTTCTTGGAGAGAGTGGCACCTCTGGGTTTTAAGACTTATCTGGCATAGGAACCATCTGCAGATCTTAAGTTTCTGAAAAGTAAACAATGTGTGCAACTTTTGGAGGATCTCTGATAGAGCTCTGGTTGTTCTTTAGGGTTAACAGGAATTATGTGGTTGGGGTTTGGAAAACTTTGGCAATTAGAAATATCTATCTGAAGCCTAGATATCTAGCCTCCAGAATAGCCTCTCAACTCCTTTTTGAACTCTCTTAGCCATTGATACCTTATTTTGTTATGTTTCTTTCCCCCTTTTGGTCAGCAAGGCCTTGTCAATCCCACGGCGCTATATGGCACCTTGCCTGGGAGTCAGTGAGTGCCAGGGAGACTCACTCTTGGACATCAGGTCCCCTGTAAGGGGAAGGGCAATGATTTTATTTGCAGAGTTGAGCTTAGAGAAAGAGAGGCTACATCTGAGCAATAAAAGAGGTTCTCTGGAAGTAACTCTTAGACATATTCCTCACTACAGAAATAAATTTCATAAGAGCAATCCTGAAGGTCAAGGGCTTGGTCTATTAACCTGGGAGTCCCTTTTGAGAGACTGTTTGAGAGAGTATCAGGGGTTTCTTGGGTGGCAGAGTTTAATGTTTCCATATTTTTTCTCCCATCCCTCAAAGGACTTTGCCAATAGTTTTTAATTATCTGCTCAACATACTCTGGGACATATCCAGGAATTACATTAAGCTGTACAGAATTAAAAGCTCTCACACCTATTCTGGGTTCCATGTATTTAGGTTGTTTAAATGAACTATCCACACAGGTTGAGTCAGTTTGTGTACAACAGAAACTTTAGGTTTTGGACAAAATAAAGCCCTCTTCCTTTGGTCTCATACAGTAGGTAAAGTTGTAAAATACAGTCACTGTAATCGTTTATCCTGTATTCTGACTTACCTTAGTATTGTAGGGTTTTTTTTAAAAAAGATCATTTTGAAATAATTTCACTTAAAGGACAGTTGTAAAACATAATACAAAACCAATACAGAGAACTCCAACATATACCCCACCCAGATACCCAGATCCACCAACTTTTAATGCTTTCATAGATTTGCTCTATCATCCTATCTATCTAGGTATCTTCATCATCTTCTTCCTAACATTTGAGAGTAGGTTGTACATATATATCATGCTCCTTAAATACTTACTACTTCCATGTATATTTATTTCCTAAGAACAAGGATACTTACATAACCACTTAGGTACAGTGACCAAGTTATCAAGAAATTTAATATTGATATTAAGCTTACAGTTTATATTCCAATTTTTCATTTGGCATAGTATGGCATATTAAAAAATTTATTTTGAAATAACTTCAAACTTACAGAACAATTACAAAAATAACACAAAAACAATACATAGAATACCAATATAAACCCCCACCCAGATACCCAGATTTACCAATTTATAGGATTCTACACATTTGCTTTATCATTCTATTATCTATGTGTCATCTGTCTGTCTATTATCTGAACATCTGAGAGTAGATTGCATACATCATTCTCCTCTAACACTTAACACTTCCAGATGTATTTACTGAGAACGAAGATACTCACTATATAATCACTTTAAGTACTTAAAGTTGTCAAGCTCAAGAAATTTAACAGTGTTTTAAAGCATAGAGTCCATGTTCCAATTTTTTCAATTGTCCCAATGTCGTTTTTTCTGGGTTGGAAGATTATTTTATTATTATTATTTTTTCACATAAGGAAGCATTTATTTGAGGTTTAACATAAAATTATACAAATAAAATTTGTATAAACAAACCCACACCGAGGCATAACACAGATAGCAAAGAACAAAGTAAAAACAAAGAAAACTAAATGGCAGCTATATACAGTTGGACAATTGTGTCTTGTACACTAGAAATGTACTTTAGCATTTCCTCCTCTTTTCTCCAAAGTCCTCCTTTAGTATGGCTGGTAATTGTTTTGGTGATTGCCACCCCCACGTGATGCCTTGTCATATGTGCTCTGTTGGCCACTGTAGTCTGTATATCCCTGTCCATATCCATAGTTTCCATAGTTATACCCAGTATAATCATATCCGCCATAGCCACTATAGTTCTGATCACCACCATAGGCAGTACTGTAATTTCCATATCCTTGATCATAATAGTTATTAAATCCTTGGTTCCAGTTTTGGCCCTGACCTCGTCGACGACCCCTAGTACCACCTCGTCCAGTAGCTGCAGCTCCTCTTCCTCCTTTCTGTTGTTGCTGTTGCTGCCTATACACCTCTTTGGGTTGTGCAACTTTGATTTCACACTTCCCAGAACCAATTTGATGATATTTGCTTTCTAGTAATTTTTTTAGTGGCTCTTCATCTGTATACGTGATAAAACAAAATCCTCTTCTTTCTTTTGTTTTTGTATCCATGGGAAGTTCAATATTTTCAATCTCTCCAAATGCTCCAAAATATTCTTTTATTTGCTCTTCAGAAGTATCTGGACTCAATCTACCCACAAAAACTTTTTGGGGGGGTTCTTTCCCTTTTAAAGCCTTCGCCCTTTTGGGGTCTATCAATTTGCCATCCAGTTTGTGTTCTTTCAGTTCCAAAACCTTATCAACACTAGCAGCATCCTTGAAAAGCACAAATCCAAATCCTCTTGATCTTCCAGTGACTGGATCTGTTTTATTTGTGCAGTCTACAACCTCTCCAAATCGAGACAAATAGTTAGATCTTTCTTGCTCATATCCCAGCTCAAGCCTCCAATAAACATTTTACCGTCATCCTGCTGATTCTTGCTCGCGTTCATCTTGGATCCCTCTGCGAATTCCTCTATGTTGCTGTACTCGTTCATTGTCCTCCATGGTGGCGGAGCTGTCGGCAGGGGGTGCTGGCGCGCAGACCGAGTCCCGGTAGCAGTGGCAGGCACTATTTTATTATTTTCATTTTAGTAACATATATACAACCTTGAGTCTTCCCCTTTAAGTCCATTCATATATATAATTCCATGCTGTTAATTACATTCACAACATTGTACTACCATCACCATCATCCATTACCCAAACTCTCTCTTCACCCCTTTATGGGGCTTTTTAAAAAGATGATATAATAAATGTTGCAAAGCACATAGAATAGAGCATTTCACACAGGAAGGGCTCAATACATTTTGCTAGACTCAACATAAATGGCAAGACACTGTTATGATTGGTCATGGGGGTGGAAACCAAGATGGCTATGAGGATAGAAATCCTCTAAACTGGACCAAAAAATTCCTTAGCGAAGGGGAGAGAAGAAAGAAAGAAGAAAAGGTACACAGGTTCTTGTAGGCAAGTTGACTAAAGGAATTAAAATCAAATAATGAGAAGTTAAAAAAAATGTAGTTTAATAAAAAGAAATTGGTAGGCAATAGGGAGGAAGAAGACCTTGCCTTCTTTTTGGCTGACTATAGAAGCAGGGGTAGGCAACAAGCTCTGTAGAGGAAGCTCTAAGAGTTGTAACGACTCTTGGGGAAAGCTTGGAGGAGATGGAGGGAAACCCTGAGAAACAAGTAGGATTAAACCCAGGTTTTCCTACAGGATTAGGCTATGGAGGTCACAGAGGGAACAATGGAACCAAGGGGGAAAGGAGTATTGAAAGAGAATTTTATGGAAGAAAATGTGGATAATAAATATGTGCTGGGAAAAAGGAGCAAGAATGAAAATGAGGAAGTATTAGAGTGGGAAAAAGAAGTAGGACAATACAGGAAATAGAAAAAACAGTCAACAACCTATTTTTCATGCACCAAAAGACATAAAGAAAAGACCAGGTACATGGTCAGGGTTGAAAAATGAGGATAGTCAAGTGAAACAGTTATGATCATAGAGTTTTGCAGGTAGAGGGTTAGAGATAGCTTAAGTCTGAACCCTTATCTTACAGATAATTCTCAGCTCAACTCAGAAAAATCCAAATCCATATTATGACACATACCCAGAGCTGAGGCTTGAAGCATGATGCCCATAGAGTGGTTTGGATATAGGAATCCCTTTCACACATAAAGACATGTGCAAATATGGGGTGGAAATGAGCAGCTCACAATTTATTAGGCCAGCTGGATTCTATTATGGCTACACCAATATTTTCTAGGGTTCTTGTCAAGAATATGATTTTAGAGCAACCTATTTAAGGAAGTGAAGATTTTAGTCCCTCAGACCTTAGAATAATGAACTGTCATATAAATCTGAGAAATTCACCCAGATTTTTGCCAGCGATCCCAGAGTACAGTAGAAAACTCTGAAACCAAGTAGAAGTGAAGCAGGAAGACAAGTAGTTTATGAATGGAAGAGTTGCTAATACATTTTGATCCAGAATTAATAACAGAAGACATTCTAAATAATTTAACTTTTTTGTTTATGGAGCATTTGCATGGGGGTAATATATCCAAAATGTTTTCCCAAATATTCATTTTTAAATAGATATAGCTAATGAAGATGAACAGATTTTACTTCTAATAGTTTTGTCCTTTCCTCATAAAAAGATCACTCAATTTTTTGCAGAACTATCATATTTTGAGACATGGACTTTCAGAAGTAAGAGACTTCTGTGTATATGTTAAATATGCAAGGCATTAACAATTTTGGATTGACACAATCATTTTTCTATTGTGTACTTCAATTCAAATCTCTGAACTTAAATTTCAACTCTAGGTGGCAGTTTACTCCATCACTTCCTTACGTTCATTTAACAAGCAGTAGATTCATTCACAGTTTTTCCATGAATGCATAATTATGTGTAAAAATTAGCTCCTGGCTCTTAGTATCTCTTAAAAATAGATTTTGTTTTAGGAATAAAATTGTGGCTTAGGAGGCAGGTTTTTCATAAATCTTGTCATTTCTTAGTTTCATTAAACTGATGGGATGAAGAAAAAGAGAATAAATAAATATGAACGTTTTAATCAATTTTTTGAGGAATAGAATTCTCTTAAATAATCTCAATAATTCTATGTCAAGATTGTTTCTATCATGTAGAGTATAATTTATTACGCATAATTTTTTTTCACAAATACACACATCTTCAGCAATATCAAAGAAGTCCAAGACTTTGGATTTTCTGAGATCATTTTATTGTATTGATATCGTTGCAGAAAAAATTTCCTATTAAAAAAAAGGGACAATTACTCATATCTGTGTTTCTTTGCATTTCATTGATGGAAATAGTCAAAGTAAGATTTTAATTGGGTTGTCAAGGACTAAAATACCTAGGCTGCCTGATTAACAAACAAAGCCTACCCTCATCCATTCACCCCAAAACACATCTGTGGGAGATATTTTGTTGTGTTTTAATTGGTCAGCACCCCCATCAAGGAATATGCAGAGTAGTAACTCTCAGGCACTTAACATACAAATAACTTTCTGCACTCACAGGTTTTCCAACCTCAACAAGAGAAAAATAGATAGAGGATTTAAACTTTGTCCTAAAACTAGATTATATATTATTACTCTCCTCATTTCACAGATGATCTGTGAAATGAGGGGGGTCATGGGCATGGGATAAGAATATGCCTGTACACAGTGACTAGCACATGTGCATATTAGTTATTCTTATTCTTACCATTCATATATTTATTAATCAACTGTGACAATTAGTATCTCAAGGAGATTGGTCAAAGTGGCAAACTCAGAAAGAGTTTTTATCTATAAAGTTGTCTGCCTTTGGCTCCCCTAGTCCTAGCCCTGTCCCCATCCTCTCCTATGTATAAAAAGGAACATAGGAAGAAGCCATATGGCCTGGGTGTAGGGGGTGAGGGTATTAGTCACTGAAGTGTGAAGATGAACAATTTCCAAAATATATTTAATTGTTTATAAAAATGAATACAAAATTATATTTGGCAAAACTTGGAATGGTTTCTACATTTCCCCTTAATGTACATCCGTATCTATATGCATATATATTTTTAATATATAAGTATGGAGAGAGAGGTATGCATTTTAATATCATCACCATCTGTACTTTCATTTTATTGAATGGTATTTTCAGAATTTTTGTAGAAAATCATAGGTACAAACCCTTGTCATAGAAAGTGATCTCTCATTTCTCTGAGGTTCCATTTCTAAACTATTCACATAAATATGTCTAAATAGTAGCATCCTTCATCTTCCGACAGAAGTGATCCCCTCTGGCAGAGCCTCCCAACTGGCATGACACGGAGGGAATAGGTAATAGTTATGCTGACTTGTTGATCCTTACAGGCCTCTAGACTTAGGTGGGAGAGGACTAGCTGCCTATGGAGCCAGTTGACCTCAGCAGTAAACATCCAAACATAGATGCTGTAATTTCTATGTGTGTTCTCATGGAGAAAAACTATCCTAGTGTCACCAGGTGTTTTCATTATCAAAGGATGAATATGTTGCATAAGTATATGACCTCTCAATGATCTTTCCTAAGAAGACTATTGATCAAATGAAAAAGAGCCTTTCGTGACTCCCTGTGGACTACTGAGCAAGGCCATACTGCTTATGGTGGTATTCAAGTCCCTCTGTTATCTGGCTCCTGCCCTTCCAGGTCTATTTCCCACCAATACCTTTCACACCCCACAGGCCAGCCCAAATGAGCACCTCAGTGTTTACAAGTCCAAAATTTTACCAAGTCATCGTTCATGCCATTTCTCTGTTTAAAATACCCAGCCCACACTTCATTTCCATATGCCCATATCCTGCCTGATTCAAATGTAACTGTCTCTATATAACCTTCTTGATTCCTCCAACTGGAACTAATCCCTGCCTCTTCTCAATAACTTCAATATTGTCTCTCTCTCATTCTCTCTTTCCACGTTGTATATGCATCTTATCTCCTGGATAATTTAACTAGGACAAAACTCAGCTACATATAACTGAAAATTACCAAATTACCCAAAATAATAATACTGTTTTTTTCTCTTAACAAATGAAGTCTGGAGGGAGAGACAGCTGCAAGCTGTTTCAGTTAATGCTCACAGTGGCCTCAACCTATGTTCTTTAACCTCATTTTTCTGACACCCTGGCACATGGCTCCAACCTCATGGCCCAAGATGGCTGCTCAAGCGAGGACCACTATATCTGCAGTCTAACTAGCATGAAGGAAGGAGGTAGAAGGACGGTGTTCCCTTTGTACGTTAAGGGTGCTTTCTGAAAGACATATACATCACAGTCACTTAAAACACATGAACCAGAATTGAATCACTGGTCCATATCTAGACAGAGTAACTGCAAAATGCAGTCTTTATTCCACTTGATATATGCCTTGTTTAAAAATATGGGTTATATTACTAGCAAAGCAAGACAGAATGATATAGGGAACAACTATTAATCTCTATTCCATTCACCTATAAGCAATATAACCTTCTTGAAAGACAGATCCATATTTGATTTAATTTTGTAATGCTGGCATCAGGAAGTATATATCTATTGCATGAATAAATGAATAGGTCATGAGGATACTAGTCTTCTATTCTCTTACTGACCCCATCACTTCCAGTGTCATCAAATATTGAGCTTGAATATATCTGGGGCTGATTTTATTTCATGATGCATACTTGACTACAGGATATTGAGAAACAAAGTGGAATTATTTAATATAGGGAAGTGAAATGAAAAGAGATCACCCCCAAAATTTTGAGGGATGGGAATCTGGAAATAATATGCATATTAGACTTGCATTAACATCAAATATAAATATTATTGGCAGGCCCATTGTCATTGCTCCACTCCAGCTATCTGTATGTGGTTTGAAGCTGTATGTACCCCAGTAAAACATGTTCTTAAATCTAATTCATTCCTATGAGTGTGAGCCCATTTTAAGTAGGCCCTTTTGATGAGCTTATTTCAGTTCAGGTGTGGTCCACCATAATCAAGATGGCTTTTAATCCTATCACTGGGGTCCTTTATAAATGGAATGAAATTCAGAGGATAGAGAGGGAAAGCCACAGGAAGTAAGACACCAAACATCGGTATAATGGGGAAGAGAAGGGGACGCCAGGAGACAACCCCATGTGACAGTGTAAGGATCAGGAATCACTGGCAGCCAGGACCCAGAAGACCACAGTCTTCAGGGAGAAAGTGTCACTTTGATGACCACTTGATTTGGACTTTCTGTTAGCCTGAAAACCATAGGCCAATAAATTCCCCTCGTTTAAGCTGACCCATTGCATGGCATTTGCTTGAGCAGCTAAGGAAACTAAAACAACTTGTATGTCTCTCTTCTGTGGACACAAATTTGAAGTTTATAAATCTGATCCTAACTGGTTATTAGTACCATTGGGATTGTCAACTGCAAATTAAAGAAGAAATGTGAATGATTCTCTTTAGTGATCCTTTCTCTCTGGGGCCATTGACAGGTTGTTTTACTTTGTCACTAATTGCTACTTGGATTTGAAGAACTTTCCATTTACTCCCCACTTGCACTAATGGGAGATGTTTGCTTTGGAAGATTAAGGTATATCCCCTTAAAGGTCCCCCACATGATGTAATTTATAATTTGGTTTCCTTAGCTGCTTCTTAGATTGTGATTTATAAAGCTGTTGAATTTCACTTCCTAAAAATCTCTTCCTATGGGTCACTGTTTTGGCCTTCAGAACTTCCTATCATTTTTCACGTGAAGATATAAAGCATTTCCCTAACAACATGCAGACTCTCTATTGGGAAGGCAGGGCCTTTTATTTGGGCGAGAACAAGAAGAACAAGAGAACGGGAACTAGAAAATTACAGGAACCTTAAAACAAGAATCCTTTGATTCTTACAATATCTCAACACTGGAAACATTCTTCTAATTTTCCTATCACAACACAGCAGATGTTAAAATTTAGGGTTCGTTAGATTTTGATGAAGTTCAGAGTTTTAATTGTCTCTAAACTAACAGGAAAAATTAAAGCCTAATCTACTCATTCATTCAACAGATATTTATGAGTGGCTATAATATATAGGGCAGTGACATCAACACATAAACTGAATGCAAAGAAGAATCCCATGTCAGATTGGTCCTCAGGAAGATGACAAGCTAACCACACAAAAACAAGTATCATAACAATAAGTATTGGCTAATGTTATGAGTATTATGACATATGAGTAACAAGGAAATTCAAAACAGCAGTGACTTTAAAAGGATACTCTTTCATTTTATGCCTAGAGATGGTAATTTAGATGATGAACCATGATGGCAAGTTTGCTTTTATTTCCAAGTCACCTTCATGTCTCCAAGTTGCTTTCAGAGTTCAAGCCTTCATAAGCAGTCAGCAGGAAGGGCAAACGGGAAGAAGAATGGCAAACCCTCTATTTTGTTCTCCTAGGGCTGCCGTAGCCAAACACAGACGTGGCCAATTAAACCAGCAGAACTGTATTCTCTCAGTTCTGGAGCCCAGAAATCTAAAATGAAGCTGTCAACAGGATGCTCCCTCCAAAGGCTCCAGGGAGGAATCTTTCCTGGCCTCTGTCAGTGTTTGGTAGCTCCAGGTTTTGCCTTATCTTGGGGCTGCATAACTCCATTTTCTGTTTCATTACTACTTCTTTTCCTCTGCCTCTGTGCCTTAAATTTTTCCCTGCCTTTCTTTTGTAAGGAAATTTCTCACTGAAATTAGGGTCTGCCCTAAATCTAGGAAGATATTATCCTGAGATTCTCAATTTTATATCAGTTCTAAATAAGGTTACATTTATAGGTACCAGGGGTTAGGATTTGGATATATCTTTTAGGGAGGCAATTCAAACGACAACATAGGTATTGTGGAACACTGAATTCGGTATAGCAAGGAAGGACAAATACTTAATCTTAATCCACATCCCTGTGGGTATGAAATAATTTGTAAATCATATCTTTGAATATGTTAAAGTGAGTTAGGGTGTGGAATCATTTGTGAATAGGGTCTTCTTAGATCCTACTGAGGTATAGCCCAACGGAATCAGGGCCTCAGAGAGAGAAAACCATATGGAGGGAAGCCAGAAGCCTTGAAGTCAGTGGAAACTAGGAGAGCAGACACAAAGAGGGAGAGATTGCTGTAGGATGGGAGGTGGAGATGGAATCCAGAAAAAACGTTAAGGAGTGCAGCCAGCCGGCATGAAAACGCTACAGATTTAGGGGAGAAAGTATGGCCTTCCTGACACTTTGGTTTTGGACTTTTATCTTCTAAACCTTGAGCCAATAAATTTCTGTTGTTAAACCCACCCACTGCGTGGTATTTGTCACAGCAGCCTGGCAAACTAAGACAGTTTCATACCCAAGAGATTATCCTGGGATTTAAGGTCACATTCACAAGTTCCAGGTGGTCATTTTGAGGAGAGATTCAAAATTCAATCCACTATACCCTCTCACTTTAATCATGCTTCCTAAATGTTGTGCTCATCAATCCAACTTTTATTCCATTGCATAGATTTATTTAGTGTCCATATCTAGCTGCACACGGGGCTGAGAAATAGAATATTAATTTTAGGTGGCCATGTACTCATTTCCAAACCAGAATTTCCAATAACAATCACAAAAGTGATATTGTTTTTAAATCATTACTTAGAAAGCACTGTGGATTATTATAACACACTGGTCCATTTGAGCCAATGCTACTATAATGTTAGATTTGTATGCATTTCTTTAAAAAGTAATACCCTCATAGGAGGCAGTAACTGTAAAGCCCCTGTCAGGATTTGGTACTTAGCAAATTCCATAATTGCCACATTTCCTGAGGTGTTTGTGAGGTCAGTGAAGCTATTTTACAAGACCCTCTTCAGTTCCTCTTGCAATTGCTGCTCCATGATTAAACTCTAGTTCCTAATGAACTGTGAGAATCAAAGACTATCTTTTTAATCCAGAAAGAAAGCAGGTTACATTTGAGAAGAGAAATCTACTAAGCTCACAGACCTTTAATTTGGGCACAATAAAGTGTTTCTTTTTGAAAAGAGGGAATTCACTACATACTCGGGTTCAGTCAGATGGAACCATTGCTATAGAATTGAGAAAGGCAGATAAATAAAGCCTTAGGGTTTGAAATGAACTGTTCTACATGAAGAGACATTTCTGAGAATCGGAAAGCAATCTGATATTCAAAGTTCCAGACAGTGGACCTTGGTTAACAGAGCTGGGAGAGTAAGCCCACGGGATATTGGTGAGGCTCTTAAGTGTCACAAACCTCTGGATTAAATACATTCCTCTTATAATCTTAAAATTTTCTTTTATTTGAGCCTCCTCACAAAGATTGAATTTGTGTGTGTGTGGTATGTGTGAGCCAATAATACATTTAGAGTAGAATATCAATTCTAAGTTATTTTGACTGATCTAAAATTTTTCTTTGCAGTCCTCTTTGCTTATCTAGGGTTTCTTTTTACCACCAAACTGAAGTACTTTTTTGAACCTAAAAGAAGAATATCTGGCCTTAAAGAAGAATCTTGCATTTGCTACATGCTACACTGATAAAATTGGTTTTAAAAGATCAATTGATGGTGTGATGGTGGCTCAGTGGCAGAATTCTCATCTGCCATGCAGGAGATCCAGGTTCAATTCCTGGTGCCTGGTCATGCAAAAATAAATAAATAAATAAGTAGGTGCCACTGGCAGCCAACCTGTGTTTTAAAATTTGGGTGGGCGACGGTGGCTCAGCAGGCAGAGTTCTCACCTGCCATGCCACACAGACCCAAGTTCGATTCCCAGTGCCTGCCCATGCAAAAAAAAAAAAAGACCAATAGTCATATAGGAGGAAGTGATAGTAGAAACAAACATAAACCTCCCTCTCTCTCTCTCTTTTTCTTTTAAAGAAATCCTTGGCTGTCAGAAAGAATCCAACCAACTCTAGATTCTGAGGCCCATTTACTATTTTTGGCTCTCTAAATTGCCCTTGAGGGCAGACTCTGAGATATTAAGGGGATATGAATACTTTCCTTCTTGCCCAGAGTTTCCAAGTCAAGGATGTTTGCCATCAAAGAGACAGTAACTCCAAGTCATAATGCTACCAGTCCCTGAATATATTATATGCTTCATTTTGTCCAGACTGATTCCCTGTGCTACCATTTAGCAGTTCAAGGCGCTGTTTCAAGGTAAGTTATGTGAGGAATTTTCCATTTTGTAGCCAGTGTTCTATGTGGACAATTCTCAATTTTTAAAAGCCTATTTAACTTCCAATACCACTGAACTTTAATACTGTGGCATTAGTCAGACTAATGGTAACTGCAAAAAGGAAGTGGAGTTCTCTCGTTTCCTTGGAAACAGGCAAAATTTTAAAATAAAAACCCTCCCGATTCCCTTTTAGTATCTTTTTTTCTCATTTACCATCTCCTCCTGATCCATCCAGGCCCACAGCAGCAGTTTTCGTCCTGTCCTAAGTGGCCTTTGTGGGGCTCCTCTGGGGTCCAGCCTACCCCCGACACACTGAATGACTCTTCCCCGGGGTTTCCTCTCCCTACCCCCAGCCCAAGGCCCCATTTCCTGCCCACCACCCCCAGGGTGTCAGGAGTGAAGCAATCTGATTGAATTACTTTCAACTCCTATGTCGGTGAGTACTCTTTACTCTCAAGTCACTTATATTATTAAAGGAGAATGCTTGTTACCCAATAAAAGTAGCTAATTGGCAAGAATTTCAAGCAGTGAAAGGAAATCTATTTCCTTCTATAAAATGAGAGACTTAAACGGGATGACCTTTGATGTTTCCTTTTAGCGCTGGTATTTTTTAATTTTGTGACTAAATAAGGGTCGCAGAGGGGAACGACACATTTGGCCCAGGCTGTCAGGATCTGCTCTCAGTTTCCACAGCCTTCTTCCCGCAGCTGCTCCAGGCTCAGCTCAGCCCCGAGCTTCAGCCGGGAACAGTTCAGAAGCTCTAGGCCAGCACTGTCCAATAGATAAGTAATGTGAGCCATATATGCAATTTACCATTTTCTGATAGCCACTTTTAAAAAAGGAAAAAGAAACAAGTAACATTAATTTTAATAATACATTTTATTACCCCAGTATAGCCAGATATTAGCATTTCCACATGCAATCAATATAAAATTATGGATATTTCACATCCATATTTTCATACTGAGACTCTGAAATCTATTGTGAGTTTTATACCTACAGCACGTCTCAACTCAGACCAGCTACATTTCTCATGCTTAAGCCACACTGAGCTGGTGGCTACAGTATGGTACAGTGTAGTTTTAAACCACAAATCCCTATTTTTACTACATATTAGAATCATCTGGGGGCTTGTGTGCATGTGTCTGTGTGCTTTATGTATTTTATTGAGATATGTTCACACACCATACAATCATTCCAAAGTATACAATCAGTGGTTCACAATACCATCACATAGTTGTGTAGTCATCACCATGATCATTTTCAGAACCTTTCCATTGCTCCAAAAATGAAATTAAAAGAAAAAAAGAAAACCCCAAACATGCCATACCCTTACCCCTCCCTCTTATTGACCACTAGTATTGCAATCTACCCAATTTCAAGACTTGCAATAGAGGTAGGTTTAGCTAAGACCATGTAGCTTTGATAATGGAACAAAATGAAATACTCAGAAGTTGTTCCATACAAACATGGGCAACTGACCCTTTTTTTGGGGGGGGGGCAATATAATTATACAATCATTGTATAATATAATTATAAATGTAATCCAGTAACCCCAATCAGGTCTGTTGGATAACAGTTCAACAACTTCAGGTATTTCCTTCTGGCTATTCTAAAACACTAGACTAAAAAGAAATATCTATAGAATGAGTCAGTAGTCACAGTTGTTTCTTAAATCCTAATTTCTCAGTTATACCTTCTTCCTCTCATATGATCTTTCTCTCTATGGGAGCTTTTAAAAGCCCTGATGTCCAAGCCATACCTCTGACTCCTTAAATTAGAAGACCCAGTCTTTAGTATTTGTTATAAGCTACACGGGTAATTACAATGGGCAAGCAAGACTGAGAATAACCACTTTGGGCTAGTGTTTCTCAACTCTTGCTTAGAACACTTGGATAGTTTTTATGTGTTTTAAATAGTGATCTCCAGACTCTACCTCAGAGATTTTGATTTTAGTCCATCTGGGTTGGGTACTAAGCAGAGATATCTGTTTAAACTTCCCCAACGTGCTAGCTAGGTGAAGAAACACTGGCTGGCACTCTGAAACTCACTACTCTAACCTTCCTTTCGCCGTGATCTCCTGGGTCACTTCTGGCCAGTTCTGACAACTAACAATCGTCTATCTTGCTTCCAAGATCCACTTCCCAAACTATACCCTAGATCTTTGTTTTTGTTTCTCTACTAGGGTCCCTACTTATATCCAGGTAGTCTTCCATTTCCCTTACGTCTGCTGTCCTTTGCCTTGTTAGTTTGCCTCCTAAGTACTAGAATTCTCCACCCCCTACCTGGTGAACTGATCACTTGCTAACAGACTTCCCCAATAATACTGGCCTACCTCCTCAGATCCCCAGCTATTACCATTTTCTGGATTCTTTATCAACGTGCTTGTTACCCTTTGCACATTTTCCTCAGACCACGATAGATTTCCCCATCCCCAGTGGTTTTCCTCTACTGTTACCTTCTGCCTATGTCTATACACTCCACGCATCACATACCAAAGACTTCCTCAGCCTTCAGCTGAGATCACCATTGCAGCATATGTTCTGCCCTAGTATTATATCCAGGTTATGTATTCTCCCTCTGTGGCATCCTCAGAGAGTCAGCCAGATTAGGTTAAACCACATGAGAAGAAATGTCTTCAGGATAGCCATACATTTTTTGTTCACATTTGCCCTTCCTGGAACCTCATTGTGCTGATTTGAAAGGATGTATGTCCCCTAGAAAAGTCATGTTTTAATCAAAATCCCATTTCATAAAGGCAGAATAATCCCTATTCAATACTGTATGTTTGAAACTGTAATCAGATCATCTCCCTGGAGATGTGATTTAATCAAGAGTGGTTCTTAAACTGGATTAGGTGATGACATGTCTCCACCTATTTGGGTGGGTCTTGATAAGTTTCTGGAGTCCTATAAAAGAGGAAACATTTTGGAGAATGAAGGAGATTCAGAGAGAGCAGAGAATGCTGCAGCACCACGAAGCAGAGAGTCCACCAGCCAACAATCTTTGGTTGATGAAGGAGAACGCCTCCCAGGGAACTTCATAAAACAGGAAGCAGGAGAGAAAGCTAGCAGATGACGCTGTGTTGGCCATGTGCCCTTCCAGATGAGAGAGAAACCCTGAACTTCATCAGCCTTCTTGAACCAAGGTATCTTTCCCTGGATGCCTTTGATTGGACATTTCTATAGACTTGTAATTGGGACATTTTCTCAGTCTTAGAACTGTAAACTAGCAATTTATTAAATTCCCCTTTTTAAAAGCCATTCCATTTCTGGTATATTGCATTCCAGCAGCAGCAAACTAGAACACTCATCTGAGAGTATATTTCCTTAAATCATTAACAACTTTTGTAGTTTCCCTGCTTAGTGGTACTTTTATGCCAGCCCGCACTTACCTTGTCTCAAGCTTCTCAAGTCTGTTCTGGAGCTGCATCTTAGGTGCCGCCATTACCATATACGGATTGTCTAAGCCAGGAGACTTTGAGATACCCTTGGCTCCCTTGTTTCCTACATTCAGTTGGGAACCATGTTCATTTTGATTTTACCAACTCTTTCTCCATGTTTTGGCATTTCTCCGCTACACTTATCTTCACAAAAGATATTGAAACATGATACATTCTCTTAAAACTTCTGCTGGCTTCCCTCTGCCTACAAAAGCAAGTACAAATTCCTAAGCACGACACAGAACAATCAAATTAATAATGCAGAATATTATCGGGACCGTGCTAAAAAAACATCCATTTCTCAATCTAATCTCAGTATTTTGTTTTCAGTCTCACCTTATCACACTTCTGCCTTATACCTCCTGTCTGGTCACCTTGGAAATGCCCCATGAGTTCATGCACTTTCCTCATATCACTGTTCCTTCTGCCTGGAGTGCCCTCCCTCCATCTCTTTGCCTGGAAAACATCTATCTTCAAAGCAGCCATTTAGAATGGAGTAGCCATTCTGAAATTCTGCAATTGATATTCTTCCTCTATGGATTCTTAGCACTTTGTACTAAATTGCATTGCAGCACTTATTGAATTATTAATTAATGTCTGTTTCCCCAGCTAGAATGTGAGCAGAAATTTCTTATTCATCTCTGTGTTCCCATCCCTAGCATATATGAGGTGTTTAAAAAATATTAGATATGGTTATGGTATAAAATGATCATAGCTTCATTTACATGGAACTGTGTGAATCCTTTTATCTACACACATTTGAGGAGCTAATTGTTGGTATGCATTCTGAGGCCATTTAATGGGAAAATTTATTGAGATTTTAGTCCCATGTTTCTTTTTTCCCGCTACACAGCTTCTTCTTGTCCCAAGCAACTTTATTCCGTCAGCCAGTGTTACTCATTTCTTCCAGGAAAGAGATGAGAGAAAGTAGAATAAAGGGCACATACTGATTCCTGAACATTTATAGCTAAGACCAATAATCAGAAAACCAAAGCACTTTTGGCTTGTAAGAGTTGAATAATTTGAAGGAGAAAAAGTATGTTAGGGATCAACAAGTCAGGGTTTAGAGAACTGAGCAAACTTTTTTTAACATTGGTTCACAGAAAGAAACATAGTTTACATCTTGATTCAGTATCTAACACACATACCAGAAAAATAGAAGCTTCACAAAACAAAACTTACCCTTACTATACAGTAGAGCAGTATTTTTATATCATGTTTGAGTTTATCATTACTAACAAAAATCAATTAATTTAAAAACCTACTAATGAGTCACAATTTATGGTTTGAAAAATTCTGGTTTATACTACAAATCATAAAATAGAAAGAATGTACTATATGATGCCAGAGCTTCTTTCTCACCACACTGAAAAGAGATAAATTTTCAACTCGCTGTCAAGAAGATTAAAGAGGACATGACTATGATTTAGATCCTGCCTTAACTTGAAACCCCAGTATAGGTTGGGGGGGAACTCAAGGAAAATAGCGAAGAAAATCAAGGACCTCCAAGAGAAGCTTTACAGGAAAACTGGTGCTGAAAAGATTTTGCTGGCTGGGGCTGGCTGGTAGAGGTGTCTGGGAATAGGGCTTGAAGGCACCTCGCAGAGGCCCACACATCCAAGCATGGGAGGGGAAGACAGCTGAGTGTTTTCAAGTGCTCAAGAGGTATGGAGATGAGCTGAGAGGCCCAGGGGACTGGAAAAGGCCTAAAATTAGGATGAGAAAAACTCAGACTGCAGGGAATATATCTATGATCAGGAACCAGAGTAGGCATCACAGATGTCAGCAGCAGATTCCTGCTCATGAAACTCAGAGGCCAACCAAGGGCAGTTAAAACACAGCAGAAGTCCAGTTATGATGCCAAAAGACCAGGTAGAAAAAGAGATGTCTAATCAGGACACAGCTTTTGGATCAGATAGTTCCTACCCTCACCTTCTTCAAACACATGCACTACAGTAATACAGATGTCCCTAGGGAACTTAGTTCACTTAGGGGAGGGAATGGAAGACTGAGGAGAAGAGGAAAAACGAAAACCCTAATTTTGCTTTTTTACTTCTGGCCTAAAAGACATTAAATTTCAAACCAGAACTGTTTAAGATATTGAAATGGCAAGAGTAAGAGATTTCCACAATCATTTCTGCAATGATCTGAGTAATGACCGCAAATGTTAAGCCTACTAAACACAACCGCCAAAGTGATCCAGTATCGGAAGGCTCAGTGTCACCATCATCTATACCTGTCAGCAGTGGAGGTTTTCTGGTTGATACACAGACGGATAAATATTTTGGCGTTCTTCCTGTCTACCTCAACCATCCAGAGACAGGAGAGCTGCACCAGGCCCTGGAGGTGCCCTCTTGGGGGCCCCACAGGGACCAGGTTGAGGTAGCAGGTAGCAGAAAGGCCCAGTGGTAGCATTGCTACTAATCAAGAAACATGCCTGGGCTACACAGGGGATGCTGAAATAGAAAGTTTGTCTCATAGCCTGTGGCAAGGTCATGGGTAGAGCAGGATTCGAAGAGGACATTTGCAGAATCTCTAATGGGAGGACTGCACGAAGGGGAAAGGCTGGGGTCCAGTGCTGGGTGGCCGAGGCAAAGGCCCCTGAGCCATCTGAAGAAGTAGGTTGCATTCCAGGGGAATAGAAGGCATGCAGTGTGTAGAAGCTAGTCTGGTAAGGAGCAGCTGGAAAGTTGATCTCATGATGTGAGTTTTGTTGATCACATTTTGATGCTTTCAAAGGCATATTGTCTCGTTACGGACAGGGCTCTGTTGGACTCTGGAACCCTCATGAGTCACTTCTTTCCATTCTCACCAAATAATTTCTTCCCTCAGCTCTTTTTTTCTTTTGTAAATATGTTTATTGACAAATCTTCACACACATACAGTCCATACATGGTGCACAATCAATGGCTCACAATATCATCACATAGCTTTGTATTCATCACCATGATCATTTTTAGAACATTTGCATCACTCCATAAAAAGAAATAAAAAGAAAACAGAAGAAACTCACATATCTCATGCTCCTTACCCTTCTCTCTTACTGACCACTAGTATTTCAATCTACCCAATTTATTTTACTCCTTATCCCCCTATTATTTATTTATTTTTTATCCATAATTTATTACTCATATGTCCATACCCTAGATAAAAGGAGTATCAGACACAAGGTTTTCACAGTCACAAAGTCACATTGTAAAAGTTATATCATTATACAATCATCTTCAAGAATCAAGGTTACTAGAACATAGCTCAAAAAGTTTCAAGTAGTTTTCTCCAGCCACTCCAATATACCATAAACTAAAAAGGGATATCTACAGGGAGCCCAGAATCAGAATGAGAGTCTTTAATCCTGTACAGCTTAATGTAATGCCTGGATACATCCTAGAGTATATTAAGCAGATAATAAACAAATATTGGCAAAGTCCCTTGAAGGGTGGGAAAAAAAATTATGGAACTATTAAACTTTACCACCAGGGAAACCCCGGATACTGTGCCAAATATTAGGGATACCCAAATCAATAGGCCAAGCCCTTGCTCTTGAGCCTTGCTCTTGTACAACTTATGTACATAGCAGAGAAACTTAGTCTACCTACAGGTATGCCTAAGAGTCACCTCCAGAGGACCCCTTTTGTTGCTCAGATGTAGCCTCACTCTCTCTAAGCCCAATTCTGCAAGTGAAATAATTGCCCTCCCCTCTATGTGAGACACAACATTCAGGGGTGAAAGTCCCTGGCAACGTGGGAGATGACTCCCAGGGAGGAACCTGGCCCTGGCACCATGGGATCAACAATGCCATCCTGACCAAAAGTGGAAAAAGAAGTGTAACAAATAAGGTATTAGTGGCTGAGAGAGTTCAAATAGAGTCAAGAGGCTACACTGGAGTTCACTCTTATCCATGCTTCAGTTAGACATTGCTACCTATCATAACTTTCCACCCCCAACCAAAACCATTCCTGTCAATCCTAAAGAATACTTAGTGGCACTATATAAGTTCTACAAAGGTTCCATGCACTAGGGTAACTTTACAGAAACCTACAACCTCCAGATTGGTCCCTGTACCAGATAAGTCCTGAAATGCAGAGGCCAGCCTTTCCAGAACATCAACTAGTTCCATCCCCCTATCCCATATTATCGATAGCCCCTTCCAACATGAAAAATTAGAATAGGCATAGCCCAAATACCCCTAAAGAGTGGGAAAAAGATCAAAGGCGATGATGGAGATATACAGAGAAGATAGGATTTAATAAATGAGTATGAATGCTGATCATTATATTGATATTTCTGTTGGTCTCCAGTGTCTTGGAGCAGCTAGAAGAGAAAATGAAAAATCGTGGAACTGTAACCCATACCAAACTTTAAAATCCTTTCTATAACTACTTGTTAAAATGTACTTGGGACTGCATTGCTTTTTTTGTATATATGTTATATTTCACAGTTAAAAAGAAGTTAAAGGGGGGAGGGATATCTATGTAGTATGTAAGAATAACCTCCGGAATAACCTCTCGACACCGAAATCTCTCAGCCACTGAAACTTTATCTTGTCTCATTTCTCTTTTCCCACTTTTGGTCAAGAAGGCTTTCTCAATCCTATTGTGCTGGGTCCCAGCGAATCCTGGGAGTAATGTTTGCCAAGGAGATTTACACCCCTGTGAGTCATGTCCCACTTATTCCCTCAGCTCTCAAAATGTTCCTTCTGCCCACCTCTCTGCCTCCGGGATCACTCCATTCTCGTGCCCATTCACTTCGTCACACTCCTGCCCACCTTGCCCACTGCACTGTTGCTCTCGGGACTCTGTAGCTGATGGTGGATGCCAAACTTCTCTCACCCTCAATGGTTACTTGGCCACCCCTACCCTGAAAACTCTCAACTCTGTAATTAATTGTGCAATTTGCTTTCTGGAGTGGCTGTGTTTTTTTTGTTACATCCAGGCTGCAAAGCACAGTGGTAAAATATGCCTAGCTGCCTAGAATTGGGCCATTCCAATTGTAAGCTACCCAATTTCAGTTCATCCATTAACACTGTGTGAAAAGCCTTTTAAAAATGTTACGTATTGATACACATTCTCCCCAAAGCTCTAACCATCTGCCACCCCCCTTTACTGATGCATTAATAGAGATAACTCTTTCTTGGATTTCCTTGAGATGGTTGTTTTACAAGCATTATCTAATTTAATTCTCACAACCAACCAATGACACACAGCATTACTGACCCCATTTTAAAGGAGAAGACATTTAGGATTAGAGACATTAGATGATTTGCTCTGGATCACACAGTTGGAGAATCTAGGGTTGAAATCAGTTCCTCTGTGATGCTAGAATAGGGCATTTTAATTAGTAGCTCTGTATACCTCTGAAAAGGCTATTCAATACTTTTACCATTCTCTCCAAAGTCCCCTGCTCCCCTGTCCTTTTCTGCCTGACCTTGGTTTCCGTACCACTGCAGGAGTAGGCTTTCAGAGGGAACAAACTACAAATCCTTCCCCTGCCACCTACCCCCACTGCTGTCTTTCTCCCCATCTATATGTGAGAATTATTGAGTCAAGTTCCTCTTTTCTTTTTCTACATCTTACATTATTATTTATCCTCTCTCTTCTGCATTTTAAACCTCTCACTACTGGCTGTTTCTTTCCACACAAGCTATGAACATGGTCAAATATTTCTCACCTTACAAAAAACATAAGTAGTTGACTTGGCCACTCCATCTAGTGAGCTCCATATTTTATATTCATAGCCAAGCTCCTTGAAAGAATAGTCTGCATCTCTGGTCTTGACCCTTGAGATTGTGAGACCCATGAGGACAGAGGCCCTTTTGTCTTGTTTACTTCTCCACCCATCCCTTCCCATGCCTAGCATAGCTTCAAGCCTAATAAGCATTTGTTAATTTTATTATATTAATTAATGGATGCATGGTAGCATGGAAGAATAAATAAGATTTCCATCTCACACAAGTTTCTGAAAACTCTGATAGCCCTGCTTCATCTGAAACCAAACTCCTTTTTTCCCTTCATGCCTACTTTTTCTGCATTGGCTTCCCTCCATCCTGTATGTGCAGCTAGTTACTAGGTGAACTATTACATCAAACCAGCAAAACTTATTGTAGCATAGTAATAGAAACATTATACTCATCTCGTATTTTCCTTTTAAATATTTTTTTTCTGGGACTTGTTTTCACCCTGCCTCTGCATAAAATCAAGGGGAAGGTCTATGGTTTTCTGTTCTCTTTTAGTGATCAGCTTTATCAAAGCCATGAAGGCCCAGACTCCCAGGGCTGACCAAAGCATTCATTCAACAAAAAATGGCTCTCTCTATAAGGGAGGTTTTCAGATCAATTACTTAAAGAAATCCATAAATGTTTGTATTTCTTTAATACGTGGATGCACACATAAATACATGTAATCTCCATATTATTCTCATTTCTTTGTTAACTTCTTAAATCTCTTATACTGAGTCTGGCTACTCCCTCTGGACCCAGACCTTTTGGATTCATGCCCTTTAATGTGAATTTCTCCACTAGGTATGGTTTCTGTTTTTCTTTGTTCTGTGCATCCAAGCCTATCAACCAGTTTCAACCCATTCCACTCTTCCTCCTGCAATCAGTGGGCTCAGCTCCCCTTTGAGGGGAGGATATAATTTTCACTCATTTAGGAGCTCTTTAAGGGAAACCATCATATCTTTCATACCCCAAAATATAGTTACCCACCTGTCACCCCCATCTTATCCCCATTTTCCATATGTTCTATAGGACATAGTAGAATATTTAATCCTAAATTGTCAAGTCATACATTATATATATATATTTGTATGCTGTATGGTGGGGGTCACATTTCATTCTTTTTTCCATGTGAAATAATAATTTAAAAATTTCTCTTATTGCAGCATCATTTGTTGAATTTTTTTGTGGGGAAGGGGGGAGTGCATGGACCAGAAATCAAACCTGGGTCTCCCGCATGGCAGGCAAGAATTCTATCACTGAACTACCCTTGCACCACCCCCATATATTTTTTTAACTTTTAAAATTGTATAAGATAACATATATACACAACAAAGAAAGAAAAAAGCAATAGATTTCAAAGCACTCTTCAACAAATAGTTACAGGACAGATCCTAGAGTCTGTCATGAACTACCATATGATCCTTTCAGATTTTTTTCCTTCTAGCTGCTCCAGAATATAGAAGTGTAGAAAGAAAAAATATTTTTTATCACAATTTTCTTTTTTGTGAAAAATAATATATATTCACAAAAGCAATAAATTTCAACGCACAGCACCACAGTTAGTTGTAAAACAGATTTCAGAGATTGACATGGGTTACAATTCCACAATTTTAGGTTTTACTTCTAGCTGCTCTAAATGCTGGAGACTAAAAGAGATATCAGTGTAATGATTCAGCAATCATATCCATTTGTTAAATACTATCTTCTCTATATAACTCCACCATCACCTTTGATTTTTCTATTCCTCTCTTTAGGGGTATTTGGGTTATGGCCATTCTAACTTTTTCATCTTAGAAGGAGCTGTCAATAATACCCCCCATATATTTTTAATCTGATGTGTCAGATGTGTGAAACATTAGGTTGAACTGAGAATCAAAACTCAAGTTATATAAACCATTGGCACTGCAATGGGAGTGCCACAAATTCAAAGTATTCAATTATCAAACTTAGAGTTTCAGCATTAGAATTTCATGCAGTTCTCCTCGCTCTGTTCCATAATGCCAATGAGCACACCTTCTTCTTGCTTCTTGTGCCTTCCTGCCTCCATCTATCTGACCCTCCTGTCACTCACTTGTGGACATGGGTAACCTGGTTCCTGTTTGTGTCTGGATTCATTATATGGCAGCATTTTCATCACCATCTCATTATTTCACTTAGGGGGAGAGTTTCTATGGTGATAATCAACTGCATAAGTAAAGATTTTACTACACTGAACTTTTACCTACTCAGTGTACCAGTTAGGAGTAATTGAGCTAGAAATCTTCCAAGTAGGAAAAGGGATCTTAAATCTCCCTTCTATTTATTGAATCTGCCTGTGCTTTTTAACAGTGAAGGTATGTTATAATTACGAGTTCTTCACAGCAGTTGATGAAGAAAACCACCAGTTGTTTCTTTTTATTCTAATTTACTTGTCCTTTTAACATAGTGGAAGGTTCCATAGTAGCATTATATAAGACAACTGACTATTAATTTTTTAATAGACCCACCAAAAAAAGAGAATTTGGAATTGCAGAAAAAAATTCTGAATGGGAACTGAACCCATAACTAATGTGATTATTGCCTAAGCTTTGCTTCCAAAGTGTCTTTGCCTGGGGGGAAAATGGTCACAACAGCCTTGAAATGATTATTTAACACTTCCTCTACATGCAGATATGTGACACTCACTTTTCATTAATGGCTTTGTGATTAATGCTACATTTGCAGGAGGATTTTATTAATAATCTCCTCTTGCAGTAAGTCTTCAATAATTTGATCACTGAAAGTAAATCCATCGAAGGCAGCAACTTCATTTTTTCACCATTTGCTTTTGGACTTTTAGCCAAATCAAATTCTGTTTGCTTACCACTTAAGTTCTTACTTAATATGGTGACATTGTGCTAACTAAAGTCCAAAGGCAATTTAAAAAGTGTAAAACAAACAGCATTGACATTGACAGAATTATTAAGGACACCCATTAAACAAATGCATCGATAAGATAAGTAAACTGAAGCATGATCAAACTAGTTATGGCATGGAATTCAGCTTAATAGGAATTTACCTATGACCCAATCCAATCGGACTTTTGAACAGAACAATATTGTTTTCACATAGTGTGCTCGTTTGAAAGGATTATGTGCCCTAGAAAAGCCATGCTTTAATACTGATCCAATCTTCTGGGAGGAACTGTTTCTTTTAATCACTATTCAATAACATAGGTATGAATCTTTTGATTAAATTCTATCCATAGAGATGTGACACACCCAGTTGTGGGCATTAACTTTTTTTTTTTTAGTTTTTTAAAAAACATTTTTCCCACTGATGTGAACCGACATTCGAGAATAAACTTGGAATATGTCATTGGTAACAGAGACCAGCCGGAGTTAGAAACAGGGTAAGATAATGGGTAATTGGAGCTGAAGGGATACAGACTGTGCAACAGGACTAGATACAAAAACTCGAAAATGGACAGCACAATAATACCTAATTGTAATGTAATTATGTTAAAACACTGAATGAAGCTGCATCTGAGCTATAGTTTTTTGTTTGTTTGTTTGTTTGTGTCTTTTGTTTTTTTCTTTTTCCTTTTTTATATATATATTTTTATTTTTTTCTCTATATTAACATTCTATATCTTTTTCTGTTGTTTTGCTAGTTCTTTTCCTAAATCGATGCAAATGTACTAAGAAATGATGATCATACATCTATGTGATGATATTAAGAATTACTGATTGCATATGTAGAATGGAATGATTTCTAAATGTTGTGTTAATTTCTTTTTTTAATTAATAAAAAAACAAAACATTTTTATTGAGATATCTTCCCACACTGACATTCCATACACGGTGTACAATCAGTGGCTCACAATATCTTCACATAGTTGTGTATTCATCATCATGATCATTTTTTAGAACATTTGCATCACCCCAGAAAAAGAAATGAAAAAACTCATACATACTATACATCTTATCCTTCCCTCTCATTGGCCACTAATATTTCCGTCTGCTCCATTTATGTTACCCTTTGTGGTAGTTAGGTTCAGGTGTCAACTTGGCCAGGTGAAGGTGCCTAGCTCTGTTGCTGTGGACATGAGCCAATGGCATGTGAACCTCATCTGTCACTGATTGCACTTGCAGTCATCTAGGAGGCGTGCCTGCTGCAACGAATGATGTTTGATTTAACTGGCTGGATGCTTAAATGAGAGGGCTCAACGTAGCACAGCCCAAGCAGCTCAGCATACTTCACCTCAGCACTGGCAGTTCAGCCCAGACCTTTGGAGATGCAGAAAGGAAGCATCCTGGGGAAAGCTGTTGGAGGCCAGACGCCTGAAGAGAAGACCATCAGAAATCACCCTGTGCCTTCCCATGTAAGAGAGAACCTCAGATGAAAGTTAGCTGCCTTTCCTCTGAAGAACTATATGTTTTTAACTAAATAAATCCCCTTTTATCAAAAATCAATCCGTCTCTGGTGTATGGCATTCTGGCAGCTTTGGCAAACTAGAACACCCTTTGTTCCCCCTGTTATTTATTTATTTTTTATCCATAATTTTTTGCTCATCATTTGATTATTTGGAGATGTGACCCTACCCATACTGGGTGAGTTTTGATTAGTTTACTGGAATCCTTTAAACAGGAAACATTTTCAAGAAAGCCAGAAACAAGAAAAACGACAGAAACCTCAGAGCTGACACAGATGTGGACACATGGTGAACAGAGACACGGATGTTTGGAGATGCTTGGAGCCCAGCAGATGTGGCCATGAGATGGAAAGCAGCCAGAACCTGGAGAGGCAGATGCCAGCCACGTGACTGCCCAGCTGACAGAGGGGTTCTTAACCCATGAACCTTCCTTAAATTTAGATAACCTCTTGTTGGTGCCTTAATTTGGGCGTTTTCATTGCTTAGAACTGTAAACTTTTAATTATTAAATTCCCCTTTTGTAAAAGCCGTTCGAGTTCTGGTATATCGCATTCTGACAGCTAGCAAACTAACACACACAATTACCGATGTCATAGTATTGCTACAGAGATGATCTCACCATAGCAAATTTTCCATAACTGTAGGCAAACAGGTTCCATTGTCTTCTGTAATGCTACCGTGGAACCTTCCATGGATATGTTTAAAGGGCAAGTAAATGAGAAAAATCTGTTCTCTCAATAACAGAAAACTGATTGAGAAACGTTTATGTGCCAGACACTGTGGTAGGTACTTTCCTATGTTACCTTATTTACAGCAACTCTGAGGTGGATATTATTATGTCTACTTAAATGATAATGAAAACAAAGTTTAAGTAACTTGGTTACTTAAGTATCAAATGTCAAACACTCTGGCGGGTGTTAGAACTAGGGGTTCAAATTCTGATGTTCAAGTCTATTGGTCCTTCCATCTCACTGGTAGTAATTATGAGATTTCTTATAGTAGTCACTGTCAATCTCTAAATAGACTAGGATAGTTCTTGGGAGAAGGGACCTATCTGAACAATTTCAAAGTGAGAACATGATGGAGAAGCATAGAGTAGATAGTAAAACCTAGCCCCAAACCATGCTTCTATGAAGATTTTACATATTAATAAATGATACTCAGCAATATTTTGGACTAATAAATCACATAAGAAAATGACAAATAAATTTTTAGTGTGGTAGGATTGGTTGGCAGGAAGTTCAAACTTTAGTACACAGTTTCTGCTTCCATGCACCCTCATTTCAAATCAAAGTGCATTAAAAATGTTCATCACTGTTTATTCTAAGCTATTTGTATTTCAAACCAAAGTCTCATTTTTAAGGAAGTAGTATCTCATATCTCTACATGAGACATAATACAAATGTTCTTTTCCCTAGGGCTAGAATATTCAGATGTAACCCATAAAATGCCACCACCTGTATATTTGAAATTAGTAACTTCAATATCTCAATGGACATTCAAATTTCTCTTTCGTTGATCCACAGAACTAGATTAAGCAAAATTCCATCTTTTCTTATGAGAATATTCTTATTCACATCCCTGAAAAACTTTGTTTTCTAGATTTTAAATCAAATGAAATTTTTTGAGTCAATGACCAAGATGAGGGAAGAGTGGTATTTCCAAAAATACCAAGATGAAGCTAGAGCAACCCAAGTGCTCAGTAAAGTGTTTTTGGAATTGAATCCTTTGAAAATTATAGGCAAAGTACAGCTCCATTTGACTGCCAGCCAAGTATCACCTGGCACTATTTTTGTGCAGTCTATTATTATCAAGCAATGTCTTTACTGAGAGTGAAATTATAATGACCTATCAGTCCTCTAAATGTGGATAAGAGCTCAATGTCAAAATATCTTGTCATGTCTCATTACATAGCTAAAAAGAAAATTAATCAAAATTTTATGTTTGCAAGTAGAAATGCTTCAGCCAGTTTTACAAACCAATTATTGTTCAGTTCCAAAAAACTTTGCAACTTGTTTGAGGTTTAATATACACTGAACAGCCTCAGAACTCCTTGAAGAGTAATAATTCAAACTTAACATGGACTACAAGTTGACTACTATTTCTGTGTTCCTTAGTTTCTATATTTTTCAATTAAGGTAAGTTATAATCCAGGGCTACTGAGGCAGTGCCTGTATAGGATTTGGGTTTTTGCTGACTGGCCTTTTTACAAAGACTTATCTAGCATATTTTTAAGTGATGCTGTACCCTTGTTATTAGGGGGCCAGATTCGGCATTCCTTGTTCAGAATAAATACCCTGAGAATCATCAATAAAGACAGCTTGATGTAGATCAGGAAGCAAGATGTTATTTTAGCATTTGTCCTGACTAAAGCTCCAGAATTACAATTAATGAATCTAATTCGTTAAAGTTCTCTTGTGGTTGTTGGGGTGCAGGTTTAGTACAGCTGTTGATACCTATTTCAACAAATACACTTTATTGTTTTATTTTAAATATTTTTTCTTATCATGCTCAGAATATAAAAACTAAAAAAAAGAATCTTAAAATGGAAATAACATCACTCATAATTCCACCACATAGAAATAACCATTCTTAATATTTTTGTATTTAATATTAGCATAATAGTTTAATTAATGTATTTATTTATATTTATGCAAACATATTAATGATATTTTAGAAAAGTTAGTGTTTCTAGATTTTATGATGTGAAATATATTACATTTATAGCTATCACTTAGTAAACAATATATTTTGAATGTTTTTTTTCCATGTCATCAATAAGACCATTTGTAATGGCCATAAAAATATTAAATACTAAATATAAAGGATTCCATTTTATGGATCTTCAAAATTCTTGTTTGGTTACTTCCTAATAATATATATATTTTTTATTTAGATACCCCATTGCTGTTTTTAAATTTTGAAATATTAGGAGAATCTTAAGAATCCTTAATTAATAGTTATGTTTAACCCTTCCCAAATGAAAATTCTTTTTTACTAGAGAAGTTGTGGGTTTTCAGAATAATCATGCATAAAATATAGATTCCCTTATACCAGCCTATTACTAATACTTTCCATTGGTGTGGTACATTTGTTTAAATTGATGAAAGCAAATTTTTATATTTGTACTATTAACCATAGTCCATGGTTTAACTTAATGTTCATTGTTTGTGTAATGTAGTTCCATGGATTTTTAAAAAAGTTTTATGTCTGTTATCACATATACAATCTTACATCATAGTGTTGTGCTACCATCACCACCATTAACTACCAGAACATTTCCATCATTCTAAATAGGAAGCCTGTGCATTTTAAGCCTTAACCTCCCATTCCCTATCCCTACCCCATCCCCTGGTAACCTATATTCTGGATTCTGATTCTATGAGTTCACTTATTCTAATTAGAACAAATCAGTGAGATTATACAATATCCTTCCTTTTGCATATGGCTTATTTCTCTAAATATGACTTTGCATATATAAAGATTTTGTTCCTTTTTAAAGTTGAATAATATTCCACTCTTTGTCTATTCCACATTTTGCTTATCTATTCATCAATTGATGGACACTTGGGTTGCTTTTGATAATTGTAAATAACACCACTATGAACATCAGTGTGCAAATAACTATTTGAGTCCCTGCTTTCAATTCTTTTATTAATTTCCGTTAACTAATTTAATGGAAATTAAATTTTACTACATACCTAGTAATGAGATTGCCATGTCATATGATAATTATATACTTAACTCTTTTAGTAACTGCCAAACTATCTTCCACAGTGGTTGCCCCATTTTACATTGCCACCAGCAATGAATGAGTGTTCCTCTTTCTCCATCCTATCCAATACTTATTATTTTCCATTTAAAAAAAAAATAGCAGCTATTCTAATGGGTGTGAAATGGTATCTCATTGTGTTTGATTTACATTTCCCTGATGAAAATACAGGGAAGATCTTCATGACCTTGGGTTAGGCATTGGTTTCTTAGAGTTTGCATCCAAAACACAAGCAACAAAAGAAAAATTAGATATATGGAAACATCAAATTAAAAATTTTTATGCCTCAAAGGACATTATCATGGAAGAAAATATTTACAAACCACAAACCACATAGAAAAATTTAATAACTAGGATATATAAAGATATCCTTCAACTTAACAACAAAAAGAATGGCAAAAGACTTGAATAGACAGCTATCTAAAGAAGATAAATAATTGGCCAGAAAGTATATGAAAAGATGCTCAATGTCATTACCTGTTTTTATTTTTAAAGTAAACATCTAAATGTTTTAATTATAGGTTTAATAGTTGCCAAGAATGCCATTTCCTATATATAAAAGCATTAACATTTTAAATTAAAACTGTTTATAGTATACTTAAATGTTGCTAATGAAATCTAAATATTATGATTTGATGCCTACAATCATGCATTTGATAAATCAACACTTTTTTTGTCAGAAAGTGTACATTGTTCTTTTTCTTCCTTATACTCATATTTCCATTACACCTTCCCTGCTGGTTTTTTAATTATTTAAAAAATAAACTTTTTTTTATTTTGCATGGGCAGGCACTGGGAAATGAACCCGGGTCTCTGGCATTGCAGGCAAGAAACTCTGTCACTGAGCCACCATCACCTGCCCTTTAATCTATTTTTATGCTTAAAAATATTATTTTTTAAAAGTACTTATTGATCACACATTTATACCTCTCAGCAATAAAAATATTTACATAAAATGAATTTTAAAATTCACTTGTTCTTTGTAATTATAAAGGTCTGTCTTGATTTTTAATTCTGCATTGAGTTATGATTACATTTACTATTAGAATAAATTATTGACCAAAACACCTAAGTACATTATATATTTTATAATTATTTTTAAAACATTAGCTGTAGGATTCTCAGCAATACATTCCATAATAAGATGGATGCATCTGTTTTTTTAATAGAGCATATATCTATGGATGAATGTGCCTTATTTCTAAAATGAAGCAAGTTTTAATGGAAATTAACAAAAAGGTCACTAGTAAGCATACACCTTATCCAAGGTATTTGTTTACATGGTAATTCCTAAATGCATTATTTACAGAAGAATCCACAGTACATCCCATTTAAGTTGATCCACATCTATTAAATATGTGATAAAAATGCAAAAATAAACAGCAGAAGATCTACCTATGTTAAGACAAATGTGATTACAATATGAACAATGTTTTAGTAAATGTTAATGAAAATATTTTCCTATGAATCTGAGTATATCTTTAAAAAAAAAACCATAAACTTCCATTATTGTTCTTTTCCCTCAAAGTTGAGACACATAGGAAATAAAAATGGAATTTTCCCCCTTTGCCTAACTGAAATCATTAAAAAGAAAAAAGTAATAGAGATCCAAATGGTGCTTTAATTTAAAAAAGGCTTTGCAGACACCCACATTTGAATTCGCTCCTTGTCTGGCACCTCATACTCTTTATACATTCTGGGAAATGCACCTTTGTAAGGTTCAGGATAGGTTTGGTAAAGTGCACAAGAGCAATAGGGAAAGGGGAGGTGGGAAATAAAAACAGACTTACTTTGACCATAGGTGCATTATCAGGTAGATCAGATTTAAGAAAATAACACTGAGAAAAAAAATGAAGATCTGGAAATTGATATTCTTAAAACTGTCAAAATTTGTGTTTCATGTGGGAATGCCTTCAAGTACCCCCAAAGATACTGAACCTCGGGTAAACATCACTGGTGTACTGGTTCTTTAACAATAAGATATTTTACTACATATATTGACTACATGTATTAAATTTTATTTGTTTTTAAGCTGGTTACTCAGAGAAAGGAAATTTCAACAATCCTAGACATATATTTATCTATATCAAAAATAATAAAATAAAAGCCATTTATGCTGGCAGAGACTAGCACAATCCTCTTGTTAACAGATGGGAAGCAGAAAGACCGAGAGAGATGATTTTTCTATACCACCTAACTAGTTAGTGGAAGCAGAAAAAACAGGCTCAGAACCTACATGCTTTTTTTTTTCTAACAACTTTAAATTGTGAAATATATATACAGAAAAGGAATAAAATCCAAAGTACATTTTAACAAGGAGTTTTGGAACAAATTTCAAAGTATAGTATGGGTTACAGTTCCACCATTTCAGGTGCTTCCTTCTAACTGCTCTAAGACACTGAAGACTAAAAAGAAATATCAATATAATGATTCAGTAGTCACACTCATTTATTAAATCTGTCTTCTCTGATACAACTCCTCCTTCTTCTTTGACTCTTCTCCCAATCTTTAGGGATATTTGGGCAGTGACCTTTCTAACTTCATGTTGCTAAGGGGTGTGGATATTATGGGGGAGGGGATTGCAACTGGTTGATGCTCTTGGAGAGTCTGCTCACTCTAGGTTTCAGGGCTTATCTGGCCCAGGAACCATCTGGAGGTTTTAGGATTCTGAAAAATAAACAGAGTGGAACTTTTATGGAGTCTCAGATAGAGACCTGTGTATTCTTTAGGGTTTACAGGAATGCTGTTGGTTGGGGCTTGGCATACCATGTACATGCCTTTTTTTTTTTTTTTTTTTAACGGACATAGTCTTAGGAAAGAAATTCTCTTCCAATTCTTCTTTAAAGTCCAGCCTTAATATAATTTCAACCTATAATTCAAAAATTACAAGTAGCAGAGACAGAGAGCCACAACGCTAAATCTAGTGAAGGGGAATCTGCAAACAAATCTCCTGCCAGGAAATTAATCCAAGTTTCGTTGAACCTAAATTCTAGTGTCTTCACTCTATCTATTAGTACCTCGTGATGTTTCCAATGTCTGCTTCCTTGTTTTCTGCCTTTGGTATCTTCCCTCTTGGTCTTTGGAGTCTTTAGCTTCTACTCTTCCAGAAACTGGCCCAAGACCTTCCTCATCATGCATGGCACTTGCCTTGAGGATTCTCTTTGGTGTTCTACTAGGCTGTGTGGAGACTGGGCCTGGGTGGATCTTCTAAATCCAAGGACACTCTGGAGACCCCAACGTGTTTTTGTGGAGCTTCACTAATGTCACTGAACTACTTTCTTGGTTTTTTTCTTCATTTTGCAGGTCTTCTCATATCACCTCTGCCAAAACTGCTTCTTCATCCATCAGTCTCTATTGACTGTTTGACAACTTTGGCTGAGGCATGCTTTCTGCTTTCTCATTGCTTTCATTTTCTCATGGCCCCTGTGGCAGTTAGATTCACTTGTCAACTTGGCCAGGTGAAGGCACCTAGTTCTGTGGCTGCGGACATGAGCCAATGGTATGTGAACCTCATCTGTTGCTAATTACATCTGCAGTCAGCTAGGAGGCATGCCTGCTGCAGTGAATGATGTTTGACTTAATTGACTGTTGCTTAAATGAGAGAGCGCAACATAGCACAGCCCAAGTAGCTCAGCACACCTCATCTCAGCACTCGCAACTCAGTCTAGGCCTTTGGCAATGCAGAAAGGAATCACCCCAGGGAAAGTTGTTGGAACCCTGAGGCCTGGAGAGAGGGCCAGCAGAGATTACCCTGAGCCTTCCCACATAAGAACCTCAGATGAAAGTTAGCTGCCTTTCCTCTGAAGAACTAACAAATCCCCTTTTATTAAAAGCCAATCCGTCTCTGGCATGTTGCATTCCAGCAGCTAGCAAACTAGAACAGCCCCTCTGTGCCTCAAGATCTTTCTTTGTACACCCCATTCAGCTTCAGTCTCATCACCTAATTGCCTCAAAATTTTACGATTCCAATTTTCTTAGGGCCAGATCCTGATTGACCTTGCTTATTTATTCTTGGTCAAAGATTTTGGTACCCAGCTACCCTGAGCTTTCCACCAGCTTATAGATTGGCTTTCAATGAATTGGTGTTCAGTCTTAGTCCAATCAGATTTGGGAAAGTTGAAGCATGCTACTTGAAGCTTGGGGCTCTCCCTACAGTAAGTGTGGCAGGTAGAACACAATTTCTGTGGTATATTGCCAAGTCCTAAATAGTACTGTTTTGCAATATATTGCAAATATCCATTCATGATAGTAAATATTTGTCTTTACCTTTTTTAATGCAATACTTTCCAAACCACATTGCACATAGCACCTAAGAAACCTAAAAAAGTAATTATATCTGTGTCTCATCCCCAGAAGTTATTATTTAATTTGGTATGGACTGTAACCTAGGCTTCACAATTTTTGAGAGCTCCAGTTAATGCTGCTAAGAAAGCAATATATCAGAAATGGAACAACTTTTGAAGAGGGAATTTAATAAGTTACAAGTTCACAGTTCTAAGGCCATAAATATGTCCTAACTAAGACATCCAGAGAAAGATATTTTCACTCAAGGAAGGGTGATCTGGGAAGGTATGTGGCTGGCATCTGCTGGTCCTTGTTCCTAGTTCCACTGCTTACAGCTTCTGATGCCAATAGTTTCCTCTAAGCATCTGTGGGCCCCCACTTAGCTCCTTTGGGACACAACTCTGGATTCCAACTTGCATAGCATCTCATGGGAAGGCACACGGTGACGTCTGCTGGGATCTGCCCATGTATAGGCAACTGGTCTCTCTATCAGCACTCCAGGCATCTCCAAACATCTGTCTCTGTCAGCTCCAAAGCAGCTATTCTCCAAGCATCTATGTCTCCAAACATCTGTGTCTGCATCTGCATCTGAGGTTTCTTCGAAATGTTTCCCCTTTTAAAGGACTACAGTAAACTTAAACAAGATCCAACTTGTAAGGGTAGAGTCACATCTCCATCTAATCAAAAGGTCACACCCACAATTGGGCATGTCACATCTCCATGGAGATGATCCAATCAAAAGTTTCAGCCCTACAGTATTGAATCAAGGTTAAAGGAAACAGCTGCCCCCACAAGCTTGGATCAGGATTAAAATATGGCTTTTCTGGAGTATGTAATAGTTTCAAACCAGCACATAAGAGAATTTAATTAATATTTTTTCTATTTATAAGAAAAAATGTTTTATTTTAATTTTATTTCTTGCATTACTAGAGAGATTGAATTCCAATCCACCCCTTGCCCAGATCATTTTGCTGTCTTCTTTCTTCCATTCAATAGAATTGCAAATATTTTGAAGATTGTTATTTGTCTTTCATTATTTCTTTGCCATATGGATTTTGTTTTTTGTGAGGTAAAGTACTTTACTAATTTCTTTATTGATTCTGATTTTTGGTACCAGTTTCTGTATTTAAACACACACACATGCACTTTCCTAATCAATTTTTCTAACCCTCAAAATATATCCCTTATCAAGACTAAAATTGTTTATTATTTTTAATGGAAAAAAAGGATAGAGAGTTGCCTATTCTGGTATGATCTTTACCAGAAATAAATGAGGCTTAGAAAACTAGAGCTGGTTTGTGAATTTAACCATTAGTTATATCTAGTTCTTACCAGAAGCATAAACTAAATTACATAAAGGACATGAAAAAGATTAACCTCACCACAAGTTTTTCCTTCTTGCTATACCCCTGCAATGGAAACACCGGAATTTTTTTGGGCATAGGGAAACAAAGATGATGGCATCATAAAGACATGATGTCCAACTCAAGATTCTCTTGGTTATGTTATTTTATTACCACTAACATAAAGCTTAAAAGGGAGTTGTTTCCCCATAGTGGCATCCTGACATTGATATTTGTCTGTAATATAATCTTTAGATCAAAAGTCTTGTGGATATTAGCATTCAATTACTGGAAGAACCGTGTTCCTTCAGGATGTCTTTGAACTAACTTGAATATCCTTATAGCTGCCCTTCAGTTTATGGTGCTGAACGTATGGTGCTCTAGCCCTATAAGAAAATAGCAAAGATGAGATTGCCTTGTAGTCTCATTTAGACAGTTAATTTTATCTTTGTTTTCTTAAGTCACATTTCATTGTGCTTCTCAATGGTGCAAAACTAATTGGCTCTTATCACACTTACATTACCTTCAAAGGCAGATAAAATTAATGCAAATTAAAAGATCACTACAATCAGAGATATCTGGTTAAAAGGGAGAGAGGCTTGCATAAAGTGGCTGCACAATCCACAGAAGACTTTGGCAGAATAATAAATCATGACTTTCTCCAGGTTATCATCTTGTGCTCTAGTTCATTATTTTGTATCATTTGTTTTAACCTTGGATTGTCCCTACTACATCTGTTCTGTTGTGATTAATTCTGCTGATGGAAATAAACTGTCGAAGGGCAATGCCGTGCTGCATGACTAATTAGCCTACCGAATTATGTCCATAAATTAACATTTTGTTTTTATTCATTTAAATAAATCAAAGTTGTCCAAACTTATTTTGTACAGATCACTCTACTATCAATTTATTTTTGTAACCTTATAGCTGGATTAATTTACTTACTTTTAGACAACTAATTCTTAAGCAGTCTCTTACCTTAGTTTTTCTAAAACTACTGTGTGGGTTACTGTCTGTTTGCCCAAGAAGAAAAGAGAAGACATTTTCAGTTAAGTTGCCTTCTCCACCAGGCTCTATTCTTTAGCCTACCATTTCTCAGGTTCTTTCCCAATCACCCATTCTGGCCTCAGCCACTCATCTTCTGTTTCTATTGGTTATATGGAAACAGCTACTATTACAACAAACTAAAATTTTCTCCCAAGACTCTTCTAGGCATTGCAGCAAAAGGTTCTTTTTTAGGAACTCACCGAGAGTACAAAAATTGCTACTCATTTTTTAATGCCTTTGCCCAGACAGTAGCTAACACTGAGCAGGCTCTCAGTAGACTTCGAAAAACTGTTAAGAATTCTACATGAAAGATTATTAGTTACAAAACTGAGATTATTTCAAAAACACAGAAAATTATGAGAAATGTTTCTATATATTCTATATATTCAAGCAACATTGGGTTGCTTGCCTCCAAAGACTACTTAAAGAATAGGATTCAGTCTTTCTAGAACCTTCTTTCATTGATCTTATTTTAAAGAAAGCAACTAGGGCCGTTTCAGTAAGAGTTTCACTGCCTGTCACCTGAGGAAATTTAATAAGACAAGAGAAATTATAAGCCCTCAAGTTAACTGAAGAAAGCTTTCATAGTGGTGGAGCTGGGGCCCATTGCTTAACTAGTCCACATTGTATGCATCTCATCTCCACTCCAAGCTCAGTGAGGACACACTGGTAGCTTGAGCATGGCTAAGGGAGAAAATCTGCAGACATTACATTGTCTATCTAATTCTAAAGTTCGTTTTTGTTTTAACTGCATCACACTTAAGAAATATTTCTGCACACCTAAACTTTTATAAAAGGAGTTGTTGATATTCTTTTTTTTTAGATGCTGTGGTTATGAAGTCTAATCAATATAAATGAGTGAGTCAATAAGGTAAATTTAACACTACAGATAAACCTCAAAACACAAGTACATCTTTTCTAGGTAATAATTCAATATTGCCCCAAATAAAAATCAGCTGAGAATCCTCCCTGGTCTAGGTATGATAGTGCCAAAAGAGGGATGGTATACAGGTTTCATCTCCTAAACCAGGTTTTGTCATCTGGTAGTTGCTATATAGAAAGAGAATCAGAGGTCATGTCTAGACACAGCAGGAAAGGATTCTGGAGACCATTAGAAATGAGGGCCATGTCATATTAGAGAAAAGTGGCAACTAAGGTGTGATGCATTGGCCAAAGCTACCATAAATATTAGTAAAGCAGTAAGTGATTTGGGATGCTCAAAGCTGTCTTCCTCACTCAAAATTATCACCATTAAACTCACTATCAGGGCTAAGTGTTTTTAAGCTTCCCTGGTCATAAGAATGACTGAAGTTAATCATTTAAAAATATCATTTCCTAGGCCTCTGCTCTGGAGATTCAGTAGGTCAGGAGTGAGAAGCCAAGAATTTTAGGTTACAAGAAAAGAGCAAAGAAAGATCAATTGATGGTGACTGATTGGTGATCAGGAAGTTTGGAGCACTTGATAGCCTACTCACTTTTTCTGAGCCTGTCTACTTCACTGACTTAACCTCATACTGCTTTTCCTCTTACTCTCTACTCCAACCTCACTGGTCTTCCTTCTGTGGCTTTAACTCATGCAGTTCCCACCTCAAAGCCTTTGCCCTTGTTGATACCCCTGCATGGAATCTTCTTCCCTGAGATCTTCCTAGGGCCGGTTCCTCTGCCCCAAGTCTAGCACAGATGACAGAGCCTCAAAGAAACCCTTCTGGAGGCTTAACTATAGGTTGGTGTCCTCGGTTATTCTTTAACTCATTACCAGGATTTGTATCTTTAGAGCATTAGTTATAATCTGAAATTGTTGTATTATTTGTCTACATATATCTCTCCCCTGTGGTTAGAATATGAGCTCCATCAGATCCCCACTTCTCTGCCTTGTCCCCTATTGTGTATTCATTTCTTACCACAGCTCCTAACATGGTAGATGCTTAATACATATTTTTTGAGTGAATTCACGTTAGAGCACTTATGAAGAGGTGAGTTAAGGGAAAGGTAGCAGAAAGGAATGGAAGGTAAAGAAAGAAGTATTAGGCTGTTCAAATAAATTCCAAGTCTTTGATCATTTTGCTTTAGCCATTTTACATATCAGTTCAAATGGTGCAGATAAAATCTCAGTTAAGGATTTCTTAGACTAATGCTTATCTTAGGGAACTTAGGTTTTGAAAAAATGAACTGTGATAGTCTACTGCTAAAAATAAGGAATGGGAGACTTAGACTAATTTGTAGGAAAAATTCAATTACATACAAAAATGCTCAGCTTTAAGCTTTCTCCTTTAAATTTTTCCTTAAAGCTTTACATCCACCACTGCTTACTAAAATAAGATGGTATTGAATTTAATACAAAATTATATACTTCGTTATTTTCAATATGTCAATACTTCTGATGTTCCTCAAAATACACTGTGATTTTCAAGGCTGTCACTAAAATGGTTAAAAACCACTAATGCAACAAAGTATAGCAAAGAACCTTCTCAAATACATATTTTCCAAAAATTTAAAGCAATCAGACCATTGCTGCAAAGAGTTGAGCGATTTTTAATTTACTTTTCACAAAGTTCTTATTCCAATCACTTTAATGCAATGCATTATTTGTGTGTTAATAGTTCTTCACTTAAAGGTTCGAAAAAAGAATATAAAATAAATTCAATCTCAGTTTAACAGTAAGAAAATTTAGTTAGAAGTGGTTTTTCTGAGTGTACATAGACTTGCCAAATCAAAGAATACTCAAGCTGGAAAAGAACCATTAGAAATAATAAGAGAAGTCAAATGTGTTCATCAAATCACCACAGCTCATTTGTAAAAAGAAAGGATGAGCTCGAAGTTCCAGAATCCCAACTCAAGCACGATAAAACAAAAAAAAAACCCATAAAAGTTTCTACGTGTGCTCTGAAAGAAGCTCTTATTTACTGTGGAAGCAAACTTTGAGGTTTCAGAAAACCAGCCTATAGTCTATTGTATACATGGCTGAATTACATTGTAAACTGAATTCTCCTCCTTGCGGTCTGTCTGCTGTTCAAGTGAGGGCATGGATTGGGAAGGAAGGGGATTCTGAAAATTGGAAAGCTAACAATGATGATTGTGGACACATTGAATCCCTAGATTCTACTGAGTCTTCTTTGGCAGATAAACTCCTAACTTTGCCCTTAGGAATTAGCTATCCTGTGTCTTTCTAAAAAGATTAACCCTCCTGTGCCTGATAAGCCTTTAACCTGAGCAAGCCTCCACCTAAAGAGATTAACCCTGTTTCACCAGATGAAACTGTAATGGAATGCCTTGAGGTAACTGGCTTAAAAGACACTGCTAATTCCTCTCGGGACCAACCCCCACCACTCCTCTTTTCTTTCAGACCTATAAATAGATTCAAGTCCCAACAGACCCTGAAAGATGAGGTACAAATTCTGGCTCATGAGGAAGTTCACCATATTCCAAAAGAACTGTAGGATTTTTCTAATTTATATAACACATCAGGGGAATATGTGTAGGAATGGATATTAAGGGTGTGGGATAATGAGGGAAGGAACACAAAGTTGGATCAGGCTGAACCTATTGATATAGGCCCAATAAACAAAAATTTTGGATTCAGTGTGGTAGCCTGTGGGATTAGAAAGGGCTCTAACATGTTGTTTGGGTGACTGGCTGAAGCATGGACTAAAAGGTGGCTTGCATTACCTGAGGTTCAAATGTCAGCACTTCTCTGGTATAATGTAGATGAGGAGGTAGAAAGGCTTGGATAGATTGGGATGTTAGAGTGGATTTATCATGTAAGACTTGCTTACCCACCCCAACAACATCCAGAGAACACCTTGCACTATTACAGTGAGAAATAAGTTTGTGAAGCAGCTCAGTCATCCCTGAAGAACTCTGTGGTTGCTTTTCTCTGTAGATCAGATGTTACTGTGTGGAACTGTTGCCACTGAACTTGGATCCTTAAATACGATCAGATCCCAGGTTGGCAGTAGCTAAGCGGTGTCACTTAATGGCCAAAGGCAAGGGAGGCATGGCTACCATAATGGACAGTGGAGTTAAAGCAATAATCAGAATAATCTGACTCACAGAGACCGATGGTACTGGCAAGCTGATCATGGGGAAGTGAAATAGATGTGCAGTCTACTAAATTCTTACCTGGTCTCTATAAGCAGAAGAGTTCTAGGTCAAGGGAAAAAAAAGTCTAAATTAAATCACAAAAGCAGAGTCATGGCATAGTCAACTCCCAAACCTGGCAGTTTATAGATCCAGAACCCCCTGAATGAAGGGAAGTCCAGATTCCCTTGGGCAAAACCTGCAACACTGTCAAAAATTTATACTGTTAGTCTTCCTCCTAGCCTCCCCAAAGGGACCTATAGCTTTTGACCACAGTGGTGGTGCTTTGAGGAAAAGGAGATGATCAAACATTTAGGGAATTATTGGACATTGTCTCAGAACTGATATTAATTCCAGGAGACTCAAAACATCACTGTGGTCCACCAGTCAGAGTAGAGGCTTATGGAGGTCTGGTGATCAATGGAGTTTTAGCTCAGACACATTTCAGAGTGGGTTCAGTGAGTCTCCAAACACATTCTGTATGCATAATTGGAATAGATACACTCAGTGAACTGGCAGAATCCCAACACTAGTTCCCTAACCCGTGAAGTGTGAGGTTTATTATGGTAGGAAATGCCAAGGGTAAGCCACTAGAATTGCCTCTACCTAGTGAAATAAATCAAAACCAATACTGCACACCTGGAGGGATTGCAGAGATTAATGCCACCATGAAGGACTTGAAGGATGCAGGAGTGGTGATTCCAACCACACCTCCACTCAACTTTCCTATTGGTCTATGCAGAAAACAGACTGATTGCTGAGTATGACAGTGGATTATCATAAACTTAACCAGGAGGTAACTCCAATTGCAACAGTTGTTCCATATGTGGTTTCATTGCTTCAGCAAATCAATACTCCCCCCTTGTATTTGGTATTAGCTATTGACCTAGTAAATGCTTTTTTTCATGGTATCACTTAGCAGAGACCACCCAAAAAAGCTTGTTTACAGCTGGCAAGGCCAACAATATAGCTTCAGTGTCCTACCTCAGGGGTATATCAATTCTCCAGCCATATGAAATAATCTAGTATGCAGAGAACTTGCTCTTCTTTCTTTCGTACAAGACATCACACTGGTCCATTGTAGTGATTACATTATGCTGATTGGACCTATGATCAAAAAGTAGAAACTATTTAGATTTATTGGTAAGGAAGTTGCATGTCAGAGAGTTGGAGATAAATGAAACAAAAATTCTGGAGGCTTCCACTTTCATGAAATTACTAGGCATCCAGTGATGTGGGACATGTTGAGATATCCCTTTTGTGCTGGTTTTAAGCTGTTATGTATCCCAGAAAATGCTATGTTCTTTTAGTCCATTCCTGTGGGTACAGACCTATTGTGGATGGGAACTTTTGGTTAGGTTGTTTCAATTGAGATGTGACCCACTCAATTCAAGATGGAGTCATGTGCCTTCCCATGTGACAGAGGTATCCTGGATGCCAGCAGCCTGTCTTCAGAGTCCAGGTATTTTCCTGTTGATACCTTAATTGGGATATTTTCATGACCTAAGAACTATAAATTGTAAGTTAATGAATTCCCATTGTAAAGGCCAGTACATTTCTGGTATACTGCATTCCAGCAACTTTGGCAAAGTGAAGCACCTTCTAAGCTGAAGGGTAAGTTGTGGAATCTAGCCCCTCCTATAACTAAAAAGGGGCACAATGCCTAGTTAGTCTCTGGATTTTGAAGGCAACACATTCCTCATTGGGGTGTGCTACTCTGGTCCATTTACCAAGTGACTCTGAAAACCAATAGTTAGAGTGAGGGCTGGAAATAAAGGAGGCTCAGCCACAAGTCCAGGCTGCCATGCAACCTGCTCTACTACTTGGGTCATATGAAGATTGAAAGGTGCTGGAGGTTTGAGGGACAAATAGAGATTCTGTTTGGAGCCTGTGTATTTCCCTATAGAAGAATCAAAGTGAAAACCCTTTAGGAAAATAGAGAAAAGCCCTGCCATCCTCTACAGATAACTACGCTTTTGAAAATTGGCTTTTTGGGCTGCTACAGGGCCTTAGTAGAGACTGAACACTTAACCATGGGCCTTTTAGTGCTGTTAGACCCACCAAGCCATAAAGTTAGGCATGCACAGCAGCACTCCATCATCAAATGAAAGTGGTATTTTTGAAACCTGGTTCAAGAAGGCCCCTATGGCACAAGTAAGTTATGTAAGGAAGTGGCCCAAAGCCCATGGCCCCCACTCCTGCCACATGATCGTCTCTTTCTCAGTCCACAGCTATGGCCTTGTGAGGAGTTCCCTACGATCAGCTGCTTGAGAAAGAGAAAACTCAGGCCTGGTTTACAGATGGTTCTGCATAATATATAGGTATCACCTGAAGTGGACAATTGCAGTACTACAACTCCTTTCTGGAACATCCTTGAAGGACAACATTGAAGGGAAATCCTCCTAGAGGCAAATCTTTAAGCAGTGTATCTGGTTGTTCATTTTGCTCAGGAGGAGATACAATGCAGCTTGTGATACAATGCAGCAGTTCTTACTAGAATAGATATATACTCTGAATATGGATTTGCCTTCCCTGCCCATAATGATTTTTCCAAAACTACCATCTGTAAACTTACAGAATGCCTTATCCCCTGTCATGGTATTCAATATAGGGTTGCTTCTGGCCAAGGAACCCACTTCATAGCAAATGAAGTGGGGGAATGGATACATACTCATGAAATTCACTGGTTTAACATGTTCCATATCATCCTGAAGCAGGAATGATAGAATGGTGTAATGGCCCCTTGAAAATTCAATTATGGTACCAACTGCATGACAGTACCTTGCGGGGTGGGGCCATGTTCTCCAGGAAGCTGTAAATGCTCTAAATCAACATCTACTCTATGGTGCTGTTTCTCCCATAGCCAGGATTCAAGGGTCCAGGAATCAAGGGGTAGAAAGGGAAGTGACACCACTCACTATTACCCTTAGTGACCCACCAGAAAAATTTCTGCTTCCTTTCCCCATGACCTTAAACTCTGCTGGTCTACAAATTTAATTCCAAAAGCAGAAGAGCTTCCAAGTTGCCATCAGAAGACACAAAAATATTTCCATTGAATTGAAAATTAAGATTTCCACCCAGTCACTTTGGGATCCACATGCCTCTGAACCAACAAGCAAAGAAGATAATTAGTGTACTAGTTGGGGTGATTGATCCTGATTATCAAGAGAAATAAGACTGAACTAGACAAAGGAGGTAAAGAAGGGTTTGCCTGGAATACAGGAGATCCCTTAGGATGCCTCTTAGTACTAACATGCCCTGTGATTAAAGTCAATGGAAAACTGCACAACTTAACCCAGGCAAGAATTACTAATGGCCCAGAAACTTCTGAAATAAAGGTTTAGTTCAGCTTACCAGGTAAAGAACTAGGACCAGCTGTGGTGCTTGCTAAGAGTAAAGAGAATATGGAATAGGTAGTGATAGAAAGTAGTTATAAATATAAGCTCTGTCCTATGACTACTTGCAGAAATAAGGGCTGTAATGGTTATGGGTATTTCTTCCTTGTTTTGCTATGAATATGTTTGTATATAAACATGAGACATATTTTTTTTCTTCCCTCTTACCTACTTTTCATATAATGTAAGTTGTATTAACTTTATGTCATAATATTTAAGTTACAGGATATCAAGTTTAAGAAGAAATTTACATACAGACCTGCATCCTCTTTTAGGGAAAGGGTTAGTGCATGGCCAGTTATATGCAGGACAGTTGAATTATGTTAGGTGAAAGTATGACTGTTATTGTTTTTATTTAAAGATTAAGTATGGTTTAAGGAGATATATATAGTTTCCAAGTCTACAAGATTTGGACTGTGTTGGTTAAGTTCATGTCTCAACTTGGCTAGGTTATGGCGTCCAGTTGTTTAGTCAAGCAAGCACTGGCCTGATTGTTACTATGAGTATATTTCATGGATTTAAATCATTAGTCCAGCTGATTGCATCTACGGCTGATTACAGCAAAATGAACAAAGAGATTGCCTTCAGTAATGAGTGAAATCTTATCCAATCACTTGAAGACCTTCAAAGAACATATGATTGCAAAAGTCAGGAAGAAGAGTTTCTATCTCTACTCCCGTCTCATGGAAAATTCATTGAAACCTTCTTTGGAGTTCCCAACTTTCGGTCTGCTATATGGAATTTGGACTTGCCAATCCCCACAGCCATGTGAACCAATTCCTATAGTAAGTCTCACAATATTTTCATATGTATATATTTATCACATTGGTTCTGTTTCTTTTAAGAACCTAAATACAAGGTAGGATTAGAATATAGGTGCTCTTTGATGCCATATAGGCTCTAGGAGAAAGGAACACTCATAAAGTACTTTTTCTAAGAAAGAAATATTTGGAAATACATATGCAAAGAAAATCTACCCAATCCTATGCTTTCAAGACCAGATTATTCAATTTGTAGGTATATATGTCAGGATTGTGTTTGACTACAAGTAACAGAAAACTTACTCAACACAGGCTTAAAGAAACATGATGGTTTGCGTTGTGGATTCCACTGCTCAACAACACCACTCATACATAACCTCTTTCTGTACTTCTGTACCATCTTCAGCATATTGTTTTTTTATCCTCATATTTGTCACCTCAGAGTCTAGGCAGCACATTCAACCTCAAGCTGAAAGAAGGAAGGGATGTCTTCAACTGAATCTTTGATTAAAAAAAGCAAGTCTTTCCAGAAACCACCTGGAAGTCTTCCTCTTACATATACTTGACCAGCACTGGGTCATATGCCGTATGTCCACCCTAGATGAAGACTGGCAATGTTATTGCAAGTGTTATGCAATGATTGTCATAACTCATCACTTAGAGGGAGGGAAGGGAGTCTCCCCTTCACAACAGTAAGGCATTGCTTTCTGGTCATCAGATAGGCAAAGCATAGTGTCTGTCTCACAGACTGAAAAATGTGCTCTTCTTCCTCCTTGTTTACTATTTAGCTTCTTCACTTAATAACATTGGCAAGTCACCTCCTCCCCCAATTTAGTGCCTCTATTTTACTTTTGCCGTGTTCTTCCATTTCCTGTCCTTTCTGTTCATCATTATTCCTAAGCACTTAAAATGAGGATTAGAGAAACAAGACAGAAATCATTGCTGCTGCTGCTGCTGCTGCTAATCCAAAGAGGGAAAAAGGGAAATCAGAGTAAAAAAAAAAATAATGGTTATGCAAGAAGAGAAAAAAAACTGAATAAAGAGTATGAAAAAAGAGAAGGGAGGGAAAAAACACTAGATACATAATAACTAAATCTGGGTGAAATGTAGTCTTTAAAACCAATCACTGCCTTATCTTTTCTGATTCTTGCAGGATGCTCATAAATATAATCATCTGACTGTATCTTTGAAATAGCATTAGGATTTAGGAACCATCTTAACTAAACATTAACCTGAATCCACTCTGCAGAAAATAACATTAATCATGTCATCTGAGAAGAGATACTGTCAATGTTACATTTAGAAATTTATACACAGATTGAATTCCAGTAAATATCCTTTGTGTGCATGAAGGATTAGGAAAATGAAGGCTTCTTGGTTTACTATAAATTTGAAAAATACTGTTTAGATCTAATTGTTCAAAATGGAACTCACATTTGGTCTCCCAGTGGCAGTTTTTCCAGTTGCAACTCCAGTTCACTTTGCACAATGTGGCTGCATCCTGTCTTTTCATTACATCAATCTCTAGTAACAATCTCCTGAAACAGCTACAGGATGTCCCCACTGCTTTTATTTATTTATTTGTTTGTTTGTTTCTTTGTCTATTGTGGTAACATAAATGTACCATAAAATTGCCATTTTAGTCACTTTAAGTGTACAATTCAGTGGCATTAATTACAATCACAATGTTGTGTTACCATTACCACCATCCATTACCAAAATTTTTTCATTGCTTTTTTTTTTTTTTTGCATGGGCAGGAGGCAACAGGAATCGAACCCAGGTCTCTGGCATGGCAGGCAAAACTGTGCCACTGAGCCACTATTGCCCACCTTTTCATTGCTTTTTAAATTTAATTTTTCATTGACTTTTCAAATTAATTTTTTAAAAATCCTTTGGTTTTTTTTGTTAAAGATAGGTATTTAGCTAACACTAGTTTTACTCATTATTAGGTAAAGTTTATATTAATAAAAATATCAAGGCATAGTTACTGACTGTCTGGTATATACTAAACACTAAACAAGGCATCTTGAAGATAAAAAAAAAATGCACAAAATAAAGCAGTCCTTAAAGACAACATGAGCTAATTTCACAATACAAGGCAACATTGAAAGGATATGCCAACAATCAGAGAACGGGAGAAAGCGAGACTAGGTTTTGAGAGGTTTGTTAATGAAATGGGCCTTGAAGAAAAGTAAGATTCAGTTAAATAGAGTATAATAGAGAGGGTATTGAATGTCAGGTAAATATGTGTAAAGGAATGAAGACAGAAATGTGCAAATGTATTGAGGGGGTGTTTTAGTCTGCCAAAGCTGCCAGAATACAACACACCAGAGATGGATTAGCTTTTAATAAAAGGGGATTCATTTAGTTAAAAACTTACAGTTCTTCAGAGGAAAGGCAGCTAACTTTCATCTGAGGTTCTCTCTTAGACCAGAAGGCACAGGGCAATCTCTGCTGGCCATCTCTCCTGGTTTCTGGGTTCCAATAGCTTTCCCAGGGGTGATTTCTTTCTACATCTCCAAACATCTGGGCTGAGCTATGAATGCTGAGATGAGGTCTGCTGAGCTGCTTGGGCTGTGCTGCGTTGAGCTCTCTTCTGACCTCTCTCTTTTAAGCCTCTGGCTAATTAAATTAAACCTCATTCATTGCAGAAGGCATCCCCTTAGCTGACTGCAGATGTAATCAACCATAGAGGAGTTTCACATGCTAATGATTCCAGTCCACTGCAACAGAACTAGGCACTATCATCTGGCCAAGTGGACACTGGAACCTAACTAGCACAGGGAGCAATGAAGAAATCAATAAGAATGGAATGAAACATTTATATTGGTCCTAGTAGGCCAATTTTCATGGTCATGCATAAAAATGAAGGGTGATTTTTTGTTTTAAACAGTGAAACTTTGAATTTTCTGACTAGGGAATTAAAGGTAATGAAAATAATATGTTAGAAGAATGTGTTAGTTTGAAACTGTTGTGTACCCCAGAAAAGCCGTGTCCTTTAAACCTGATTCAATATTGTTTTAGGGTGGAACCTTTGATTAAATTGTTTCCATAGAAATCGACCCACTCAATTGTGGGTATAACCTTTTGATTAGATGGAGATGGGACTCCGCCCAGTCAAGGTGGGTTTTGATCAGTTTACTAGAGTCCTTTAAAAGAGGAAACATTTTGGAGAGAGCAGCTGAGACAGAGACATTTGGAGATGCAGAAAGAAAATGTCCCTAGGGAAACTGTTTGAAACCAGAACCCAAAGGACCAGCAGATGCCAGCTGCCTGCCTTTCTAGCTGACAGAGGTGTTCTGGACCCGTTGGCCTTTGTTGAATCAAGCTGTCTTTCCCTGGATGGGAAATTTGGGGCATTTTTATGGCCTTAAAACTATACACTTGTAACTTAATTAATTCCCTTTACAAAACCCCCTCCATTTCTGGTATGTTGCATTTCTGGCAGCATTAACAAACTAATTCAGAGAGTAAGTCTTTAGAAGTGCAGAGTGAACCCATGTAGGAGCATAATAGAATAGGCTAATATAATAAGAAAAATAGAGTTCTTAAATCTTTGGATTCTTCCCACAGTAGTTGAAGATGAGTTATACCAGAGAGATGGTAGAAAGAAGTTTGAGAAAGATAGAGGTGTTTTTTCAGTGTCACAGAAATTCAAGTGCAGAGAGCACCTTGTTAAGAACTTAGTTATCAACCTTGCAATGGTCTATCTCATCTTTAGAAAGATAAGGAAGAATGAGTAAGGTCTAAGTAAATAAGTATATAAATTTAGTCTGGAGGGATTTCATAAAAAGACAAGAAAAGCAGAAAGTTCCCAAATTATACAAAACATATGGGAACTGACAACAAATCCTAAGAAATAGGATCCCAAGAAATAGAATTCCATAGAGAGATATATAGAACCTCTAATAAGGAGACTTTATAGCAAATTTCTAGAAAAACCAGCAAAGAGGTATTGGGAATTCAGAAAAGGAATGGTCTATGGGCAATTTGTTAAATTATAAATTAAAAGGCAGTGGAACAGTTGTGACCATTCCCAACCTTTAGACCAGTGGACTTCAAAATTTGCCACAAGAGACGATTTGTAGGTATAGCTGTCAGAAATGGTTGTTCTGAAAAGAGAGAGTTTCAGAGTGAGCTTTCCAGCTTGAGAAGCTGTGCAGTATCCTAAGTAAGTTATGGTCATCTCAAGAGCTAAGAAATCCTTGCACCTAGGAGTCAAAATATCCACATATCACAAAGGAAAGACTACCTTGTATACTTCTTTCAATCCATTATTGTACATCCTTAATGAAACAGCTTATACTGGGAAATAAAATTAAAAGTTAGGTATATTTAATATCTATGGAGAGATTATATACCATAAAATGAAAAATATCAATGACATCAACCACACTACACATACAAACACACACACAAGAGGCTGCTATGAAAAAGAAACGGAATAATTGGAAATTAAAAGCATGACTACTTATATTAATAGGAAATTTAATAGATGGGATAAATAATAGAATTAATAGAACTAAAGATTGATATATACTGGAAGATTAAGTTAAAGAATTCTCACAGAACCCAGTGAAGTGGCAAAGAATAAGAAATGAAAACAAGAGAAATTCTATAAGATAGAGAAGATATGTCCAGAAAATTCATTATGCATCTAAAAAGAATTCTAAGACAAGAAAATGTAGGAAAGTTAGAGAAGGCAGTGTAGTGAGTTGAACAGTGACCCCCTAAGAGATATGATTGCCTTCCTTTATTATGTCCTGTCTCTGTCCCCTTCAGTTCAATCTGACTGTTGGACAGAAAAACCTTGTTGGCCTCCTGTGTATGTCACCATTTGGGGTGACACCATTAGCTAAGAAGGTTCTCCAGAGATCCTTCCTGGATAACCCCATTTTTATTCTTGATAGTTGATTGGATCCATGAATCACAGTTTAATCTCTGCAGCAAAAAGTTCCCAGCTGCATCCTTTGCTTTTTCTCCAGTGCATGCTTTCTCAACAATGAATTTCCTAATTTTAGCATCCTTTAGTATCTAGATAGGTCAAGAAACTCCCAAATCATCAAGTAATGTTAGATCCTGTCATGGACAGGTTCATGTGTCAACTTGGCCAAGTGGTGGTACCCGTTTGTCTGGTTGGGCAAGTGCTGGCCTGTCTAGTGCAATGAGGACATTTCATAGAATTAAATCATGATTACATCAGCTACATCCACAGCTGATTCCATTTGTATTCAGCCAAGGGGAGTGTCTTCTTTAATGAGTGATGCTTAATCTAATCACTGGAAGCCTTTTAAGGAGGATTCTCTTCCTGCTTTGGCCGGAAAGCTTCTCCTGTGGAGCTCATCCAGACCCTTCATCGGAATCCTCAGCTTCACAACCTGCCCTACAGATTTTGGACTCTATGTTCCCACAATTACATGAGACACTTTTATAAATTTTATATTTACGAATATATCCTGTTGATTCTGTTTCTCTAGAGAACCCTAACTAATATGATCCTTTTTTGCTTAAAAATTCCTTCTTCAGTTTATCTCTTTCCTTTTGCATTTTACTATAAGCAGCAAGGAGAACCCAGGCCATAATGTCAGTACTTTAGTGTGCCAGCTTGAAGCTATTATATACCCAAGAAAAGCCATGTTTTAATCCTGATCCAATATTTTAGGGGCAGCTGTTTCTTTTAATTCTGATTCAATACTGTAGGGCAGAAACATTTTATTAGATTATCTCTATATAGTTACACACCACTCAATTGTGGGTGACCTTTTGATTACATGGAAATGTGACTCTGCCCATTCAAGGTGGGTCTTGATTAGTTTACTGGAGTCCTTTTAAAGAGGAAACATTTTGGAGAAAGCTTAGAGCCAATATAGATGTTTGGAAATCAAGACAGAAACAGCCAGGGTGCTAAGCAAGGACTCACAGAAATAGCCAGAACCTGAAGAAAAGAAATCTCTGGCCCAGAAGATGCTAATAAATGAAACCCGGAGTTTTGTCCTGGAGCAGCTAAGCGAATGCCCTCAGGAGGGTAGAGAGGAAACCAATGGCTTCAGCAGCTGGAAGCAGAGGCACCAGGAACAAGACCAGCAGGTGCCAGCCACGTGCCTTCCCAAAGCAGCCTTTCTTGAGCCAAGGTATCTTTCTCTGGATGCCTTAGTTAGAATATACTTATGGTCTTAGAACTGTAAAATTGTAACTTACTAAATTCCTTTATAAAAAGCCATTCCATTTATGTTATATTGCATTCTGGCAGCTTAACAAACTAATACACTCAGAAATCTTCAAAATATATAAGTTGAGTATATTGCATAAATACCAGCTAAATATACAAGTTCATTCCTTGGAAGTTCTTTCCACCCAACAGTAGAACAAAATTCAATGAAGCTTTCTGCCACTTTAAAACAAGGATTGTCTTTCCCCCAGTTTCCAAAATCATGTTTCTCATTTCCTTCTGAATTCTCAATAGAATTGCCTTTAATTCTATCAAGTTTCTTCAGAGCAATCTAGGTTTTTTCTAGCACGTGTCTCAGAATTGTTCCAGCGTCTACCCAGTACCCAATTCCAAAGCCACTTCCACCTTTTTAGGTATTTGTTTTGACAGCACCTCACTTCCTGGTATCAAAATCTGTATTAGTTTCTTAGGGATGCTGTAAAAAGCCACTACAATCTGGGTGGCTTAAAACAATAGAAATTTATTGTTTCACAGTTCTAGAAGCTGAGCGGTCTGAAATTAAGGTGTGCCAAGATTGGCCCCTTCTGGAAGCTCTAAGGGAGAATCTGTTCCATGACTCAATCCTAGCATTTGGTGGTTGTTTCACTACATTTAACATTCTGTAGCTGCATCACCCCAGTCTCTGCCTCTGTGTTCACACTGCCTTCTCTTTTGTGTCTTTCTCTCTCAAATCTCCCTCTGCCTTACATGTATAAGGACACCAGTCATTAGACATGGGACTCATGCTAAAACCAGGATGAGCTCATATTGAGATCCTTAATTATATCTGCAAAGACTTTCACATTCACGGGGTCTGGAGATTAGGATTGAACATAACTTTTGGGGGCCCATTATGCAATCCACTATTCTCCACCCTCTGACCCCCTAAAATTCATGTCTATCCTATATACAAACACATTCACCTGATCCCAACATTCCCCATTAAAGTGTGAACCCATTATAGCATTAAATATAAGTAAAAAATTCTCATCTAAATATCAATCCGAAAAGTTCCAAATCTCACCGTTTAAATAATCTAAATCAGTTATGAAAAATTCTGGGTACCATCCATCCTGGCATAAAATTCTTCTTCATAGGTGGACCTTCGAACTTAGAAAACAAATTATTTGCTTCCAAAATACAATGGTCAGGGCAGTGCAGTGGTGGCTCAATGGCAGAATTCTCATCTACCATACTGGAGACCCAGATTCGATTCCCAGTGCCTGCCCATGCAAAAATAATAATAATAAAAAAAAATTAAAAAAATTCAAACCCACCCAAAAGGGAGAAATTGGAAGGAATAAAAGGTTGGCTGATCCCAAGCAAATAAAAATTCAGCCAGGCAAGCTCCATTAGGTTTCAAGGCCTGAGAGCAATTCCCTGTGGCTTAATGCTTCACTCTCCAAGCCTGCTCTTGCAGCCTCTGGACCTCCAGTTGCAGCTTGGTTGGCCTCTGGGCCCACGGTGGTGGCTCTGTCAGCCTCTGAACTTCTGCGCTGCCCTTGGTGGCTCTGCCCTTGGAGTCATTCTTCCTTTCTCGCAGGGTAGCACATGTGCCACCAGATGCGCTCTCAGCCTGCTTTCTGCATGTAGAGCCCCAGAAATCACGTCTCACTTTCATCCTTTATGAGTTCCGGGTTTCGTATTCTTAAGAAACCATCTCCACTTCAAGAGTATAAAAGGTGTTCCACATTTTCTTCTAGTGTTTTGCAGTTCTGTTTTTTATAATCGTTCCATCCGGCATTTACTTTTGTACATGATTAAAGGTTGAGATAAAATTTTGGTTTCTCAGTGAATAGCATATTAAATATATTAAAATTGCTGTTTTAACTTATTTGACACATTTCTTGAATGCCTCGTATGGGTCAGGTGTTGTACTATTTATAGGGTGTAAGGTGAAGGGCAAATAGTAACAACCCTAGAATTGTTTATAAAAGTAAAATCTGGAAAATAACAAATGTCCATAGATACATAAATTACTAAATAATTTATTATACATACACATGTAGCCATTAAAGATACTGATTTGTGTGTGTACTTTCATGGAGATATTTCTAAGACTTTTTAAACATGAAAAGTCAGTTATAAAATTATGCACATTTTATATTTAAAATTATGTAATGTTCAAAACATAGTATATTTATGGAATCCCTTTTAATATGATTATTACCTCTGAGAAGAGGAGCAGGTTATTGGGAGTTGGGGATAAAAGAGTCTATCACGATTCATAGTTGCCAACTATTCATGTAGTATTTAAACTTTCAGGATTGCATAAAAAGACTAACAAAATATATTTAGTGATTAAATGCTAGCAAACTTTAAGTACATAACTTCCATGGTGCATTGGTGGTTGGAATAGTGGAGCAAATCATCTTATTTTCATATTTGAAATCACCAAATAATTTTTTGAATATATTTTCTCACCCCACTACTGAGGTTCCCTAAAGGTGTCAGGGATGGGTTACGTTCATGGACAGGATAAGTTCATGGATAGGCATGGGGGAAGCAACAGAGATGGGTTAGATTCAGAAATAATTGTGAAACGCTTTGCTATAAAAGCATTTCTGTATATTGAATGGGCTATTGTTATAAAGCCATATAAGCAGCCACGTCTAAAAGATTATATCAAAATGTCCTGCTGCTGATCCAGTCACTCTCCCTGACACCAACATTTTTTTCTCCTTAGTTCACACTCTTCATGGCAATGCAAGCCAGCTCATTTCTGTCCACAATCATCCATTCATGTTCTTTCTTATCATAAAATCAACAGACTCACCTATACCATATAATTCTCATCCTCAACTAGTCTACATAAGTGACTTCTAAAGAAAATCATGTGGCTTAATTTAGAGGCACTAAAAAAATACTTCCAGCTTCAATTAAATTGATTTTTCTCAGTGTCACACATTTTTCAGTTTTTAAAGAAAAACAAAACAGATTTTTAAATAGACTTAATACTACCTAAATAGGACTGAAAGCTAATGTAAACATTAAAAACCCATAGCTGGCTGCTTTTTCCTTGAGATGTTAAGTAGGAGAAATTTTTATCTTGCTGCTATTTTTGCTCCAAGCTCTGCCTGTTGCTATACCTCATCGTTCCAGGGATTTGTTTAGAATCATAAAATGTTAAAGATGGAAATGGCCTTAGAGATCACCCAGTCAATTTGATCACCCAATCAATTTACAGATGAGGAACTGAGGCCCAGAGAAATGAAGACACTTGCTTGGTATTTAACAGCTAGTTAGAGATTAGATTAGAATGAATTTCCAAATAGGGCTTTTCCACATCACTTTTAGGTCTTTTCTTTGAGGGTCGTCTGAATGATGGAAAAATTAAACAAGTAGTTTAGAAAGTTTTGCATTAACATTTGACTCTGCTACTAAGTAACTACAACAAAGGAACAAAACCTCCGAAATGAGAATGGAAAATTCTTTTGCCTTTAAAAGCTCTTTCCTGAAAGAAATGAACCATTCGTAGTGTTGTGGCAATTTCTTTGCTACTCTGACATTTTTGTTATGCGGATATTTTGCAAAAGAATTTAACTCCTGTTTACTTTGGTTTCTGTAGTTTGAGAGAGACACGTGTCTTATCATCGATGGCTTCTGATATAAGTTACAAGTACACTGATGGCAGCTGAACAGCATATTCTCTCTACTAAAGACATCACTTCTTAATAAATTACTCTGGAAACAAAAATTATGGTACAGAGAAAATGCCTTATCTTTCTCCTTCCTAAGACACGCTTATTTAAATGTCATCTCTACAGATCTGGGAGATTTGTTGTATTTTTTGAAGGTCTTTTGAGTCAATACCGAGAATACATATATCACCTTGGTAATAGTTTCTTGCTCAGTGATTATTCTTTTATCCTTCACAATTCTGACATAAATAATTCAAAGAGAGTCCTGATGCAGCTTGATCAACTAAGACAAAAAGAAATTCAGTCAGTTCTTTCAGAAAGTGGAGAAAAATGATTGTTGTATTTTAAGGGAAATAAATGCTTTCACTAAATATACTTGCAGTTGACAAAATGCTAGATGTTTAGGTGGCAATTATAATTCTTTGATAAACTGTCAAATCTTGTCACAACACGTTACAAATAAGGACAGATTTAGATATCCTTTATGACAGTTTTGTGTAAGTTGAGAATGTTGGCAGTTAATTTCAAACAAGGAACCGATTTTTCTTTCCAGCAATTATCTGCTTGTTTATTAGGAAGAATTTCTTTGTGCCTTTAATCTTACTCATTTGACTCCCAGTTCCAGATCATTACTGTAACATTACCTTACCTCATTTATTTTGTTCATAATAACATCCACAGTATTTGAGAAAACAATTTCCTATAGAGCCTCACATTGGTAGAAATGTTTTAAAGTTTGTTTTATTATAGCTACAATTAAAGTTAACTATTGTGTATGTTGACAGAGATTTTAGTTGGAAATCTGTCATACTTTACGGATATATAGATAGTGACTAGTCAAATAAAGCTGAGTGAAATAAATAGGATACAATGAGAAATTTTTATCTGTAAATGTGACTATATTTCTGAATTTTATTTTAGAGTTATGAGGGTATTTTTGAAGCACATTTTGGAATTTAAAAATATTTTTGTCTGGTGCACTAAAAAATCTCAACATAAAATAATGATCTTGAGATAACAATGAGGTTACATGTGCTTGGTTTTATAGAATTGTAATTATAGCCAAAGGTATAGGGAGAGAGTGGCTATAACTAGTAAATTCCAAATTTAAAAAAATCACCATAATATATATGTGAAAGATTTCTGAGTATTTTAAAGAATTTCTGGTCACGACTATTTCCATCCACATGTAGAATATCAGTTTCATACAATTAGTGAAAAGATATCATGTTAATTATATTTTGACAAAATGTAAGATCCACATATATAATTCAAAATTCTTAAAAGCTTTTCTTTTTTCTTTTCAATAGTGACCGTCTATTTAGTCCTCATAACAAAGTACCAGTTATTCAGTCACATAAGTGGGAATTGTGTTATGTGTTTTGGAATGGTTCAATGGTTCTCAAACTTTAGCTTCATCAAAATCACCCGAAGGGTTTCTAGAATAACATATTACTGAACCCATCCTGGAACTTTCTGATCAGTAGGCTTAGGATGGAGCCCAGGGTTTTATGTTTCTACAAGAAATAATATGATACCATTACTGCCCGTTCTGGTGACCACACTTTTAAAACCACTGTTTATATCATCGACCTTTGTCTTGCCATTTGAGAACATTTAAAAATGTGGCTGATTTATTTAGCTAGTATTCCTTTCACTAGCCGTTGTGATATGGCATATTTCAATTTGCTTCTAGCTCTTTTCTTGTCTTCTCTTCTACACATGAATATTGCTTTAGAATAGTATGTAATCCTTTAAGAACCATATACCTAGACTCAAACTACCTATATTATGTCCCATAAAACTTTGACAAATATATGAAAGCTATAAACTCTTGTTATCATTGGGTTTTGAAGATATCTATCAGACATATTCACTGAATATCTAAAACCAGTTTCTATCCACTAGTATACTAGCAATTCAATGAAAACTAAGTAGCTTTCCTATTTATTATCCCCTCACTTAAGTATCTTATAGCACTTATGTTTTGGTTTGCTAAAGCTGCCAGAATGCAATATGCCAGAAATGAATGGGCTTTTACAATGGGGATTTATTAGCCTACAAATTTACAGTTCTAAGGCCATGAAAATGTCCAAATTATGGCATCAACAGGACAACTGCACTCTTAAGGAAGGCTGCCAGCATCTGGACACCGCTGTCACACGGGAAGGCACATGGCCAGTGTCTGCTGGTCCTTCTCTTCAAGGTCTCATTGCTTTCAGCTTCTGGTTTCAGGTGCTCCCTCTCTCAGCTCCTCCAGGGGCTTTTTCCCTGAGCTCTCGCTGCTTTTTCTGTCCTTTATCATCTCATAAAGGACTCCAGTTAAAAGGATTAAGATCCACCCTGAACGAGGCAGGTCACTTCTCAATTGAAATAGCCTAACCAAAAAGTCCCACCTACAAAGATCTGCACCCACAGGTATGGACTAAAAGAACATGTCCTTTTCTGGGGTATATAACAGCTTCAAATCAGCACAGCTTATCTCTAAGAAAGATCTTATTTTCAACTCCTTAAGACCACAATGGAAGGCCTTGATCAAGATGGCAGAATAAAATACCTCAGGGCTCTGTGTCACAACAAAAGCTTTGAACAACCAGCAAGAACAGGCAGAAACATCTTTCTCAGATATTCTAAACAGTTGAATGAATGTGGTAAGAGAATGAGCATCAAACCAAGATTAAAGTTTCTTAAAATAGGTAGGATCTTGTTTTGGTTTGCTAAAGCTACCAGAATGCAGCTTTTTAAAAATGTATATATACAATTTTTATTTTGGAACTTTTGCTACATTGGAAAGTAAAATTAAGTCAACAGGAATCAGGAAAATCCTTTAAAATTGATAATATTTATAATGTAATAGGAAACTAAATATATTTCAACCAAATTCCATAATCACAAGGGGGAAATAAACAGAATAAAATGTACCAATTCAGATAAATTTTGGACACAGGTCCCTGAACATTTATGCCCAGGTTAAAGACAAAGATCTTGAAATTGGCAGTTTCTTAGATATGATACCAAGAGCCCATGCTACAAAATAAAATATTAATTGGACTTCATCAAAATTAAAAGCTTTCGCACATCAAAGAACACTATCAAAAGAGTGAAAAGAAAACCCACAGAACAGGAGAAAAATTTGCACATCACACATCTGATAAAAATCTAATATCCAGAATATATAAAGACCTCTCACAACTCAAGAACAAAATAGCAAATGATGCAAATTAAAAACAGGCAAAGGATTTGAATAGATATTTCTTCAAAGATCTTCATGTGACCAAAAAAAAAAAAAACACACACACACACACATGAAAAGGTGTTTGACATCAGTAGTCACTAGGGAAATGCTAATCAAAAGCACAATAAAATACTTCACACCCACTGGGAGGGTTATAATCAAAGGACTGATGATAACAAGTGGTGGTGAGGAGGTAGAGAAATCAGAACACTCATACATTGCTGATGGGAATGTAAAATTGTGCAGCTGATTTTGGGAACAGTCTGGCAGTTCTTTGAAAGGTTAAAGATAGAGCTATAATAGGACCCAGCAATTCTACTCCTAGATATATATGTCCAAAATAATTGAAAACAATTGTACGAACATTTGTTAGCAAAAGTTTATAGCAGCCCTATTAACAATAGCCAAAGGATAGAAACAACCAAATGTCCATTAGTGATATAGGGAAAAACAAAAATCTTCCAGCATCTGGCTGAATAGTAGAGAGGGCAATAAACAGGCTGTAAAACCACAAAACTAAGCCCCTCATCCCCAGTTTCAAGGCCAGAGGTATTTCAATGGGCCATCCCCTCTCTTATTTCAGAGGAGTTGCAGCCCAGATCTCAACATTGAACCAGGGGAAGCAGGGAGGAAGATCTCCAAACAACTAGCAGGAGTTGAAGCCCGCCTCAGAAGTCAGTGTCCTCAGGTGCAACCAGGTGGGAAAGAGGGCACTGTGGTGTTTGTCCATGCTGGTGGTGGGGGAGGGGGGGTCATGGGTACCTGTGAAGGTCTTTGCAGGGAAGACGTCTGCCTCTATCTGCTCAAATATTACTGCTCTAGTGATATCCATCAAAGCATCACATGTATGCATGCCAAACTAGGGTCGCTGCAGATCCAGCACCACGAGAGTGTGCCCAAGTTCAAGATGGACTGTCAGCAGCAGCTTCATAGCCTCAAGCTGGTTCCAAATAAGTCAAGTGTGACTAACACTTTAGTTCCTGCTGAACCAGTTCCTTTTCCGAGCTCTAATCCTGCTGCAGATGGGATGCCAGTGCCATCTCGAGCCAGTGATAAGTCACTGAGTGAACATCACCATGCATGGGATGACATTGAGCCCATCTTCAATGACAGCAGATATAAATGGACTAACTCACTGGAGAGAAGCCTCAGAAGCAGCAGTGTAGATGGACAGAAGCACTGGTGGCTCATCCTGTATTTGGCATAGCTTGGGGCTGATGGAAGGCACCACCAAAGGCAGTAATCTGAAGATCCCTATGGTGAGCCACTATGAAGGAGCTACCATTCCAAAGCCATAGCATCTTTAAGGTTTCCTGATCACCTCTGTCCCAAGAAGGACAACTTTTGCCTAACACCCTAGCCATGTCTTGGTGTTTTCAAAGTGAACATATGCCCCAGTGCCTATTGGAGGAGGGGCCGTTCCAGCACCCTATCCTGATAGCCCCACACCAGTACGCACTGGTTGAAAGGGGTGATTCTGACACTTGGAAGAGTCCTTGATCCAACCTGTTCCCTGTCCTGCTGCTGTGTTTCTTGTAGTTCTGCCATTTCTTCCATGGTTTGGCAGCTGTTTCCCTGAAGAAAAGTCTTTTTATGGTTTTTCCACTTGTATCAGATAATTTTAGGGTAGGTTCATGGAAGTGAAGATAATCCACTTGTGTCAGATAATTTTTAGGGCAGGTTCATGGACATGAAGATTTTCTTTGGCTTGTGAGCTGTCATAAAGAGGGTTATTTTAATAAATCTCTAGGGAGATTTATTTCTAGGGAGGGACCTAGAACAAGACTAGAGCTCTAGTTGGTAAAGAAGTATCCGTCACTCACTGGCTGGGATAGGGGGATTGAGGATGTTTCTTAGATGATATTCTAATTCTGCCTGTGTTCAGACATGATTACAAAGTGGTCCTGTTTATGTCTTGAGCCACCACGATCAGAGTAGACTTGTATGATATTAATGTTCTGTGAACATGTGTATGTTCACCTTGAAAACACTAAGACATAGGTAGGGTATCTGGCAAACTCTTGGACATCAGGGACTGCTTTACTCTTTCTCTTACATTTCAATGAGAACTGGGTGCAGGAGTGAGTTGGAGAATCATAGCCCATCTGCCTGAGCCCTTGATGTGTCTGTTCTTGAATCTGGGCATGGCAAGCCAACTTTCCTAGAGAAAACCTTCTCCTGGATTTCAATGCATTATCATACAATGACTTTTGACCTTTTTAAAAAATTTTTAATGGTATTTGTTGAGTTTGCTAGCTGTTAGAATGTGATACATCAGAAACAGAATGGCTTTTAAAAGGGGTAATTTATTAAGTTGCATGTTTACAGTTCTAAGACCATGAAAAAATGTCCAATATTAAAGCAAGGTTATAGAAATGTCCAATCTAAAGCATCCAGGGAAAGATACCCTGATTCAAGAAGGCCAGTGATGGTCAGGATTTCTCTCTCAACTGGAAAGACCTATGGTGAACATGGCAACATCTGATAGCTTTCTCTCCAGGCTTCTTGTTTCATGAAGCTCCCCAGGGACATTTTCCTTCTTCATCTGCAAAGGTTTCTGGCTTTATGGGCGCTTGTGGTTCTCATGGCTCTGCCAAGGCTCTCTCTCACTCTCCAAAATGCTAACTCTTTCAAAGGGGAGTCCAATAAACAAATCAAGACCCACCTGGAATGTGTAGAGTCACAACTCCATGGAAGCCATCTAATCAAAAGTTAATATCCATTACTGGGCAAGCCACATCTCTGTGGAGATAATCTAATCAAGTTTCCAACCTATAGTACTGGATAGGGATTAAGAGAAACTGATTAAAACATGGCTCTTCTAGGGTACATAATCCTTTCAATCCAGTGAAGCGTCTCAGGACTTTTGTCTCCTCCAGAGGGCACATCTTCTTTTCATTGCTCAGATTTTCTTTTCCATCCCTTTACTTTTTCTCGATGGTATATTTCTGAACACCAATTTTTTTGGTGAGTCATTCCCTGGCAACTATGACAGTTTAAGGTTTTTTCTGATATCATGTTTGCAGGGTGTATTAGCTAGGGTTCTCTAGAGAAACAGAATCAGCAGGAGATATCTGTAAATATAAAATTTGTAAAAGAGTCTCACGTAACTGTGGGGATGTAAAGTCCAAGGTCTGTACAGCAGGCCATGAGCTCGCAGCTTCAATGAAAGTCCTCAACAAATTGTCAGGGGAGCCTGGCTGGGCAACCATGGGGATGTAAGAGTCCTGCTTTGAGTCTGCTGTCCATTATGTTAGCTAGGTCCACCTTGTGTTGGTGATTAAATGCTGCCACCTGGCTTCTGCCAACTAGGGATTCGATCATCCCCATCATCTTTAAGGATTCCAGCTCAGTGATAGCAGTTCCCACAGTAATATCTGACCTACAGAAAAGAGTGATTACAGAGCTCTTCAGGGATGATGGAGCCAGTCTCACAAATTTATTTCTCACAGTTCTGTTAAAAGATACATCTTCTGGACATTCTGGGGAGTATGAGCAGGCTTTCCATGATAAATCCATCCTAACATTCCAATCTCTCTAAGCCTCTGAATCCCCTCATCTACATTATACCAGGGCAGTTCTGGCATTTTAACCTCAGGTAACATCAGCCACCACTTGATACATGTTTCAGCTAACCATCCAAACACACTGATAATGTCTTTTCTAACCCCTTGAGCTATAACATTGAATGCAGAATCTCTGCTTAGTGGGCCCACATCAATAAATTCAGCCTGATCCAGCTTTATATTCCTCCCACCATTATCCCACACCCTTAAAATCCATTGCCACACATATTCCCCTAATTTCTGTCTATATAAATTGTAAATTCATGCAGTTCTTTTGGAGTATAGCATACCTCCTCATGGGTGAAACTTTGTACCTTTTGGGGCCTGTTGGGACTTTAGTCTAGTTATAGATCTAGAAGATATGAGGGGGGATTTGGGAGGGTCATGAAAAGAATTAGAAGTATCTTCCAAGCCAATTGCTTCAGGACATTTGTTTGCAGTTTCATCTGGTGAAACAGGATCAATCACTCCAGGGTTAATCCCTTCAAGTGGAGGTTGAGTGGCCAACTCCTCAGGACAGACTGGAGGTGGGGCAGCTGTGTCCTCAGGGCAGACTATTGCAGGGTTATCTAGAAAAGACTCAGTCTGATCTAGGATTTAATCATCTCCACAGCCATCATTATCAATCCATATGTCACCATCCCATTTTTCAGGGCCCTACTCATATCCAATCAATGCCCTCACTTTAATGGCAGACACCATGCAAGGTTTGAGATTTCAATTTACATTGTAAAGTTGCTAACCTAACAATGAGACTCTGAGTCTAATTTTTCAGAGATCTCAAATCTGTGGCTATAGGAAATAAGATTTTCCTTCAGGGTGCTCTAAGGAAGTTTTACATCTGTCATGTGGTGTGTAAGCTTCTCATTTGAAGCCTTCTGTTCTTCCTTTTCCCTCATCAATTTATACAGTGCATCTAACAACAACCAGCCAACATCTCTATACCTTCTAATTCCACAAAATTCTGCAAAGGTGTCAAAAACATTATCACCCAGAGCCTGGCATCGTATAAGCAAAGAATTAGCAGAATCCAATGGTGATAGTTTGACTATCTCTTTTGTCAGTTTACCCCATGGATTAGCAGTGTCATTCTGATTACAGGAAACAGTCATTAGTGCCTTTGAGTGTTGCGCAAAATAGGGACAAGGCTTCAAGCCTCCCAGAACATTACCCCAAAACAGAATAAACTGGGGCCAAGGCTCCGAAGTTTCAGAAAGTGGGCTTTATTGTCTATGGCCATAGAGCTCAGCTGAGTAGCTCTGAAAGTCTGAGCCCCAAACAAAAGGTTAACGTCAATTTTTATAGACAGGATGACACGTTAAAGACAAGGTGAGCAATTGGCTGGTTTAAATCAGGAAGGGCGTGATGCTGAGTTTACAGAAGTAGATGAGCAGCTAGGGCGGAGGGGCTTCACAGAGACTTCTCTTATCCTACCTATTGACTGTTCTTGGGATCTGGGAGATTTTTTAAAAAGGGAATGGCCCAAATATATAGGGACCTGAGTGCTGCAACAGGAAGTGGCTTTAACAAACAGGGGCTGCCTGCAACATGAGTCCAGTCAGAGTTAAAAACCAATCATAAACACCCATTTTTAAGATTCTTTTTCTTAAGAACCACTCCCTGTACCAAGCTATATTTACTAGGGTTCTCTGGGGAAACAAAATCAGCAGGTGATATCTGTAAATATAAAAATTATAAAAGTATCTCACCTAACATGGGGATGTAGAGTCCAATGTCTGTAGGGCAGGCCACAAGCTGCCCTCCAATGAGGGTCCTCAACGAATTCTCAGGAGAGGCTGGCTGAATGGTTGTCTCTTCTGAATCCTCCTTAAAGGCCTTTTGGTGATTAGATTAAGCATCACTCATTACAGCCAATGTGATCATGATTTAAGTCCATGAAATGTCCTCATAGCAACAAACAGGCTAGAGCTTGCCCAACCAGACAACTGGGCACCACCCCCTCACCAAGTTGACACATAAACCTGACCATGACAGAGGGTATCCACTTAACTCTTCTTATAAACAAGTCTCTGTCTCCAGTCTTATCTTTTTACTGTGCTACTTGAAGTGCTTTAAATCCATACTGGGAAGAGTCATCTGGATTCCACAAAGGCTAGGAGCCAATTCTGGATGGGCTTTTACTAAGGGGGTTTATTTAGTTTCAAATTTATAGTTCTTCAGAGGAAAGGAAGCTGGCATTCCTCTGGCTTTCTGTTACACATGAAGGTACATGGTGGACATCTGCTGGGCTTCCCTCCTGGCTTCTGGGTTCAAACAGCTTTCCCCAGAGTGATTCCTTTCTGCATCTCCAAACATCTGGGTCTGAGCTCTGAGTGCTGAGATAAGGTTTGCTGAGCTGCTGAACTCTCTTCTGACCTCTCCCTTTTAAGCCTCCAGCTAATTAAATTAAATACCACTCATTGCAGAAGACACTGCACTACCCTACTGAAGATGCAATCAAGCCACAGAGGAATTCACATGCTGATAATTTCAGTCTGCAGCAACAGAACAATGGGGCATCATCACCTGGCCAAGTTGACACCTGAGTCTAACTATCACTGATCTCTTAGTATTCAGGCTAGTCCCTTCCCTCATCCCTCACCAGTTTGGTGTAGAGCCAGTCTGTACTCTCAGTGCTTGGATCCCTGGTCTCAGTTCTGGAGGGAGCAGATTAACCCTTGTGCACATACTGGGATAGTGTAGGCCTCACCTAATTTGTCTGATGGTAGTCTGGGGGTCTTGCCATTTCAGAACTTCTCCAGAATGTAGAAGGTGGCCTACCAAGCTCCTACAGAACACTGGGAGAGTGGTCATGTCATGCTGACAAGAGCAAGGGATTGCTGGCTTTAAGACATACAATGCAGTGCTCAGGACCATGAGGAAACTGTTTTCTAGGGAAGAGGGGACTTCAATGAGGGGAATTTCTAAGGCCACACATGCATGCCCAAGACAAGGTGCATACACAGAGAACATCAAGGCAGGCCTATATTTGGCCTCAATGTGTTCTCTAAACACCTCATATGGATAAGCCCTGAAGGAAAGCACTTCCATAGGACAATCTGCAGAGACTGGGAAAGATGATTTCTTTTTTTTTCTTTCCTTTTCTTTCTTTCCTTTTTTGTGTTAGCTCCTGGCATTCAAGGATAGCTTTGTCATAACATTACCTGAATGAAAATTTAAGGAACAGACACCTCCGTGTCTAAATTTCAGCAAAAACCCAGTAAAGTATCAAAACATTCAGGTTTCAAGATTAGAAAACATGCAAAGAAAAAGGAAGCAATGGCCCAGGCTAAGGAGAAGATTAAAGTATTATAAACCATCAATAAGGGGGACCAGAAAAGACTTTTAAAGAATAGTCATAACTATGCTGAAAGAGTTAAAGGAAAACACAGACAAAGACCTAAGGGAAAACAGTAAAATGATATATAAACACAAAGAGAATATCCATAGAGATGGAAATTAGGAAAAAGAACCAAACAGAATTGATGAGCACAGTAACAGAAATTCAAAATTCCCTAGAGAGGTTCAAAGGCAAAGAGAACTTGTAGATAAGACAGTTGAAATCATCCAGTATGAAGAGCAGAAAGAAGAAAGAGTGAAGAAAAGTGAGCAAAGCCTGGGGACCTCTAGGACATCAGCAAGCATACCAATATATGCATGTGGGAGGCTCAGGAGAAGAGAGAATAAAAAAAGGGTAGAGAGAATAATCACAGAAATAATGGCTAAAAACTTCCCAAATGTAATGAAAGATATAAAATGCACATCCAAGATGCTCAATGAACTCCAGACAGGATAAACCCAAATAGATCCACACTGTGGCATGCGTTGAAAGCCAAAAACAAAGAGAGAATTCTGAAAACTGCAAGAGAGAAGCAACACATCACATAAAGGGAGACTCAATAAAATTAAGTGCCAATTTCTCATTGGAAATGATGGAGGCAATAAGGTAGTGGGATGACATATTTAAAGTGCTGAAAGCAAAAAAGTGCCAACCAAGAATTCTGTCTCTGGCAAGACTGTCTTTCAAAAATGAGGGAGACGTTAAGACATTCCCAGATAAACGAAAGCTGAGGGAGCTCATCACCACTAGATTGGCCTTGCAAGAAATGGTAAATGGGGTGGGCCATGGTGGCTCAGCAGGCAAGAATGCTTGCCTGCCATGCCGGAGGACCCAGGTTCATTTCCCGGTGCCTGCCCATGTAAAAAATAAAAAAAATAAAAATAAAGAAATGGTAAAGGAAATTAGTTCTGTAGGTGGAAAGGAAAAGACACCAGGCGCTAGATTGAAGTCAGTAAGGATAATGACGAGGGTAAATGTATATGACAGTATATTGTAATTTTTTGGCTTGTAACTCAGTTGTTTACTTCCTATAAATCTAAAAGGCAACTACATAAAATGTAATGCTAAATCAGTGGTTTTGGACATATAATGTATAAACACATAATTTGTGACAAGAACTACATAAAGGTGGTGGGACAGAAGGATATAGGAACACAGTATGTGTATATTACTGAAGTTAAGTTGGTATTAAAGCAACCAAGATTGTTTAATCCCCATGGTCTCCACAAAGAAAATATCAGAGACTATTCAAACTCATAGCAACAGAAATTAGGTTGTCCAGGGTAAAAGGCAAGGGGATTGGGGTTTTAATGCATAATTGATGTAGGTTTCTGTTTGGGGAAATAGGAAAGTTATAATAACAGAAGGCAGTGAAGGTAGCATGATAGTGTAAATGTGATTAATACCACTGAGTGTTATGCTTAGGAATAGTTGAGATGGGAAAGTTTATATTCCACAATTTTAAAAAAAAGATCAACTAAAGAGATAATGGCAATTAAAGGCAACACATGATCCTGGGATGGGAACTAGAAAGGGAGGAGAAAGGGCTCAATGGGACATTATTGGGACATATGGAAAAATGGAAATATAGACTGCAAGCTTTACATCAATTTTAAATTTCATGAACTTGATAATTATGCCTAAGATGGTTACCTATGTAAATATGCCCATTTTAGGAAATGTATATGGCACTATTAAATGTTCAGGGAGCATGACATATACAACTACACTCAAGTATTCAGAAAGTAGATTGATAGTTGTACAAACAGACAGAGAGAGACAGACAAATAGAATGATATGGCAAATGTGGCAAAATGTTAAAAATCAGTAGATTTGTGTATCTGCGGTCAGGGGTAGAGAGGTATGCTGAAGTTCTCTGTACAGGGTTGATATTATTTTTGCAACTGTCCTGTAAGTTTGAAAGAGTTTCAAAATAAAAAGTGAAGAGAAAGGAAAATCTATAATGGATGTCCTTAATCGTATTAAACATTGTAAGGGTAAATATCTGCTTGTTTGATTTGATAATCCTGTCTGGGAGGAAACAATTTTCTTTCAGCTTATAAACAAAATAAAAGAGAAATAAACATAAACAGAGAAATTATTCTATTCAAATATTTTGAAATAAGTAGGATCCAAATGCCTTTACCTAGTTCTTCCTAGTTATTCTTTTCACTTTGTAGTTCCATATAATTTTTTTAATCAGCTTTCAATTACCATACAATATTTAATCAGGACTTTGATTGGCATTGAAATAAACCTATAAACCAGTTTAGGAGAAATTGTCCTCTTTATAATATTGAGTCTTCCAACACAAGAACGTTGTATTTCTCCCCATTTAATTCCCTTTTTTAATGACAATACACATATAATTTTTGGAGAAGTCTTCTATAATTGTCTTGATATATTCCTAGGTACTATAGTTTTGTAAGATTTGTAATGGTGTTTATTGAAAACTGTATTTTCTAACTGTCACATAGGAATATATTTCATATTCTAAATGTGTGGTAATTCAAAAATTTGTGAGTAAAGTTTCTCTATAACATCATATCATCTGAAAATACATCCCAATTATGGTTTTTTTCCTACTCCTTTTTCTCTCCCTTGCCTTATGTTGCTAGCTAGAACCTCCAAAGTCAGGTTGTCTAGGAGTGGCGACAGTGGACATCCCTGCCTTATTCCTAATTTCAAATGGGATACTTTCAATATTTACCATTATGTATGGTGTTTGTTGTATTTTATCAGGAAATACTCTATCAGAATAATAAAATACTTCCAATATTAGTTTGCTTAATTTTTAAAATACCGAGTCTAGGAGTTGAATTAGTTCAAATCATTTTCTGCATCTGTTGAAATTATAATATGGTTTTTCTTCTTCCATCTCTTAATATAATAAGTTGCAATGATTGATTTTCTACTGTTAAATGGACCTTACAATCATGGGATAAACAAATTGATGATGATATATTATCTTCTTTATAAGTTGCTTGATTCAGTTTGTTAATATTTTATTTAGAATGTTTGCTATCTTTATGTGCAAGTTGAATGAAATTTTCATCTCTTTTCTGTCTTGTTAGGTTTAAAAAACAATATTATGCTAGGTGTGTATGAATTGGAAAATGTTCCCTTTTTCTACCTTATGGACGAGTTGTGTAAGATAATGACATTAGGTGGAACACCTGGGCTAGAGGATTTTTGTCTACTTATTCAATTTCTCACATGTTTATCAGTAATATTCAGGTTATATGTTACTGACTATATTGGGGTTTTCTAATTTTATCAGTTTGTTAAATTTTATTTTTCTACAAAATTTCTCATTTCATCTAAATTTTCAGATTTATTGACTTGATACATCCATCATATATTTTAAAGTAACCCTCTTTCTCTAATGATGAATTTTGCCTTAACTTTTATTGTGTCTTATAATAATTAGGCTATATTAAGCATCTTTTGGATAGTATTTGGCTTATTTTCCTATCTTTAATTTAAATCTTCCTTTATTATTACGTTTAGATATATCACATGTAAATAGCATATAGTTGGAAGTTTTCTTAAAATGTTTATTTTGAAATAATTTCAAACTTACAGGACAGTTGAAAAAATAATACAAAACCCATACAGAGAGGAGAAGAGAAGATGACAGTGTAGGGAGGTGTGGAATTTATTTAGTTCTCTGGAGCAGTTAGTAAATACCTAGGAGCTGTCTGGAACAACTGTTTGGGGAACATCTGTGACCAGACACACATTATATACCAGTCTGGAATGAGTGGAAGGGCTGAGATCACAGCACAGAACTATAAGCAAATCCCCCAACTGCAGAGGCTTGCACCCCTCCCTGATTATCACAGCAGGCTCTGTTGGAAATACTTCCCCCTGGGAAAAAAGAAGCAGTAGCTACTAGGAACAAAGAAAGATAGTTCAACCAAGTTCAAGTTGTGGTCTTAATTAATAAAGGTATTTTGCTGAATACAGGCTATGAGCACAGATAAACCAGGGCAAGTAGGAAAGAATCTCTGAGGTCTATCCCAGCAGAAAGGAGGCAGAGCAGATGAGGGTAGACAAGAAACAAACAATAAAAAAAAAAAAAAAAACCGGAGACTTTTGGATTTGGCCAAGCTCAGAATCCTGGAAAAGAGCTACTCTCCAAGAAAAGGGGCATGCAGATCTTGGATACCAACTCTGGCTCTTGACTCCTGACCTTGGGGGCTGGGGATAGGCTTTGAAAAGGAATTTCTTTTCTTTCTTTCTTTCTTTCTTTCTTTCTTTCTTTTTTTTTAAACTATTATAAGTAACTCATTAGAGAAAGCCTCAGGCATTTTCAAGTGTCACTCTGATCCAAGCAAGGGGGGAGTTAAGATAGGTCTGACAGGACTGTGTGATGGGACTGATTGTAAAAATTCAGAAATGGATAGCACAATACTACCTAACTGTAATGCAATAATGTTAGAACACTGAATGAAGCTGAATGTGAGAATGATAGAGGGAGGAGGCCTGGGGGCACAAAAGAAATCAGAAGGAAAGATAGACGATAAAGACTGAGGTGGTATAATCTAGGAATGCCTAGAGTGTATAATGATAGTGACTAAATGTACAAATTTAAAAATGTTTTGCATGAGGAAGAGCAAGGGAATGTCAATAATGAAGGGTGTTGAAAATAGATTGTAATTAATATTTTAAAACTTTAGCTTATGTGTGAGACTAAAGCAAAAATATTTATTTGGTACAAAATTTATATTTTGACTAGTGCAGTTCCTAATATAACTTACGTGGACAGCTTAATTGAACACCATAAGTACATGGAACCTTAGGTAGGGCATGAGATTTTGTAGATTTGTCCAGAGTGATGCCTCAATAAATCCCAGAAGGATGTGAACAGTGAATAAAAACATATTTGCAAAGTCCCCTTGGGGGAATGGTGAAAAAAGGGGAAAATTCAGCTTCCCCAAGTGGAGAATTCTTGATATTTTCACAAGCAGTGGGGACAACCAAAGCAATAGGCTGATCCCCCAATCTTGGGGTTTGTTCATATGATGCTTAACACCGCAGAGGATAGGCTAAGCCTACTTAAAATTAGGCCTAAGAGTCATCCCTAGGAGAACCTCCTTTGTTATTCAGATGCAGCCTCTCTCAGCCAACACAACAAGCAAACTCACTGCCCTCCCCCTCTCTGCATGGGACATGACTCCCAGGGGTGTGGATCTTTTTGGCAACATGGGACAGAAATCCTAGAATGAGCTGGAACTCAGTACCAAGGGATTGAGAAAACCTTCTTGACTGAAAGGAGGAAGAGAGAAATGAGACAAAACAAAGTATCAATGGCTGAGAGATTCCAAACAGAGTTGAGAGGTTATCCTGGAGGTTATTCTTATGCATTAAATAGATATCACCTTTTTAGTTAAGGCATAACAGTGAGGCTGGAGTGAACTGCCTGAAAATGTAGAGCTGTATTCCAGTAGCCATGTTTCTTGAAGATGATTGTAAAATGATATAGCTTTTGCAATGTGGCTTTGTGATTATGAAAACCTTGTGTTTGATGCTTCTTTTATCTACTTTATGGACAGATGAGTAAAACATATGGATTAAAAATAAATAAATAATAGGGGGAACAAATGTTAAAATGAATTTAGTAGGTTGAAAAGCTAGTGACCAATGAAAGGGAGGGGTAAGGGATATGTTATGTATGAATTTTTTTCTGTTTTCTTTTTATTTCTTTTCATAAATTGATGCAAATGTTCTAATAAATGATCATGATGATGAACATACAACTATGTGATGAAAAAAGAATGTTCATATTGTATGTTGATTGGTTTTATTAATAAAAATTTTTTTTAAAAAGGTTGGTCTGAGAGGCGAATAACAAGTCAAATAAAGGAGATAATTCCCAAAGGGCATATCTTCCCCAAGAAAAGGGGATTGGGGCCCAGTTCAACTGACAGCTCTCATTCAGAGAATTCAGACCCCAGGGGTTGGAAAACAGAAGCGGCTTAATTCTGCCTTCTATCTCAGGCTTTGTCATAATCACACCCCTGCTAGGGACAGGGTGTGCTGAGAATTAAAGGCACCACGTCACTTTATGCCAATGGGGAACTGTGAGTTGACAAGTACCACCTGCAGGGCAGGATGGGAAAAGTATAGAGCTAGGGGTCTCACAGGAAAGTCTGACAGCCTATTGGGTCTCATCCTCAGGGAAACTTGGTACTGATTACACTATCCTTCTGAGACCTGAGCCTTGACTTGCCTGGGAACATCTGATTGGGGTTTATCATATGTGGTGAGACCCTCCTCAAAAAAAAGTTTCCATTTAGAAAGAACAAGAACCAGAGAAAGAAAAGCTGAAAAATTCTGATCAAGTTAAACAGAAGCTATGCTAGAGGTCTAGAATAAGTTTAACTACATGGCAAAGCACAGATAGAGAACAAAGCCAACCAACAAGAAAACCCTAGATAAGAGAATGAATACAACCTCCAGAATAAACTAATCAAGGAAATCAGATGCCTAGACACTAACAAAAAATTACAAGCTATACTAGGAAAAATGAAGATATGGTCCAGTCAAAGGAACAAAATGACACTTCAAATATGATACAGGTGTTGAAACAACTAATTAAAGACATTCAAACAGACACGATAATCAAAAAAAATCAAATCAGTAAGTTGAGGGAAGATATGGTAAAAGAGATAAAGGATACAAAGGAGACATTGGATGACTGTAAAAAAGAAATAGAAAGTTTGAAAAAATGAATGGTAGAACTTAGGGGATGTAAGGCACAATGGAAAATGAAAAATAAAATGAACACTTACATAGCAGATTTGAAGAGACAGAAGAAAGGATTAGTGAACTAGAGGATGGGACATCTGAAATCCTACTCACAAAAGAATAGGTAGGAAAGAATGGAAAAATAGGAGCAGGGTCTCAGGGAATTGAATGACCACATGGAGCATGTGAATATATATGTTATGGGTGTCCCAGAAGGAGAAGAGAATAGAAAGAGGCAGAAAGAATAATGGAGGGAATAATCACTGAAAATTTCCCATCACTTATGAAGGGCATAAAATTACAGATCTGAGAAGCACAGCATATCCCAAACAGAATAGATCCAAATAGACCTACTCCAAGACACTAATCAGATCGTCAAATGTCAAAGACAAAGAGAGAACCCTGAAAGCAGGAAAAGAAAATTGATCCATCAAATACAAGGGAAGTTTAATAAGACTATGTGCAGATTTCTGAGCAGAAACCGTGGAGGTGAGAAGGTATACTATATGTCAAAAATCTCTCCCCCACCCAAATATACAGTAAAGCTACTAGACCCAATAAATGAGTACAGCAAGGTGTCAGAGAACAAGAGCAAACCACCAAATCAGTATTTCTATACACTATAAATGAGAGTGCTGAGGAAGAAATCAAGAAACAAATTTCATTTACAATAGCAACCTAAAGAATAAAATATTCAGGAATAAGTTTAACTAGGCCCCAAAAGACCTATACACAGAAAATCACAAGAAATTGTGAAAAGAAATCAAAGAAGACCTAAATCAATGAAAGGACATACTGTGTTCATGGATTAGAAGACTAAATATAGTTAAGATGTCAGTTCTACCTGAACTGACTTATAGATTCAATGCAATACCAATTGAAATCCCAACAATTTTTCACAAAGAGAAAAAACAATAACAAAATTTATTTGGAAGAACAGGGAGTCCCAAGTGGCTAAAAATATCTTGAGAAAGAAATGAAGTGGATGGTTTCAAATTACCTGTCATTAAAGAATACTACAAAACTCCAGTGGTCAAAAGAACATGGTACTGGCATAAAGATAGATATACAGATGAATGAAATAGAATTGAATATTCAGAAATAGACCCTCTCATCTACAGACAGTTGATTCTTGATAAAACCATAAAGCCAACTCAATTGGGTCCAAGTGGTCACTTCTAATAGATGGTGCTTGGAGAACTGAATATCCATATCCAAAAGAATGAAAGAGGACCCATATCTCATACCTTAATACAAAATTTAATTCAAAATTTATGAAAGACCTAAACATAAGAGCTAAGAACACAAAACTTTTAGAAGAAAATGTAGGGAAATATCTTAAAGATCCTGTAATAGGAAGTGGTTTCCTAGACCTTACACCCAAAATGCAATCAATGAAAGAAAAATAGATAATAATTGAATACTTTTGTGCATCAAAGAACTTTGACAGAAGTAAAAAGGCAGCCTACACAAGGAAGACAACATTTGGAAACCATATTTCATAAAAAGATTTAGTATACATAACATAAAGAGATGCTACAACTCAACAACAAAAAAACAAACAACCCAATTTAAAAATGGGCAAAAGACATGGACAGACACTTTTCAGAGAAGAAATACAAATGGCTCAAAAACATATGAAAAGATGCTCAACTTCACTAGCTACTAGGGAAATGCAAATCAAAACCACAGTGAGCTATCATCTCACACCTACTAGAATGGCCAAATTAAAAATACAAAACAAAGCAGAAAATTACAAGGGCTGGAGAGGATCTAGATAAAGAGGCACATCTAATCACTGTTGGTGGAAATGGAGAATGGTGCAACCACTCTGGACAGCAGTTTGGTGGTTCCTCAGGAAGGAAAATCAATGGTGATTGAATGTACAAATATAATAAAGTCTTTACATGAGGGCAAACAAATGAATGTCAACATTGCAAGGTGTTGAAAATAGGACGGTATAATGAAAAAATACAATCAATGCAGGCCCTGGGCCTCAACTTTCATCTCTCTTGACCCATGAAGTCTACGAAATTGAATCCTAAAATGATTAGCTAGTCTCAGCTCTTCCATCATGAATTTAGGATGAGTCTGTGTTTCATATCTGCTCCCTGAGGACAGAACATTGGCAGCAGCGAGCAGTAACTGCCACTCACAGAGAACAGCTGTGTGCTCGGGAGAAGCCATTTTAGGATGATTGAGGAGCAGAGGCTGTGCCTTGGTGGCAAGATGAAGAGGCAGGAGTGAATGAGTCTGTGGGACCTTGTATTCAGTAACAGAAACCAGTAGTCTGAACAATAGTTTACTGCAGCAAACTTTGAGATGAAGCTAATTTGGGGCAATTATGTCATTGTACTTTTATTTATAGTTCCAACCTGATTTCCCCATGTCTGGTAAGACCTTGGAAATCAGGCTTGCACTTACATTTATGACATGCTTTATGTCAGTGATAACAGAGACTAAATGCACATAATGAATGTATATTCTATATGCCACCTTCTGGTAATTTATCTTTTAAAATGTTACTTATGATTGTTGTTGACTTTAGCAGTTTACTTCACCAACAGTCACTCTTTGTGTAAATACATTCTGCTTCATATCCTTATATGTAAATTTACTTCTTATCAATTCAATTCATGAGCTCTTGTTTCAAATAAACTACAATGAAAAACAAGAAATAGCTTATTAGTGTCAATCTGTTTTCTTCTTGTAGACATAATAGAATTTTGTCAGTGGTTAAGTGAATTCATAACCATAAGCTAATATTTTCTTTCTTGAAAGTGATGTATTTTAAGCCAATATTTCATTTTTACTAACTTTAAGTGGTTCTGCTTTCTCTTTGATGCCTAAAAATTCATGATTTATGGTCTTTCCAAGTATGAGGAGTAGAATGGAAATAATTGATTTCTCATTTCCAGTAAGTAAGTTAAATCCAAATGTATATGGACTCTGTTGCCGGACTGCCTGGGTTTGAATCCTGGCTTGATAACTTAATACCTAGGTGACTTTGGTCAAAACACTGAACATATCTTTGACAAAGTTTTCTCATCTGTAAAATGAGTAGCAATTGTGCTGAGCTTAGAGGGAGTGAGAAGTAAATGAGTCAAACAAACCTAAATCATTAGGAATAGCATTTTATATACATTGCACATTATAAACGTTGGCTATTTTTTGAGTACAGGATACACGTACATGTTAAAAAAGCTGAAAAGGTATAGAAGAGGCCTGGCCTATATGGGACCTACTCCAGGTTCTACTTGACTTGCCATTTACCTTTTTCCTAGCGGGGCAATAACAATGTAGTAGTAGAAGAGGCAAATTATCACTGGGTCCATTTCTCTCCCTATGGGGTTGGAGTAAGCTGTAGTAAGAGGGTCTCATGCTGAAGGCCATTTGTTCCAAAGAATGACTGATTCCATCTGACTCCTTGAACCAGATGAATCTGCACCCAACTCCTAAGATAGGTAACAGTTGGGAAAGTACTGAAGTGCAATCTCAAACACAAGATGAGGGTGAAAATCAGGAAAATAAGGGCGTGGTCTGCAGAACTGAAAGTAAGGCAGGATGTGGCCTGAAGACAGGGGATGTGAAGGCCGTGAAAAGTGTGAGTGTGAGAGGAAACCCTGGGAAGTGTTTCCAGATAAGTGTGGAGCCTTGGTTCATAGGCAGAGAATAAGTTTTCTTCTTCCTCTCCTTGAATGAAGATTCTGTATCCATATTTTGACATTTAATGCATCCTTATAATGGGAAGCTCTCTTACATATGACGATAGAGTAAGACCCCTTTAAAAACAGAGTTTAGTCATGATGCCGTTGTTGAAAATTATTGGTTAGCCAAAAGAGGATAGTTTCTTGTGTTTCTCACCTTATTTTGTAGGGATTTATGTGTATTTTAACAATCATAAAATCATTTGAATATTTCAGTGTTTAATTCTTGTAACTATATATTAAGTCACAGATTTTATAGCAATAAATGGGTGGCTAGAAAATATGATCTTCCTGTTCTGAGATTCTATGATAGTGGGCTATTCCTCCCAGAAGACATCACTGAAACATTTTGAACAAGGAAACATATGCCTTATTTATAAATATCTCAGGGGAAGGAAATTCCACAGACCTTTTTGATGACTTGTTCTTTTTTTAAAAAATATAACTCCTTTAGGAAGCTCTCTTATACGTCACTTAAGTCTGCTCTCCTGAAGTTTAATCTCATTCCTGCCTACTCATTTCTCAATAAAGATGGAGAGCAGCTAATATCATCCTCTTTATAATAATCTTTTGCATACTTGAGGATCATTATTTTAAAAATGCCTTTGTTGCATAATGTCATTTTGTCAAGGCCTTCATTATTGGCCCTATTTTTAAATCCTTTGATCATTTTCACTGCTTTCCACTTTCCTCGAGAATCTCTGAATTTAAACAAATTTTATTTGTGTGGGTCTAACCAGTATAGTGTTATATGGACAGATTACCTCACATTCCTACATGCTGAACCACTATTTATACATCTTGATCACACTTGCTTTTTTAAGAACAGTAAAAGCATTTCAATGGAGGTGAAACATTATCTTCCAACATTTAATTGTGTCACAGGTAAACTAAGGTCATTAAAAAAAACAATTATGGTTAATTGTTTCTAATAAAATAAGTTCTTTAACAATTGTTAAATTACAGCACTGTATTGCAGAGCTATTTAGAGTTAATTCTCATTTATTACACATTGAAAAAAAGCACAGGGGGTAAAAGGATAAAAAGAACGGATTTTAACAATGAATTGAATTATATTTCTTTAAAAAGCCAAGGACATAAAAGCCAATGAAATAAATAAATGGATCTTGGATTATTTTTTTACATTTCACCATTCTCAATCTTTCCATTTTAAAAGTTAATTATATGGGTAACGTTTGCATTTGAAGCTTGCATCTGTCATTAGTAAAGTTAAATTGACATAATTATGATCTGAAACTGGAACCAATATTGGCAAAGTGATTGAATGAAATGTAAAAGTCCCTTGATTATTGTATTAGCCTATCAGATTATTTCTTTAATATGAGACTAATCTACCAGAGTGCAGGACCTGTTTTCTTATACTGACTCTTTGCTTTCATGATAGGTCTATGATGTTGCTTTGTTAAAGAACAGAATTTCACTTGCTTCTTTCATTTGCAGCTTTGTGTCTTTAAACAGCTTCTACCACTTTTTCAAAACATTGCAACCAGAGAAGATTTTCATTAAATTATTCTTTCCATGTTTACTGTCTTTTTTGGTTGATGAAATCTTAGTGAATGTGTTTTTTCTCTGGAAAGTTTAGATTATGGCCTGCCATTTACAATACATTTATAATTTATTTATAATTCAAAATAAAATAAGTCCAAAAATTAAAGAAATTTGACGTTTGAAAGGTTCCATATGTTTGGATGCGTTCAGATAATTATTTTCCCTTATAGCTAAGTTGCAAGTGACTGAGATGTAGCTTATGTGCAAGAACTGTAAGAGACTTCATGAATATTTAGTGCTTTGTTTCTATTTCTAAGTCTGTGAAGTTTCATAAATCAGCACTGTTTTTTCTTGGTTGTTACATAGCTGTGATTTTTCTGCCTCTCTTCTGTATTGTAAAGGCTGCATTTCCAACCATTTTCATCTGAAAATAACTCCTGGGAAGCAAAAGGTCAGCCATGCTGAGTCCATGTTATAGGCTATAATATGAGTAAAATGGAAGGGGAATTGCAAGTTTAAAGTTCTCCTTTAACCTCAACTCCTGTACACTGTTTGTAGGCTAGCAAATAATAGTAAGATCTTAAGGAGACATTTCCAATTTCATGATCTGGAAACGAAAATATTATCAAGTATTTTCTGTCCGAAAGCTCCATTGGCAATGTTTCCTCAGACTTCATGACTGTAAATATGGGCCTTCAATATTTTATTGGCTCTGTTATCTGTTTTAAACCAATGACTTTCAACATGGCCAATCATCAGTGTCATCTAGGTTGTTTTCTGAAAATAAAGACTTCCAGACTTATATGGATTTGTTTTTACTCAATAGTATTGAGTAAATCAGCTATTCTCAACCTTAGCAGTACATTGGGAATTGCTAGGGGAGCTTTAAAAAAAAAAAAAGGCCAATACTCATTCTCTCCTGTTTTAATTTTCTAAAGCTGCTGAAATGCAACATACCAAAAATGAACTGGCTGTTAACAATGGGGATTTGTTAGCTTACAAGCTTACAGTTCTGAGGCCTTAAAAATGTCCAGATCATCATCAGATGATACCTGGATCCTCTGTCAGATGGTAAGGCACATGGCAGTGTCTGCTGGTCTCTCCCTTCTCTTCCAGGCATCGTTGCTTCCAGCTTCTGGCTTCAGTAGCTTCCTATCTGCTTCTGTGGCTTTCTCTCTCAGCTTCTGTGACTTTCTCTCTGCTCCTTTCTCTGAATTTCATTCTCATGTAAAGGGCTCCAGTAAGAGGACTAAGACCCATCCACACACACATGCACTGAAATAACCTAATCAAAACATCCCACCCACAACAGGTTTATACCCAGGGGAATGGATTAGCTTTAAGAACATGATCTTCTGGGGTCCATAAAGCTTCAAACCATCACAGTGCCCCAGAGTTTCTAAGGTAATTGGTTTGGGCCACCCTAACCCCAAGAGCCTTCCAGGCTGATCTTCAGCCACTTTGAGAATGACTGCACTAAATAATACATTTCCACAATAGACATAAGATATTCAGAGTTTTCTATACCAAATATTGATTTAGTGTACTTTTGACCATTTCTTCACTTTCTCCAAATATTTCCCTTTATAAAATTTTACTGATGATCCTTAGGAGAAGAAGAGATTGGCCTCTCTAAGCAAGCTCTGGTGTGAGAAGATGTCTGAGTCTGTATACCTACTTCAGCAGGTAAACTATAAGACTTCCTAGAGAAATACTCTAGAAACTGGATTACATTCCTCCCACCCGATGGAGAGCTAAAGACAGAAAGAATAGGGATAGTAGAGGTAATAAGTTGATTTTGCTATGCGCTGCTCAAAAAGAAAGTCTGCTTTAGCTTGAGTTGGTAATAACAGCTAACATTTTGGGATATTTACTATATGCCAGTGTGGTAGTTAGGTTCAGGTATCCATTGGCCAGGTGATAGTGCTTAGTTCTGTTGCTGTGGACTTAAATCCTTAACATGTGAAACTCATCTATGGCTGATTACATCTGCAGTGGACCAATGGGGAGTGACTTCTGCAATGAGTGATGTTTAATTTAATTAGCTGGAGGCTTAAAAGACAGAGCTCAACGAAGTATAGCCTAAGCAGCTCAGCATGCCTCATTTCAGCACTTGCAGCTCAGCTCAGACTTTTGGAGATGCAGAAAGGAATCGCCCTTGGGAAAGATGTTGGAACCCAGAAGCCTAGAGAGAAGACTAGCAGAGATCATTCTGTGCCTTCCCGTGTAGAAGAGAACCATAGATGAAAATTAGCTACCTTTCCTCTGAAGAACTGTAAGTTTTTAACTAAATAAATTCCCTTTTATTAAAATCCAGTGTTTCTCTGGTGTGTTGCATGCTGGCAGCTTTGGCAGACTGAAACAGCCAGAGACTTTGCAGGAATGTTAGATATATTGTTTCAGTAATTTGTCACACTAACCCCATCACCATTTTACAGGGAAAAAAATGCAGACACAGGGCAGTTAAGGAATTTTCCCAGGGTCACACAGCTAACGTGGTCAAGGCTGGATTTGAACCCAGGCATTATGACTCCTCTGCATAAAGCATACAAAGGTAAATTGAAGTCCTATCCTATCCAAATAATGTTAACATGTAAAACTCACTTGAATTCTCTCTTCCAATGATTACATTTGTAAAATGGGGTTAACAATACTTCTTATTTCACAGGGTCATTATGTGGCTTTTTAATAAAGAATTAGATTGGTGCCTGGATTATAGAAGTGCTCAGGAAATCACTTCTGTTTCTCAAGTCACATAGCTTATGAGTCAAAAAAAACAAAAACAAGTCTTAGGTTTGGAGGTCATTGTCATTTTTCTCGTGGTAGGATAGACAGTGGTTGCAGTTGGTGTACATGAATTAGTTAGTCTATTCCAACCCCGAAATGCTTGAATTCTCATTGACCCAGATACATTATCTTTAGTTGGCAAAACTGCTTTGTTCCCATCATTATGGTTACTCATTTAATTTGCTAAGTCTTATTTTTTTCATAGATTTAAATGTAAACTAAAGCTTCATTCTTACGAAATAAAATTCTCCCTTAAACAGTTGAAAACTTTTCATAAGTAATTAAGATGGTGGCTCTTGAAATTTCCCTATGCCATGTGTTCTAGTTTGCTATCTGCCAGAATGTGATATACCTGAAATGGAGTGGCTTTTAAAAGGGAGAATTTATTAAGTTCACAATAAACAGCTGCAAGTTTACAGCTCAAAGGCCATGAAAATGTCCATATTAAGGCAAGGCTGTAAGAACTTCCAATCTAAGGCATCCAGGGAAAGATGCCTTGGTTCAAGAAGGCTGATGATGTTCAGGGTTTCCCTTTCAGCTGGAAAGGCACATGGTGATGTCTGCTAGCTCTCTCTCTCCCGGAATCTTTAACTGCTTCCCTGGGGCTCTGTCCATTGTAATGGCTCTATTGGTTCTGGTGGCTCTAAAGCTTTATCCAAAATGTTTCCTTCTTAATGGGCTCCAAAAAGCAACCCCCACCTTGAATTCGTGGAGATGTATCTCCATGGAAACAATAAAAAAGCTCCCACCTGGCAATATATTGAAGGAGGATTAAACAACTTGGCTTTCTGGGGTAACCACAGATTCAAACTGGCACACCATGTTTCCAGATTTTAATTAAATGGGACCCAAAAATCTGTATTTTAATCTGCCAGGTCTTCCTTCTTTAAGTACTGGATAATTTCAGACATGTCAACTTGACCTCTTAATCTTCAGCTATTGTATATGTAAAATTTAGAAGTTACATTATGTGATAACTACAGTTTCTTCTAGCTCTAATATTGTGTGATTCTGGTTATGACAAAATAGCAACAAGGATATATTTGTATTTGTAAACATATACACTGGGAACTGCAGTTCCCACCCACCCGTTCAACTTTTAGTTCCAACAATTTCTTCTTTATTCTGGGCTCATCTGTTAAAATGAAAGAATTGGATTCTGTGACTTCTAATTTTTATGATTCTATTAGTCTTCTCTCCATTATCAGCAATTTTCCAAAGGCATAATAGCCCTGGTTCCTGGAGATCCCCTTTACTACTCTCTAAAAATGCCTGGAAATTTGTTTTATCTTCTATCATTGGATCTTTTTGCTATCTGATCGTATGGTGTTTCTCAAATATTAACTTGTGGATGTATCTTTGAATATACAATGAATGGAAAAACTCTTCTCAATTCATAAAAAATTGGAAAAATGAGTAGACTTCTTCCATCAACTGTTTTTAAACCTATGACATCTGGTGCCACTTGTTTGTATTAGAAAGTAATTTGACAGGGTATCTAATTTAGCACAGAATTTTTTATTTTATAATTTTAAGCTTAATATATCTGTCTTAGCACATGTTCTCTAGAAAACAGAACCTGAGGCAAGGCTTATGTGCTAATGTTTTGTTGAAAAGTGCAATCAAACGGCAGCTGGAGTGAGAGAAAAAGGAATTAAGGCAGGGAAAGTTGGGAATCAAAGCAAGGTGATGCCTTGACATCTGACCACCTCCTTCAACAAGCTCAGCTGACATATGACTGCTGCTTGGCAGGTGCACCTGCCCAATCTTGCAGGAAGTCTTCCAATGTGGTATATTAAAAATTGAGCCTGGGAACAGTGCTTCAGAAGGAGGAAAATGATGTTTTATTGGCTCTTTGTCACTGATCAAAATGCACCCCATGGGGAATTTTGTGTCACACCTGCAGGTTGTATCTTCTCACTGTTTTCCACAGCTTCTGGGGAGGCCATATCTCAAGCCCTGTCTGTGTCTTTCACCCAAGTCTAAGCAGTGGTGGGAGGAATGCAGCATTCCAGGGGTGAGATGGTTCAGTCTCAGAAAATGGAACTTTCTGAAGGGGGAACCAAGCAAGCTTTCATGGGCTCAGTCACAACAGTAGTTGAAGGGAGGCAAGAATCTTAGGTTACAGGAAACAGGTGAGGTCAAGGGACTAGGAGGAGGTGAACTCTATAAAATATCAGTGTTCCATGATGTGTTGCAAAGAGCCCCTGGATTTCCAGGTGCTACATCTTTCCTCTAATTTGAAGTCCTATAGTTCATCAAAAGCAGCTGCAGAATGACACGTTTCTCAATAGGTTCTACTGCTACACCCACAATAAACTCCTCCGACTTGAAAGTGCAGGGAGTCACCTGGGGGAAATCTTGTTAAAGATGCAAATTTTGATTGCAATACTAAGGTATTCAAAGTGTGGTCTCTGACCAGCAGCAGCAGTGTCACTTGCAAGCTATTAGAAATGCATACTCTCAGGTCCCTCTCCTGAACTCCTGAAATAGAATCTTTTTTTTAAATAAGATCCCCAAAGGATTTGCACTTAAGTTTTGAGAAGCACTGCTAGCACCTAGTACAGTGCTTCACAAACCAGCCTTACAGAAGGACCAGTCCTTTTTTAAAATTGCCAATCCATTGCAGACCAATACTTTTGTAAAATGCAATGAACATGAATTACTAGAAAAAGGATTTTTAAATAAAGATATAAAAAATTAATGCAAATTTTTATTATTGGATGCAGTAGACATAAAATTATCCTGTCACACTGCTCTAAAATTCTAATTTTTGTTTCTCAACTTATGTACTTATCTTGTCATAAATTGCTAATAATGAGCTTGTGGAATTGTACTGGTCTGTAGAAGAGATTGAGCATCACTGGTCTTGAAAAACAAGTTTGACTTTATCATCTTTGTAAGTTTGAAATTCTTTAGGAAAAAATAAGTACATTACAACACTTGCAATGCATCAGTATTATAATGAAAACACTCACCTCTTCATTCACAGAAAATGTTTTCCCTTATAATATTTAAATAAGAAATGTAAGCCAATTTTTGAACAAATTTCCTTATTTTCCCAAATTTTCCAAAATTCCTAAATTTCCCCTTCTCCGCCTTTCCATCTAGTATGGACTATTTCTTTAAAAGGCTAGGACTGGCCAGCTTCAGATAAACTACATTCAAGACTTGATCCTCCAAATTCCTAAAGCTTCAAGATCTTTCTGTGGTTGAAATATAGCTAGAAGCTAAGCCTCTAAGGTATTTAACCTTAGCACTAGTGGCTGTTCAGATCCTTTCCAGATGACAGCTTTAAAGGAAAGGGGGCAGAGGAAGTTTGGGGGGAGCTGAGTGTCACAGGTGAAGAGAGGGAGTACTAACAAAGCCACACGGTCCACATGGGAACAGAGTACTGGAGATCCACCCAGGATTTTAACATTGGAATCATTATCCAAGTAGAAAACAATCCAAATAGTTGATAATGAAGGAAAGACATATAAGATTATTGCATTGTGAAAATGCTTTTGAGTTAAGGCTTTCTTTCCATTTTATTTATTGCAAGAAGGAGTAAAGAATTAATATTTCTCAAAATAGTAAATTTTACTGGAAAGTCCAGGTAGTAGATTAGGCAAGTTATATATATATTTTTTCTTTTTTTTTGCATGGGCAGGCACTGGGAATTGAACCTGGGTCTCCGGCATCGCAGCAGGAACTCTGCCTGCTGAGCCACCGTGGCCTGCCCAAATTATATTTTCTGAAAGACAGTTGGTGGGCAAGTAGATTCTCCAGTCCCTAATGCAGGAGTCATTGCATCAATTTAAGACTACACTTTTGAAACATGGAGCCTTTAACATCTGGCAGAGAAAAGGATGGTAGCTACTGAGAAGGAATACAGAGAACTCAGTGATTCTGACAGATCTTTCAGAGCACCCAGATTTTCCTTCTAGACTTTATCCTTCACAGAACTTTCCTTAAATTAAAAAAAAAAAAATCTTATTTATCCTTCATGATATTTTCTGTATTATTTCATGACCTGGTTAGCTATTATAATGCAAAATCTACTTTATAATATCTGGTTAAAAACCAATGTGTTTCTTTATATACTCATGAGAGGTTATTCTCTCCTGACAATACATTAATCGTATGGTGCTTCCCCTGAGCTACTCATTTGTTTTTATCTTTTTCTTAGCTCTGTTATGTAACAGCTGTGAGATCTGGATGATTTATGACTTTTATGGGTCCTCTCTTTCTCAGTCAAAGGTGGAAATGAAAACTTTACCCACATCATAGGATTGTTTTCTGTGGATCAAATGAGTTAATTCATCTTCAGTGCTTAGAACAGTGCCTGGAACACCATGAGTACTTAATAGATACAAGATTATTTCTGTTATAATTAGTGTCATTATTGCTTTATCATGGGATATGCCATTCTCGTAACTGTGCTTTCCTTTTTGCTCTTCCTCTTTAGGGTCAAATTTCACCTAAGGGGCAAATTTACTTTCTTCTAGTAACTTTTACTATTCTTTTTTTTCCCCCCTCTTACTCCAAATTCTTCAAATCTGCAAGCTGCCTCAAATAGTTTTTTTTTTAATAAAGGGGTATATCAATCAGTCAATCAGTCTCTTAAAAATTGGATTATAGGTTTAGTTATGGACAGATAGTCTAAAGGATATTTTGAAGCTATCCTTGGTTTAAATCTGGTTTTCTGAACCAATCCCTTGCAAGGAAGATGGGTTAACTATATTTGACCTGAAAAATCATCCTAGTCTTACACCTGATCAATTCTCAAAGTGACATTGCTGTTGCATAATGGGGATGTGCTGGGGTGCATGTTGGGGAGTCAACTGCAATACAAATTACAGTAGAGTATCCTAAGTAGGAGAGCTCTACTTTGTGTCCTCAGTTCTAGCTCAATTTATGGCATGTAGCAATACTTGATAAATGGTTAGAAGAATATAAAGAATATATGAATCATTTTTTTGCTTGAGTGCCACATTTTCATTTGGCAACTTGACCAAATGAAGGAGCTCCAGTTCTAATCATAGAATTCCCCTGAATGAAACTTATTTTTAGGCTACAAACCTGCCTATCAAGGCAAATTTTTTTATGATTTATTCCCTGCCTACTTCACTAGGCACTTTGTTTCACCCTCCATGCTCATTCTGTACCTAATATTATCAAATCAACTGAAGAACATGCTTTTTAACTCATATTTGCTTTTAAATATGTCGAACCCTCTATGTCCTAAAGGATTTATCCCTTAATCTGGATTAGGGCAGAGCCAGGCATGCCCACGTTTATGACCCCATTGTGTATCCTCACTGGAAAAAACCCCCCACAGAATCGGCATTCACATAAAATGGGGTTCAGTCTTGCTCGTTCACCTTTTAGCAGTATGAACTTAACCCTTGTTAATTAACTGAGAATCAGGTTACTTGTGTTTGAACTGAGAATGGTAAAACCCACTTTATGGGGTTGTAGTGAAGATTAAATTAGGCAATGTAAAATTTAAGCACATGATACTTGGTAATTATATATTAGAGTTCTCACTCAATAAATAAAATGCTTTTAGAATTATTGGGAGATTCTCACAAATGCAAAGATCAAATAACAGTTTTATGAATATTGGTTGAAAATCAATATGAATTTTATTTAAGGCATTAGAATTTATAGAATTAAATTTATTTTAAGGTAATAAATGTGAGATGGGAAAAACAATATCTTTTAGCTTCCACCTGAATAACATCTAGCATAGCACATGTTAATAGACACTTAATGATATTAATGAATGACCAGCGAACTATTTACTTCCTTTCTTCACATTTCCTTAAGTATCTATAATAGAGTCAAATTTCAGAATGATTAGCATGGTATTAGAACAGCAGTGCTCCAAACCTCACCATAAGCACTGGTTTCCAGATGAGTCTATTCTTGAAAGACTTAATTTAAGCTTTTCCACTTAGCATTTAATGTGACTTATTTTGTACAATGACAAAGCTGCAGGTGTTAACAAAATCTAAGAGTTTAAAAATGTTCCTGTGGTATATTTAAAGTGACCAAAATAACTTTTTTTTTAAGATTCAAAAATAAACTGTTGACATAAATCACAGAAATAACACTGCTTGAAAAATAAGATTTATTTTATTTCATCATTTTAGCTCAGAATGAAAGGCCTTCCTTAGTCTAGCCCCCAGATGTTTCCAGTACTGACTTCCCAGGGCCTCTACACTCCAGTCATATATAAGAATTTTTCTGCCTTTGGTTTCCCCTTAGCCTGTAAAATATCTTAGGGTAGAGACATGACTTTTCCTTCTTTTTCTTCCAAACTGAGTGGGAGCCGAGACTCCCTAGTGGTGGGTGACTCAAGGAGAGGCCTAAGCTGGGTGGACATGAAACTATTTACCAGGTCATTCCTGTAATGGGTTGAGGGTCTCATGAGAAGGGTGGCGCCTGGAGTTATTCGGGTTGATGACCTGATGGCCCCAGCCTTGAGGGAATAACAGGAGAGTCCGGCCTCCCTGACGAAGGAGGAGTGCATCCTGAGTACACGGAACAAATGAAGACCAGGCGGGAATGGTGATCTAGAATGATCACAAGGCATAGCACTTAGGCCCAGCTCTCCTCTCCCCAGCTCCTTCCTTTCTCGGGATTTGTGGCAGAGGACTAGGGAAAGGCCTCTTAAGTACAGTAAAGAAGCGTGCAGCTGAGTGTGACCCCATGGATGGCCCCGTTTGTCAACAGTGCAGAAAAGACCACCGGGACCTGTGACCCGGCAGCACAGGTGAAAAGCTGACCGATCAGTGCTGGGAGCCACAGAAGACTAAGACACTTTATAATAAATTATTGGCATCTCCTTCTCTCTGATTCCCCACATTTCCAGACTACTAAATCTAAAGAAACCTCTAGGATCTGGAGTCTTTCTTAGAGAATCAATGGAACAGAATTTAAAGTACTACTTAGAAAAGATTAGTTCTTGGTAGGGCCCCTCAGATGGAAGAAACCAAATGCCATATTTCACAACATGATAGGTTTACTTTCCTATTCTCAGTATGGATTTAGACTGTACTCACCCTAAATAAACATCTGTTCTTAGGAAACACAGCACAGCTAAATTCAGCAAGCCCATCATTTAAAGGAAATAGCATGCCTTTGTTTTATCTTGGTGAGTTTGTGGAGAAGGAAATGAGATTAGGAGCTTTCACATCCTCACAGCTTACCTTTCTTTTTTTTTTTTAATTTATTTATTAATTAAAAAAATAAACAAAATAAAATAACATACATAATCAGTAATTCACAATATCAACACTTAGTTGCACATTCATCATTTCTTAGAACATTTGCATTAATTCAGAAAAAGAAATAAAAAGACAATAGAAAAAGAAAGAAAACGAACACAGGAAAGAAAAAAAAAAAGATTGTACCTACCATACCCCTTACCCCTTGCTTTCATTGATCACTAGCATTTAAACTAAATTTATTTTAGTATTTGTTCCCCCTATTATTTATTTTTATTCCATATGTTCTACTCCTTTGTTGACAAGGTAGAAAAAAGGAGCATCAGACACAAGGTTTTTACAATCACACAGTCACATTGTGAAAACTGTATCATTATTCAATCATACTCAAGAAACATGGCTACTGGAACACAGCTCTACTTTTTCAGGCAGTTCCCTCCAGTCTTTCTATTACGTCTTGAATAACAAGATGATATCTCTTGACGCATAAGAATAACCTCCAGGATAACCTCTCGACTCTGTTTGGAATCTCTCAGCCGTTGACACTTTGTCTCATTTCTCTCTTTCCCCTTTTGGTCGAGAAGGTTTTCTCAATCCCTTGATGCTGAGTCTCCATTCATTCCAAGATCTCTGTCCCATGTTGCCACTAAGGTCTGCACCCCTGGGAGTCATGTACCACATAGAGAGGGGTAGGGTGGTGAGACTGCTTGTTGTGTTGACTGGAGAGAGGCCACATCTGAGCAACAAAAGAGGTTCTCTTGGGGGTGATTCTTAGGCCTAAATTTTAAGTAGACTTGACCTATCCTTTGCAGGGTAAAGTTTCATGTGAACAAACCCCAAGACTGGGGGCTCTGCCTAGCTTTGGTTTTCCACACTGCTTATGAGAATATCAAGAATTCAACTTGGGGAAGTTGAATTTCTCCCTGTTCTCAGCACTCCCTGAAGCGGACTTTGCAGATACTTTTCCACTCACTGATCGAATCACTCTGGGATTCATCAGGGCATCACTCTGGACAAACCAGCAAAATCTCATGTCCTACCTGAGATTCCAAGTACTTATGGCGTTCAATCAAACTATCTACATAAGTTATATTAGGAAATGCACTAGTCAAAATATAAATTTTGTAACTAATGAACATTTTTTGCTTTGGTCTCACACAGAAGGTGACATTTTAAAATATTAATTACCATCTATTTTCAGTACCCTGCAATAATGACATTCCTTTGTTCTTCCTCATGCAAAAACATTATTAAAATTGTACCTTGCACATTTCACTATTATTATACACTCTAGGCATTCCTAGATTATACCATCTCAATCTTTAACATCTATCTTTCTTTCTGATTTCATTTATGTCCCCAGCCCTCCTCCCTTTATCATTCTCACATACAGCTTCATTCAGTGTTTTAACATAATTATATTACAGTTAGGTAGTATTGTGCTGTCCATTTCTGAGTTTTTGTATCCAGTCCTGTTGCACAGTCTGTATCCCTTCAGCTTGAATTACGAAATATCTTGCCCTATTTCTATCTCCTGATGGTCTCTGTTAGGAACAAAATATTCCAAGTTTATTCCCAATGTCAGTTCATATCAATGAGACCATACAGTATTTGTCCTTTAGTTTTTGGCTAGTCTCACTCAGCATAATGTTCTCAAGGTCCATCCATGTTGTTACATACTTCATAAGTTTATTCTGTCTAAAAGCTGCATAATATTCCATCGTATGTATATATCACAGTTTGTTTAGCCACTTGTCTGTTGATGGACATTTTGGCTGTTTCCATCTCCTTGCAATTGTAAATAATGCTGCTATAAACATTGGTGTGCAAATGTCCGTTTGTGTCTTTGCCCTTATGTCCTCTGAATAGATATCTAGCAATGGTATTGCTGGGTCATATGGCAATTCTATATTCAGTTTTTTGAGGAACCGCCAAACTGCCTTCCACAGTGGTTGCACCATTTGACATTCCGACCAACAGTGGATAAGTTTGCCTCTTTCTCCACATGCTCTCCAGCACTTGTCATTTTCTGTTTGGTTGATAATGGCCATTCTGGTGGGTGTTAGATGATATCTCATTGTGGTTTTGATTTGCATTTCTGTAATGGCCAGGGACGTTGAACATCTCTTCATGTGCCTTTTGGCCATTTGTATTTCCTCTTCTGAGAGGTGTCTGTTCAAGTCTTTTTCCCATTTTGTAATTGGATTGGCTGTCTTTTTGTTGTTGAGTTGAACAATCTCTTTATAAATTCTGGATACTAGACCTTTATCTGATATGTCGTTTCCAAATATTGTCTCCCATTGTGTAGGCTGTCTTTCTACTTTCTTGATGAAGTTCTTTGATGCACAAAAGTGTTTAATTTTGAGGAGCTCCCATTTCTTTCTTTCTTTCTTCAGTGCTCTTGCTTTAGGTTTAAGGTCCATAAAACCACCTCCAATTATAAGATTCATAAGATATCTCCCCACATTTTCCTCTAACTGTTTTATGGTCTTAGACCTAATGTTTAGATCATTGATCCATTTTGAGTTAACTTTTGTATAGGATGTGAGATATGGGTCCTCTTTCATTCTTTTGCATATGGATATCCAGTTCTCTAGACACCATTTATTGAAGGGACTGTTCTGTCCCAGGTGAGTTGGCTTGACTGCCTTATCAAAGATCAAATGTCCACAGATGAGAGGGTCTATATCTGAACATTCTATTCGATTCCATTTGTCAATATATCTATCTTTATGCTAGTACCATGCTGTTTTGACCACTGTGGCTTCATAATATGCCTTAAAGTCAGGTAGTGTGAGACCTCCAGCTTCGTTTTTTTTCCTCAAGATACTTTTAGCAATTCGGGGCACACTGCCCTTCCAGATAAATTTGCTTATTGGTTTTTCTAATTCTGAAAAGTAAATTGTTGGTATTTTGATTGGCATTGTGTTGAATCTGTAAATCAATTTAGGTAGAATTGACATCTTAACTATATTTAGTCTTCCAATCCATGAACATGGTATGCCCTTCCATCTATTTAGGTCTTCTGTGATTTCTTTTAACAGTTTCTTGTAGTTTTCTTTGTATAGGTCTTTTGTCTCTTTAGTTAAATTTATTCCTAAGTATTTTATTCTTTTAGTTGCAATTGTAAATGGAATTCATTTCTTGATTTCCCCCTCAGATTGTTCATTGCTAGTGTATAGAAACACTACAGATTTTTGAATGTTGATCTTGTAACCTGCCACTTTGCTGTACTCATTTATTAGCTCTAGCAATTTTGCTGTGGATTTTTCAGGGTTTTTGACATATAGCATCATATCATCTGCAAACAGTGAGAGTTTTACTTCTTCCTTTCCAATTTTGATGCCTTGTATTTCTCTTTCTTGTCTAATTGCTCTGGCTAGAACTCCAACACAATGTTGAATAACAGTGGTGATAATGGGCATCCTTGTCTTGTTCCTGATCGTAGGGGGAAAGTTTTCAATTTTTCCCCATTGAGGATGATATTGGCTGTGGGTTTTTCATATATTCCCTCTATCATTTTAAGGAAGTTCCCTTGTATTCCTATCCTTTGAAGTGTTTTCAACAGGAAAGGATGTTGAATTTTGTCAAATGCCTTTTCTGCATCAATTGAGATGATCATGTGATTTTTCTGCTTTGATTTGTTGATATGGTGTATTACATTAATTGATTTTCTTATGTTGAACCATCCTTGCATACCTGGGATGAATCCTACTTGGTCATGATGTATAATTCTTTTAATGTGTTGCTGGATTCAATTTGCTAGAATTTTGTTGAGGATTTTTGCATCTATATTCATTAGAGAGATTGGTCTGTAGTTTTCTTTTTTTGTAATATTTTTGCCTGGTTTTGGTATGAGGGTGATGTTGGCTTCATAGAATGAATTAGGTAGCTTTTCCTCCTCTTCAATTTTTTTGAAGAGTTTGAGCAGGATTGGTACTAATTCTTTCTAGAATGTTTGGTAGAATTCACATGTGAAGCTGTCTGGTCCTGAACTTTTTTTGAATGACTGATTCAATTTCTTTACTGGAAGCTTTTGAATGACTGATTCAATTTCTTTACTTGTGATTGGTTTGTTGAGGTCATCTTTTTCTTCTTGAGTCAGAGTTGGTTGTTCATGCCTTTCTAGAAAGTTGTCCATTTCATCTACATTGTTGTATTTATTGGTATAAAGTTGTTCATGGTATCCTGTTATTACCTCCTTTATTTCTGTGGGGTTAGTGGTTATGTCTCCTCTTCCATTTCTGATCTCATTTATTTGCATCCTCTCTCTTCTTCTTTTTGTCAATCTTGCTAAGGGCCCATCAATCTTATCGATTTTCTCATAGAACCAACTTCTGGTTTTATTGATTTTCTCAATTGTTTTCATGTTCTCAATTTCATTTATTTCTGCTCTAATCTTTGTTATTTCTTTCCTTTTGCTTGCTTTGGGGTTAGTTTGTTGTTCTTTCTCCAGTTCTTCCAAGCGGACAGTTAATTCCTGTATTTTTGCCCTTTCTTCTTTTTTGATATAGGCATTTAGGGCAATAAATTTCCCTCTTAGCACTGCCTTTGTTGCATCCCATAAGTTTTGATATGTTGTGTTTTAATTTTCATTTGCCTCGAGATATTTACTGATTTCTCTTGTAATTTCTTCCTTGACCCACTGGTTGTTTAAGAGTATGTTGTTGAGCCTCCACATATTTGTGAATTTTCTGGCACTTTGCCTATTATTGATTTCCAACTTCATTCCTTTATGATCTGAGACAGCGTTTTGTATGATGTCAATCTTTCTAAATTTGTTGAGACTTGCTTTGTGACCCAGCATATGGTCTATCTTTTAGAATGATCCATGAGCACCTAGAAAAATGTGTATCCTGCTGTTGTGGGGTGTATGTCCTATAAATGTCTGTTAAGTCTAGCTCATTTATTGTAATATTCAAATTCTCTGTTTCTTTATTGATCCTCTGTCTAGATGTTCTGTCCATTGATGAGAGTGGGGAATTGAAGTCTCCAACTATTATGGTATTTGTGTCTATTTCCCTTTTCAGTGTTTGCAGTGTTTGCCTCATGTATTTTGGGGCATTCTGGTTTGGTGTATAAATATTTATGATTGTTATATCTTCATGTTGAATTGTTACCTTTATTAGTACATAGTATCCTTCTTTGTCTCTTTTAACTGCTTTACATTTGAAGTCTAATTTGTTGGATATTAGTATAGCTACTCCTGATCTTTTCTGGTTGTTATTTGCATGAAATATCTTTTCCCAACCTTTCACTTTCAGCCTATGTTTATCTTTGGGTCTAAGATGTGTTTCGTTTAGACAGCATATAGAAGGATCCTGTTTTTTAATCCATTCTGCCAGTCTATGTCTTTTGATTGTGGCGTTCAGTTCATTAACATTTAGTGTTATTACTTTTTGGGTAGTACTTTCCTCTACCCATTTTGCCTTTTGTATTTTATATGTCATATCTAATTTTCCTTCTTTCTACACTCTTTTCACACCTCTCTCTTCTGTCTTTTCATATCTGTCTCTAGTGCTCCCTTTAGTATTTCTTGCAGAGCTGGTCTCTTGGTCACAAACTCTCTCAGTGATTTTTTGTCTGAAAATGTTTCAATTTCTCCCTCATTTTTGAAGGACAGTTTTGCTGGATATAGAAGTCTTGGTTGGCAGTTTTTCTCTTTTAGTAATTTAAATACATCATCCCACTATCTTCTTGCCTCCATGGTTTCCGCTGAGAAATCTACACATAGTCTTATTGGGTTCCCCTTGTATGTGATGGATTGCTTTTCTCTTGCTGCTTTCAAGATCCTCTCTTTCTCTTTGACCTCTGACATTCTGACTAGTAAGTGTCTTGGAGAACGTCTATTTGGATCTGTTCTCTTTGGGGTGCGCTGCACTGCTTGGATTTGTAATTTTAGGTCTTTCATAAGAGTTGGGAAATTTTCAGTGATAATTTCTTCCATTAGTTTTTCTCCTCCTTTTCCCTTCTCTTCTCCTTCCAGGACACCCACAACATGTATATTTGTGCGCTTCATATTATCATTCAGTTCCCTGAGTCCCTGCTCATATTTTTCCATTTTTTTCCTTATAGTTTCTGTATCTTGTCAGATTTCAAATGTTCCGTCCTCCAGTTCACTAATCCTAACCGCTGTCTCTTGAAATCTACCATTGTAGGTTTCCATTGTTTTTTTCATCTCTTCTACTGTACCTTTCATCTCCATAAGTTCCATGATTTGTTTTTTCAGATTTTCCATTTCTTCTTTTTGTTCATTCCTTGCCTTCTTCATATCCTCCCTCAATTCGTTGGTTTGGTTTTTGATGAGGGTTTCCATGTCTGTTTGTACATTCTGAATTAATTGTTTCAGCTCTTGTATCTCATTTGAACTATTGGTTTGTTCCTTTGACTGGGCCATATCTTCAATTTTCCTGGTGTAATTTGTTATTTTTTGCTGGGGTCTAGACATTTAATTACCTTAATTAGCTTATTCTGGAGATTGCTTTCACTTTTCTTACCTAGGGTTTTCTTGCTAGATGAATTTGCTGTCTATCTGTTCTTTGACCTTCAGTTCAGCTTTTTCCAGACCTCTAGCTTAGGTTTTTTTTAACAGAGGATAATTTTTCAGTTCTTGTTTTCTTGTTTCTTACCCTGCTTGTAGGGTGCCTTTTCCCTCCCCACCCTTAGGAGGGTCTACATAGGTATTATAGACTCCAGCTGGGTTTTCCCAGACTAAACTGGCCTCCTGTCAGGGGAAAGGAGTCACCTGCATCAGTTTTCCCTGAGAGTGAGGCCCAGCAGGTTAAAAGACTTTCCTGTGAAGTCTCTGGGTTCTGTTTTTCTTATCCTGCCCAGTGTGTGGCACGTTTGCCTACAGGTCACACCAGCAAAAGATGTTGTGGGACTTTTAACTTTGGAAGACTCTCCCTGCTGGGAGCATGGTGAAGATGGAGGAGAGGCTGTAGGCTGGTTTTAATGGCTTCAAATTGCCAAGTCTGGGGTCTGAATTCCTTGAGAGAGGGATTCTACCTGAGTTGGGCTTCACCCCTCCCCAGGGAAAGGCACAGGTGGGAGACAGCCCTGAAAGCAGCCCGTTTCTGCCTATGCCTGGGGTAGTTGCAACCTGAGAAGTCCCGCCACTGAATCCAGAGGCTGCCAAGTCTCCATAGAAACACAGCCACTAAAACTTATGTTTCCTCCCCTTTCCTCTTTTTCTGTGAGCCCAATGAGCGAACTCCGCCTTGACCAGGTTTGGAGTCTCTTTCCTTTCCCTCTGAGAAGCCACCTGTGGGGGAGGGGTGCCGGGCACTGGCCACCATGGCTTGGGGAACTCACGGTTTGGGGGAGGCTTGCAGCCGGTCCAGCTGGTCCAGACCTGGGGTATGCTGTGTTTCTGGTCACTGACATGGCTCTGGGAGCTGTTCTGTACTGTTTCTGGTTATTTAGTAGTTGTTCTGGAGGATGAACTAAAATGCGCACATTGCTAAGCCACCATTTTGGCCCCTCCTTTTACCTTTCTTTTTATCTGGAATTAACTTATTCCCCTCTTACCTCTAGAAGGAAATCTGAAAGGTTGAGCATTAATCTAAAAAATATGGAGTCATCAATAAGAGTTCACGAGACTGAGAAGGCAGCATTTGTTAACCTGGAACCCGTCAGCTATGACACTCTTCTCACCTATCTTTGCAGAGTCAAGTTCATGATAGTGACTTAAAGAAATTACTTTCTTTGCATATCTGGTTGGAAAGAAATAATCCAGTCAATCCAGTTATGCGTAAATGATGCCCCCTTTAGAGCTCCCCTTAAGTCCTGCATGCCCTTCCTGCACCTCCCCAACAGCTCATGCGACTTTCATTCACAGCAACACCCTCTTCTATAACCTTTGAATTTAAAGCATTGCTGTCATCCATTGACAATGACTCAAGGACTCATTTTGCACTTGGTTAGTCTTTCAGCAAAGACTTAGACACCTTAGACACAGATTTGTTCTTACTTGAATGGGTCAGTTATACCATAGCCCCAGAAGATAAAAATATGGGAACTCTAGTTGAAGCAAAAGTTTCAAATTATTTCCAAAAAATGCACAAATGAAAAACAATAAATACATGCTTTTTAAGTATTAAAAAAATGAGTAAATGAACACTGGGCAGGAATTGCCTGTCACAAATGCCATAGCACACACTGAATCACACAGCTGATGATAACCTAAGTATGTGCAAGTGGGAATTTTTTGATGGTGAATATTAATTTCTAGTGTTCTTACATGGAACTGCATACCTTCTAAACAATTTTATACATCTCTATTTCTTATTCTTAAAACAATAAATGTTCATTGTTGAAATTTTTAAAAGGAGAAAAGTGTAAAGCACAAGCTGCAAAAGAAAAAAGAGACAAATGGGAACGCCTTAAGATTAAGAGCTTCTGTGCCCAAAGGACTTTGTTAAAAAGGTGAAGAGGCAGCCCAACTCACTGGGAGAAAAAATTTGGAAACCATATATCAGATAAAGATTTGATATCCTGTGTACATAAGGAAATTATACAGCTCAATAACAAAAGAACAAACAATCCAATTATAAAATGTGCAGAGGAAATGAATAGGTACTTCTCTGAAGAGCAAATACAGATGGCAAAAAAGCATATGAAGAGCTGCTCATTTTCATTGGCTATAAGGGAAATGCAAATGAAGACAGCAATGAGATATCACCTCACACCTACAAGAATGGCTGCTATTAAATGAACAGGAAACTATAAATGTTGGAGAGGATGGGGAGAAATTGGAACAGTTACTCACTGCTAGTGGGAATGTATAATTGTGCAGTCGTTGTGGAAGTCAGTTTGGCGGTTCCTCAGAAAACTAAATGTTGAGTTGCCCTGTGACCTGGCAATACCAATACTTGGGCATTGGCACGAACAGACATTTGCACACTGATGTTCATAGCAGCACTATTCACAATTACCAAGAGATGGAAACAATCCAGGTGCCCATCAACAAAAGAGTGGATAAATAAAATGTGGTACATACATATGATGGAATATTATGCAGCATTCAGACAAAATGATGTCCCAAAACATATGACAACATGGATGAATCCTGAGGACATAATGCTGACTGAAACAAGTAAGACACAAAAGGACAGATACTTATGATTCCATTATTATGACTCTGGTCAATATTTTGGAGCAGCTAGAAGGAAAGATCTGAGATGAGGGCAGGGTAGCCCATGACAAACTCTGGGACCTATTCTGTAGCTGCTAGTTGAAGTGTGCTTTGAAAATTATTGCTTTTTTCTTTGTAAATATATGTGCTATATTTTACAAAAAATAATGATTAAAAACTATTATTAGATATATTAGATAAAATAAATTCTTGAAATAAAAAATCTGAAAATGTTTAGTAACATAGCTCACTACTGTAGCAAAGTTGACATTTGTAATAACTTTTTACTTGATATTTTGAGAACTCACAGTTTTGACAGTTAATCAAATGGTATTTAAGATAGTGTTTAATATTTAGGATCTAGGAAACTCTGACATCTGAATCTATAGATTTTTTTCCTTCCTTTAATTTTAAATTAGTTTATGAAACATATTGTACAAACAGGCTTTACGATGATTACTTAGATATTTTATTTAAATATGCCTATGGGTAAGCTAACTAAGATAGCCACTTTAGGTGGTTAAGATTTTCATATGTTAATCGTAAAAATATTTCTTTCTTCATAATTTCCTGAAATCAGGAAAATGTTTAGTAACATAGGTCATTAATATAGCAATGTAGATATTTGTAATAACTTTCTACCTGATATTTTGAGAACATTCACAATTCTGACAGCTGATCAAATGGTATTTAGGTCAGTGTTTAATGTTTAGAATTTAAGTACTTTGCTATCTGAATTTGTAGATTTTTTTCTTTCTTGCCTTAATTTTAAATTGGTTTATGAAACTTACTTGCAAACACAGATTTTACAATGATTATATGGATACTTTCTGTGAATATACCTATGGTTAAGCTAACTAAGGTACCCATTTCTGGTGGTTCTAAGTGTACTGTTTGTTTTCTTAGTTGCAAATATTAAAAAAATAATAATAAAGTTGCTCATGGAATTTTAAAAAAGGAAAAAAGTCACTCCTGTATATTTTTATATATTTGAGACTTTGCTATACATGCAATTTCATGTCCTGCTATTTGCACTTTATAACATAAGAGTTTCCCTAGTCATTTAAAACACCTAGCAAAATAACATACATGAATAATTCACAATAGTTATAGAAATTTCATATAATACATAATAAGTTGTATATAGTAACCATAATACCATCACACAGAAATAACTGCAGTGAAATTTAGTGCATGTTCTTCCAGATTTTTGCATTAAAACACACTTGCATACATATACACAGATAAATATATATGTAAGCAGGCAACATTGGTATAACAGTTTGCTTATGATTCAGTAATCTACACATATCACTTAATAAATTTTGGACATCTTTCTGTCTATCCTCTACCTATTTACTTACTGTACCATTTTAAACAGCTGCATGGAATTATATTGTATATAGACATCTAATGATTACATAAAGCTCCATTAAATAGATGTACTACAGTATACTAAGTCTTCTCTCACTGCCTACCCCAGCCCTCAGTTTGATTAAGCCTGATTTAGCCTCAGTTTGTTCCTTATGTTTTAGATCTAAAAATGATACCAGGATGAACATCATACCCATAAATAACTGTCCATGTATAATATTATTTCTTTAGCATAGAGTCCCATTATTGGAATTGTTCAAATTCCTGAAAAAGCTTAAGACCAGATAAATATTATGAATTTTCTATGTCTTTAATTTAAAAATATGCTTGATATTTCTTATTTCACATACAATTCTTAATCTACCTATGCTTTACTTTTTAATACACTTTATTCTAAAAGTCTTTTAAATTTAAATTTGCAATTCTGTCATTATCATTGACGTTATTGGATACATGTTTATGAAACTGACTTTGAATTTAAGAAAGACAACTTGGTAGATGGCTGATGTATGTGAAATTTGATTGTAGATCTATGTTATGGTGATTTCTGGCCTAATCTTTCATCCTTTGTCAGCACTTTCAAGAAAGCCTGTGATTCTAGGTACAAAATCATGCACTCAGAGATTTGGAATTGGCCTTCAGGAACTGCATTAACCACTTCCATTCTGTAATATCTCATGGGAGGTGAAGTTTTACTTAGTAAAGTGTTCAAGTCTGAAGTCCCTTACAATCTACTGTGAAATGTCTGCAGTCAAAGTTAAAATTTCATCATAACTTTGCTCCAGGAATTACTTTTCACCTCAGTTCAATGTTAATTTACTTTAATTATAAGCAAACAGAATGTGGCAATACTATTTCTATCCCAAGAACATATGCATGTTGTTCCATTAGTGGTAATATTTTCATCAGAACATTGTTGAACAGTAGCAAGTGATAACATTTGTAGGCAGTAATCAGAGACTTGACAGCTTTCCTCACCACTTACATTTGTCTTTCTAAGAGGCAAGGGATGTAAATTGAATACTTCAAAAAAAGATTATTAGCTGATGTTAGCTCAAATACCAAATTGAAGTTGGATTTGTTGTTTTAAAAAAGACAGTGTGATCTTCCAACGTTGTTGTATCCTAAAGGATACATTTTATAGGTGACGATCATTGACAGTCATAATATCATGTAGGCAGAAGTAGAATTAGGCAAAAAAATTTTATTTCACACAGAGAAAATAAGAATTATCAAGTGTTAACTTCTTCAGCTTTCTGCTATCCACCTAAAATTTGTCAACGTTCAACTCATTTTTTTTCTTCCTTCACACGTTTTGAAGGAAGAAGTGCCTCTTATCTTATCTAAAACCAAACCCCAACATCTCTCTAGAAAGGTGGTACATCACTGAGAACTCACACTTTCTCCTGCTCTTTTAAAAGAACTGTGTGTCATTTCCACTCCATTCATTTTATTGTTTGTTTTCTTTAAGTTTATTTTTAAAATCTAATTATATATCCCTTTCTCAACCAGGGTTCCATGAGAGAACTAAGACATATAATATCAAGTAATCAGAAAATTATTTGAGTGAGTATTTTTTAAGATATCCCATGGATGGCAGAGTGAAAGTACACCTGATGATGCATAAGACAAAGGTTAATTCCTGTAAACTAATCAAGACCCACCTAGAATAGGTGGAGTTACATCTCCCTCTAATCCAAGTTAATATTCACAACTGGGTGAGTCACATCTCTATGGAGATAATATAATCAAGTTCCCAACAGTGCTGAATAGGGTTTAAAAGAATTGGTTCCTCCCATAAGATTGGATCAGGATTAAAACATGGCTTTTCTAGGGCACATAAGCCTTTCAAACCAGCACACATACTCAAATGATGAATATGTCATTGCAAACTGGAAGAAAGGTGATTCTTATTTTAAAGTGGCAGAGAATTTGGCAAAATTAATTCCTGATGTTAGATGGAAGGCAGGATTTGAAAGTAATGAGCTTGGACACTTAGTTGAGGAAATTTCCAAATTAAATGTGGAAATTGTGGCCTGGATTCTCCTTGTAGCTTATAGTAAAATGCAAGAGGAAAAGCTAAGAACTGAATTCTTGGGTACAAGGGTACAAAGAAACCAGAAATAAATTCTGGGCTTCCAGAAAGTGAGCCCACAAAGAATAATGTCCCATGTGAAGCTTTAACAGAACACAGAACCAGCCAGCCATTTCAGTGTGAGTCAGGATTGGAGATGGAGTCATCCAGAAAGGATCTGTGGAAAGTTCAATCGTCTGATGGTTGGGACCCATGTGTGTTGCATGCAAAACTGACAAGTTTGTTGCAAGATCTGTATGAATGGAACCACTGTCAGCCTAGACTAAAAGGGACAGAAAAGGGGAAGACTGAAAGAAAAATGTTTTCAAAAACAGAACCATGGAAGTTGAGGTCTGACAGAAAGATGTCTTGGGTCAGGAGAGTGGATCCACCCAGGTATGTGGAAAGGGTGATTTTTCTCTGGATCTCAAAGAGAGTGGACCTTCTGACCCATCTATCAGGAAGAGTATTACTACTCAGGCTTCAGAGAGGTGGAACACATTCCCCGGGCATTGAGGAAGACACTGTTCTAAGGGGATGGAGCCTGTGCCCCAGAGGTGGCAGAGTATGGCTGCTGCCCAGATGCTTGAGGAGAGTGGGGCTGAGAGCATAGCCATATCCCCAGTGCTTGGAGATTTTGGAACCCTCACCCTAGTGCTTGGAGAGAACAGGGCCTCTGACCAAGCCCTCAGAAAGGGACTGCTTGGGACTACTGTTCTTTCAAGCTCGGAGGATAAAATGTCATTTTATAGATGACTTTCAGACCTGGAAATCTAATGAAGTATGCCCCATAGGTTTTTGGAACTATTTGGGTCTGGTGACCCCTATTTTCCTTCCAATATCTCCCGGGAATGTTTATTCTATGACTGTTCCTCTGTTGTACATTAGAAGCAGATAACTTATTCTAAGTTTCACAGGTCCACAGTCTCAGGGAACTTCACCTTAGGATAGACCATACCTACAACTGATTTTGATGAGACTTTGTACTTGATATTGTTATTGCAATGATTTAAGGCTTTTGTGATATTGAAAAAGGTTCACTGTGGTTTTCAAGTGTTTTCTCCTATCTTGTAGATTATCTTTTTATTTTCAGGATGAAGTCCTCTGGATCATAAAAGTTTTTAATTTCACGAAGTCCTATTTATCTATTTTTTCTTTCAGTGCTCTTGCATTAAAGTTCAAGAAAACACAGTATAACACAAAATCCTGAAGATGCTTTCCTATGTTTTCTAGAAGTTTTTTTTTATTCTAATAATATAAACAACCTAAAATTTTCCCTTTAGGCCTTGATTATTTTTTAAAAAATTTTATTAATAAAACCAATCAACATACAACATGAACATTCTTAATGTATAAACATTCCATACTTGTGTGCAATCAATGGCTCACAGTATCATCACATAGTTATATATTCATCTCCATGATCACCTCTCAGAACATTTACATCACTCCAGAAAAAGAAACAAAATGAAAGAACTCATACATACCACACCCTCTATCCCTCCCCCTCACTGACCATGAACACTTCCCTCCACATAACTTATCTCAACATTTGTTCCCCCTATTATTTACCCACTTCCAATCCACATTTCCTACTCATCTGTCCATACCATAGACAAAAGGAGCGTCAGAACAAGGTTTCCACAATCACACAGTCACCCCTGAAAGCTATACCATTATACAATCATCTTATAGAAACATTGCTGCTGGAACACAGCTCTACAGCTTCAGGAATTTCCCTCTAGCCTAGTACACCTTAACCTAAAAAGGGGATATCTATATAATGCCTAAGAATAACCTCCAGGATAACCTCCCGACTCTGTTTGAAATCTCTTAGCCACTGACACTTTGTCTCATTTCTATCTTCCCCCTTTCAGTTGAGAAGGTTTTCTCAATCCCTTGGTGCTGAGTCCCAGCTCATTCTAGGATTTCTGTCCCACATTGCCTTCTCCTCCTCTTCAGGCTTGTCTCAATTGTTAAAGAAAGAAAAGGCTATTTCTAATAGGTCATTACTGGGAGTTTATGGGCCCATAGAGAACTTTTGCAGCTTTCTCTGAATGCTGGGGGCAGACTTACTGATGAAATGAACGCCTAGCAAAATCTGACCTTCCCAAGAATCCAGGTTTACGCTAGTATACTTTTTAAAGAGATTCTGCTAACTTCTCCTGGAACAGGGATGGGTTTTCCTTTTTCTCTTCTATGCTCTCCCTTAGCCTATTATAATTAGTTGGCTTGGTTGCACATTTTCTCACGCCTATTAGCAAACAATTTTTTAAAGGGGATTATTGACCAGATAAGTTCTGAAATACAGGGGGGTCAGTCTCTCCAGAACACCAACTAGTTCCATCTCCCTAGCCTATATTATTGACAGTCCCTTCCAACATGAAAAAGTTGGAATGGGCATAGCCCAAATACCCCTAAAGAGTGGGAGAAAGATCACAAAGGTGATGTGGGGTTATATGGAGAAGGTCAGGTTTAACAAATAAGTGTGAGTGCTGAATCATTATACCTTATTTCTTTTAAGCTCCTGTACCTTACAACAGCTAGAAATAAAAACCTAAAATTGTGGAATTGTAACTCATACCAAACTCTGAAATCTGTTCTACAATTAATTGTTGTGATGTACCTTGAAATTTATTGCTTTTATGCATATATGTTATTTAAAGAGAAGGAGGAGTATAACAGAGAAGATAGGATTTAACAAATGAGTATGACTGCTGAATCATTATATTGATATTTCTGTTGGTTTCCAGTGTCTTAGAGCAGCTAGAAAAAAACTGAAAAATCACAGAACTATAACCTACACCAAACTTTAAAATCTGTTCTATAACTTCTTGTTAAAATATACTTGGTAATGCATTGCTTTTTTTTGTATATATGTTATATTTCATAATTTTTTTAAAAGTGAAAAAAAAGGGAGTATCAAGAAGATTTTCTCCTTTAATGGAAATTGAGACATGGGCATAACACAAGCAACACGTCCTTCTCAGGTCTTTGTCTTGATAGAGAGCCATAAATATCTGGGCACAAGGAATTTTTGACTACTTTCCTTGTCTTTTAAAGGCTGGATAATTGTATTATAATTGAGAGTCCTATTGGAGGGCTATGCTTCCAATTTTTTAGGTTCTATTGATTGCTGGCATTTCCCATTTTCTCTGGAAAAGAAATAGAGGAGCTTACAGACACAGGTCTGTCCTTGCCCAGAAGAATTCCAGGATGATGCACTCACAGAGTTGGAGAGTCAAACACTGTACTTTTCTGAGAGATGTCTGCTTCTGGGAATATTTTTGTCCTCTAGTTTCCTGAAGGCTAAAAAGTAAGCATAATCTAGAAGAAGAGAAGCTTTATATTTGGCCATAATGGGTCTCAATTGAGACTAAACAATCTAGGCTGGGGTGGGGGGGGGAGACACTCCCATTGGAAAATACCCAATTCCCAAGAGCATAGACCAGAAGTGACTGCTTAGAATGTTAATGAGAACACCTTGTTTGGTACAAGAATCCTGAGTCCAGAAACCTGTGTTACAAAAGATGGAATGTCTCAGCAGACATTGAAAGCCAGACAGAGGAGAGAAGGAGAATCTCATGGAGGCAGGGGAGAGGATCCCTGTTGAAGAAGTGAAAAGAGGAACATATCCAGCAGGAGGAGGGTTTCAAGGGGCAAGGAAATTTTAGGCAGACAAGGATCAAAAGGTAGTTCCCAGAGGGAAGGAGAGGAGAGAGTGTGAGGAAGTCTCAAAGAACTGGAGGGGGCGGGGGGGGGGGAGAGAGAGAGAGAGAGAGAGAGAGAGAGAGATGAAGAAACTTTATTTGGCTCCCATTGGACTCCTGCTTGACATGGGGAAGAAGCCCCCATCGGTCTCAAGTGCAGTCACCTATCACTCTGAGTCTCCTCGAATCTGCATGGTGTGGAAATGGGTTCCTGCCACCTCCAAGGGAGAGAGGCCAGAGATTCAGAGTAGACTGAGTTTTATGTCCTGGAGAAGGCAGATGAGAGCCTCTAGATTCCTAGAGACACAGAATTGTATGAGGTCATGGGAGAGAGTAACAATAAGCCTAGTGAGAAGCAAAAGCAAAAGCATGTGTTCAAGCTTCCTGGTCAATAGCCATGACTTACCAGTCCAGATGGTCAGAAAGAAGTGTTTCCTGGCTGATGTGCCAGGAGACTTTATTGGCTCTCTCTATTGTGTTAATTCTCTATTTTATTGATCTCTGCCCTAATTTTTGTTATTTCCTTCTTTCTGCTTGTTTTGAGTCTAGTTATCTCTTCTTTTTCAACATCTTCCAGGTTAGCTCTCTGATTTAAGATCTTTCTTCTTTTTCAGTGTAAGCATTTAGAGTTTTAAAGTTCCCTCTCAGTCTTGCTTTTGCTTCATCTCATACATTTTGGGATGTTGTGTTTTCATTTTCATTCGCCTCAAGATATCTTCTAGTTTTCCTTGTGATTTCTTCTTCAACCCATTGATCTTTTAAGAGTGGATTGTTAAATTTCATGTACTTGTGAAATTTCCAATTCTCCTGTTTTTGGTGTTTATCTTCATTCCATTTTGGTCAGAGAAGGTATGTTGTATGACTTCAATATTTTTGAATTCAGATTTCTTTTGTGACATAACATATGGTCTATTCTGGAGAATGGCTCACATGCATTAGAGAAGAATGTGTATTCTGCTACTGTGTGGTGAGGTGTTCTATACATGAAAGTTATAGTTGGTTTATACTGTTGTTCAAGTCTTCTATTTCCTTTTAATATTTTGTTTAAATGTTCTACCATTATTGAAAGTGGTCTATTGAAGTTTCTTACTGTTAATATAGGGTCATCTTTCTCTCTTTAAATTTGTCAGCATTTGCTTCAGATGTTTTTGGGCCCAACCACTTGGGGCATATGTATTTATAATTGTTATGTCTTCCTGTTGAATTGACCCCTTTATCAGTATATTGGGACCTCCTTTCTCCCTCATAACAGTTTTGACTTAGGTCTATTTTACCTGATATCTGTATAGCTATCCCAAATCTCTTTTGGTTCCTATTTTCATGGTTTATTTTTCTATTCTTTAATTTTCAACTCACATATGTCTGAATTTAAGATGAGTCTCTTATAAACCGCATATAACTGAGTCTTGCTTTTCCTATCTCTGACTTTTGAGTGGAGAGTTCAGTCCATTTACATTTACAGTAACTACTGATAATATAGAAGTTCTGCCAATTTATTTGATCTTTGTAAGTCTTACACCTTTTTTTGTCCCTCAGTTCTTCCATTAATGCCTACTTGCATATTTATTTGATTTTTTTGTATGGTTCCATTTTGATTTGTTCTCATTTCTTTCTGTATACATTTTTTTCATATTTCTTTATGGTTATCATAGGGTTTAAATTCACCCTCCCATATCTTTAACAATCATGTCCGATTGCTCAGTAACATACACATACACTGTTCTACACCCCTCCATCCCCCACCTTTTTATTGTACTTTTTACAAATTAAATCTTTATAAATTTTATGTCCATAACCATAGATTTATTATTACTTTCATGCACTTGGTTTTTTAGACCCTGTAAGAAGTAAAAATTGTGCTACATACCAAAAAATACAATACAAAATAGTATTGGCATTTATAATCACCCATGTGGTTACCTTTACCAGAGTCTGTATTTATTCACACTGCTTTGATCCACTCTCTAGTGTCCTTTCCTTTCATTTTGAAGAGCTTCTTTCAGCATCGCCTGGAGGATAGTAGTGATGAGCTCCATTAGCTTTTTTCTTTTTTAATCTGGTAATGTCTTATTTTCTCCCTCCTTGTCAAAAGGCAGTTGTACCATATATAAAATTTTTGTTTAGGAATTGTTTTCTTTCAGTACTTGAAATATTTTTTTCCTGCTGGCTTCTTGCCTTCATGGTTTCTGATGAGAAATTGGCTCTTAATCTTATTGGGACTCCTTTGTACATAATTCATTGCTCTCCTCTTACAAGTTTCAGAACTCTCTCTTTGTCCTTGACATTTGACAGTGTGACTACTATATATTTGGGCATAGTTCTTTTCATGTTTATCCTGTGCAGGGTTCATTAGCCTTCTTGAATGTGCAAATTTATCTTTCATTAAATTTCAAAAGTTTTCAGTTATTTCTTTAAATATTCTTTTCACTCTTTTCCTGGGATTTCTACAATGTGTAAAAGGGTATGTCTAATGGTGTCCCATAGGCTCCTCAGACTCTGTTCACTTTTCTTCATTCTTTTTACTCCTCAGCTAAAATCATTTCAATGGTCTTTTCTTCCAATTCACTGATTCTTTCTTCTGCCAGTTCCAATCTGCTACTGAATGTCTTTAGGGAATTCTTCATGTTAGTTGTGGTGATCTTCCATTCCAGTATTTCTATTTGGTTCTTTTTTTTTCATTTCCATGTCTTTATCGATATTCTCACATTATTCTTACCTTGCTTTCCTGATATCTTTTAGTTCTTTCTCTGTGTTTTTCTTTATCTCCTTGAGTATATTGAGGATCATTCTTAAAATGCCTTTGCCCAGCAAGTCCAAAGTCTGATCCTCTTCCTTGATGGTTTCTGGATTTTTGTCTTGTTCCTTTGAATGGGGCATCATTTCCTATTTCTCTGTCTTGTAATATTTTGTTGCAAACTGTTCATTTTAGTATTTTAAAGTGTTAACTCTAAGATTTAATAGCTGAGTTCTTTGTTCCTTAAGTTTGTATCCAGCTAGTGATATGATTGAGATTTCCTCTAGTGTCAGGAGATAACAATAACAAGCAAACCAACACAAAAACTATCTTTCACAGTCTTTGCAAATTGGCACTGTGCTGGCTGACGTTCTCCCTCAGAGTTTAGCCTTATCAAGAAGATCAGTCCAAAGCAAATGCAAAGTGTAAGGTCTTCTGTCCTGACTCCTGTCCTGGATTTGTGCTTGCTTGCAGCCTTGGGAATATTCCTGTTTACAGGAATACAAATGCACCCTCTATTTCTTAAGATATGGACTTTCTTCCCCTCCCTGATGCACTATTTTATATATAAAAAGCAGGTCATTATTCACCTCAGGTAGCTTTGGCTTATTTGTTTCTTACACCACTTTAGGTGCATACAAGCTGCTTCTCCTTGCAGGGAAAGTTCTGAGAGCACAAGCTCAAGATGAATTTTCCAGTTCAGTCTTTCAAGCTGCCACCTGATTGATTGGCACCAACATATAAACACCCCAGTATGTGCATAGGGGTTACTCTGCTCCCTCAGAAACAGGACTAGGGACACATAATGGAAGCACAGGCTGGTTCTACATCATGCTGGGGTTAGGGGGGTGGGTTAGGGTCCAGCAAGGGTGCAATGGGCTTTTCATACTTTTATTCTCATACCATTTTTTTAACTTTTTTTATTAATTAAAAAAATTAACAAACAAAACATTAAGATATCATTCCATTCTACATATATAATCAGTAATTCTTAATATCATCGCATAGTTGCATATTCATCATTTCTTAGAACATTTGCATTGATTTAGAAAAAGAAATAAAAAGACAACAGAAAAAGAAATAAAACGATAATAGAGAAAAATAAAGATTATACATACCATACCTCTTACCCCTCGCTTTCATTTACCACTAGCATTTCAAACTAAATTTATTTTAACATTTGTTCCCCCCCCCCCATTATTTATTTTTATTCCATATGTTCTACTCTTCTGGTGATATAGTAGCTGAAAGGAGCATCAGACACAAGGTTTTCACATTCACAGAGTCTCATTGTGAAAGCTATATCATTGTCCAATCATCATCAAGAAACATGGCTACTGGAACACAGCTCTACATTTTCAGGCAATTCCCTCCAGCCTCTCCACTACATCTTGAACAACAAGGTGGTATCCACTTAATGTGTAAGAATAACCTCCAGGATAACCTCTCGACTCTGTTTGGAATCTCTCAGCCATTGACACTTAGTCTCATTTCACTCTTCCCCCTTTGGTCGAGAAGGTTCTCTCAATCCCTTGATGTTAATTCTCAGCTCATTCTAGGGTTTTTCTCAGTCTCTTGATGCCGAGTCTCAGCTCATTCCAGGATTTCTGTCCCACATTGCCAGGAAGGTCCACACCCCTGGTAGTCATGTCCCACGCAGAGATGGGGAGGGTGGTGAGACTGCTCGTCATGTTGGCTGGAGAGAGAGGCCACATCTGAGCAACAAAAGAGGCTCTCTTGGGGGTGACTCTTAGGCCTAAATTTTAAGTAGACTTGACCTATCCTTTGTGGGGTTAAGTTTCATATGAACAAACCCCAAGACTGGGGGCTCAGCCTATAGCTTTGGTTGTCCACACTGCTTGTGAGAATATCAAGAATTCAACTTGGGGCAGTTGAATTTCTCCCCACTTTCACCATTCCCCTCTCATACCATTTTAAAAGCTGTTTTTGTGATATGGTACTTGCCCCTAACTACGATCCTTTAACTGTTTTCTGGAGTCTTGAAGAAGATGCCTTTGCTAGCTTTTGCTAGTTATTGAAAGATTCTTTTGGAGGACTCACCCTGGAGTATTTTATGCTGCCATCTTGGTCCAAATTTCCATTCTTTTGATAGTTTGGCTACATATAGAATTCTAGGTTGGAAATAAATTTTCTTCAAGTTTTGAATGTTTTCTTTTTGTCTTCTGCCTTCCATTATTGAGTTGAAAAGTTCAAAATCATTCTGGTTCCTGCCGTGTTTGCATATGATTGTATTTTCCTCAGGAATTATAGGATCCTTTTTTGTTGTTGTTCAGAATCCTTTATTTGACCATGGTTTTCTGAAAGTGTATAGTAATATACCTTGATAATGGTCAATTTTCATCCATTATTCTGGGCATTCAATGGTTCCCTTCAATCTATAAATTCATGTCATTCAGTTTTTGGGAAATTTCTTCAAGTGTTTCTGATGATTTGCACCTTCCTTTATCTCTGTCTCTATATCTCCCTCTGGAGATCCTGCTGTTCATCTACTAGCCCACCTGGTTGAACTGGTTGTCTATTTTTCTCAAATTTTGCCTTTTGTTTTGCATATTTCTATTTTTACTCTATTATCTGAGAAATTTCCTTAAGTTTATCTCCCAAGATTTTTGTTGAGGTTTTCATTTCTGCTATCATATTTTGATTTTCAAGATTTGTTTTTATTCTTTTTAATAGATAGCATTCAGTTTTTGCTTCATGATTAATGTATCTTCTCTGAAGATATTAATGATGTCTTTATGAAGTTTTCTTTCTGCATAATCTCTGCTTCCCCTAAAGCTTCTGTGTTTGATCTTTTCCTGTTTGATTTTTAATCAGTGAGAGAGGTTTTTACTCAGTCTGGCAATCCTAGGTTATCTGTTCATATTCAATAGTTGGGATACAAAAAAAGCAATGGGAAGCTCCAAGGGGATTTGTCAATTACACACTTTATTATTATGGAATCCAATTGGAAAATCCAGTGTCAGTAACTGTAGGGTCTTTACTATTAGGTTGGTAAAATGCCAGTTTCCTCCAGAAGAGTGAAGAGGTTGATGCTGGCATTTGGAAAGGGAGAGGATTAGAGTTGGAAAAGAAATCTGGGCATCTCAGCATCTAATCTCTATACATATATTTATTCACCCTGTTTTCAATGTGGGGTACTCTCGGCTATACCCATTTGTTTTATTTTCCTAAGCTTCTCAAAAAATATACCATGAAATGGGTTCAGTTTAAACAATAGGAATGTATTTGCTCACAGTTTTGAGGCTGGGAAAATGTCCAAATCAAGACATCATCAAGGCATTGCTTTCTTCCCAAAGACCAGCTGCTGGCAACCTTGGCTCCTTTGCTACATGGCAGTGTGTTCTGGTCTTTCCCTTCTCTTCTGGGCTTTGTTGCTTTCAGCTTCTTGCGTCCAAGCCTTTCTCTCTCTCTCTCTGAAAGACACCAGACAGAAAATTAAGACCCTTTTTGGTTGAGGTGGGTCACACCTTAACTGAAGGAGTCTCATCAAAAGATCCTACTTACAATCAATTTACACACACAAGAATGGATTATATTTAAGTACATGTTTTTCTGGGGTACATACAGATTCAAAACCCCATACCATTCTTGTGTGTTTTTGCCTTAAAAATCCCTTTCCTGTTATTTTATCAAGGTTTTAGGAAAGAACGGAGATAGAGTATGTGTTTACTGCACTGTCTTTACCCGTAAGATCCTCCATCCCCACATACAACTGAAATTGCTTTCCTCCAAGTCTTCAAGAACATTCTTGTTTATTTCAATGGATACTTTTAGCCTACATTTTACTGGCCCCCTAGCCGCATTTAACACAATAGACCTTTACAAAAACTGTCTTTCCTTGACTGAGTGAAATGGCATCATATTCTCCAGTTGCCTTGACCTGGTACCTAGACATCATCTGAATACTTTCTTCTTCCTCACTTAGAATATCCAATCAATCAAGTCCTCTCAATTCTACCCTCTATATATTTTCTGGATCAGTCAACAAATCTCCATGACTTATCTGTTTCCTTTTCTCCAGTCTTTATATGATTTCAAAATGCAGCCAGAGTCACATAAAAGGCAAATATGATCTTGTCACTCCTCTCTTTAGAATACTGTCTTGGTTATCCATCTAAATATAAAGCCTAGATCCCACAGCACACCATATAAGATGTGCTTTCTCCAATATATGCTTCAAAGTCTGTTCCCTAGGCTTGAAAATAATGTTCTGGCTATATTAAACTAAATATTAGTAATTTGAATATGCCAAATTTTCTTTGGCAACTTGCTCCTTATTTCATTGTGTGGAATCCTATTCTCCTGCACCTCCCTGATCAACCTCATTAACTCATCTTTGTTCTTCATTTTAGGTGTCTTTTTGTTCCTAATGTCATGTCTATGATCTATAGACCCAGTTAGGTACTCCTCCTATGTACTCTTTTAGCGTCTTGCCCTTACTAATCCCAGTTATTTCTTATTCTATGCTCCCAGACCAGCCTGCTCTTCTCCTTTGTGGTGATCATATTTATTTCATTTGTCTTCTCATGTTTTCTATTAAGTTCTATTTAGGGAGGATTGGCATCTCTATAATCTTATTATTAACGTCAAGCACAATGATTGATAAATAGTAAATGTGCTGGTTATTCTGTTTGCTGCCTTGCACCTACACCTCATGTCCTGCAGATTGATTATCTACTGCTATCCACTCAGTTACAGGCTGGGGTTATCCATCTGGATAAGTGACCTATCCAGAGAGCTGTACACCCTTGCCTTCTGACTTTTGATTGGGTTTAACCAATAGTAAAGCAGGAAAGCAGAAAACTCAGGGTAGTTATTCTGCCTCACTGCAGGTGCAGTTATCTTCTGTTGGCCTCTCCAAACTTCCACTCCATCCTTCTTCACCCTATTTTATGCCCTGGGAGACTATTCTGGGTGGGTTGCATCTATGAATTCCTTGACCTCTGGCTCTCAGTTGGGTTCAGCCAATGGGAGTCTCAACAGGAGTCAAAAGAGGGTGAGACTGGCATATTTATTTTTTATGGCTCTCTCCCTGGTGTTCATTGATCAAAGGATATAGCTCCTCTCAAGGCAGTTCTCTCTACATGATTCTTTTGTTATGGGCTCCTGCAATTTCATCCTTACCTTAGTTGCTTAGAGCCTTGAGGTAGCAACAGCCTCACTGTGACTGGTCCTGGGGAACTATTCTAACTTACATTTGTTAATCAGGCCTTCATTAATCTTTACTCAAATTATCCTAATTTCTGTATGACACTTGCTTCCTGCTGAGACAGTGACTGAATTATCATGGTTAGCAGGGGCTGTGATTCTCTCTGGCCATAGCTCTTCCATTGTATATCTTTCCTCTGGTTCTTGGGTGCTTCGCCATCTTTTTTGTTCCTCCCTTAACCATACCTATGTCTCTTCATTAAACTCTTCTCAGTTAATCACTGTTTCCTGCTAGGACCCTGACTGATACAACAGACACTCAATAAATATTGAATAAATGAATGAAGCTTCCATTATCCTTGCGTGGTAATTTTTTGTTGCTTTTCAACTATCTTCCCAAGAGTGAAAACCATTGGAATGCAAAGAGTAATTATAACCCTAGAACTTAGCATGAAACTTATCATGTAATTCATGATCCACAGTTACTTAATGCTGAATGAATTTGCCTTAGAATCAGTATTAGCTTCTCCTATGTATTAGCCATTTGACCTTGGTTTAGCCCTTAGACTCTGAAACTATGAAGACATAGTTTCAAAAATATTAATATTTACTTTATATAGTAAAAATATTTTTCCCTTAACTGGGTGTTTTAAAGATGAAATGAAATTGCATATGGAAACACACATCATTAATTGTAGTGAAGCTTTTTACATGTAAGTATTCACTTCAAAAATTACTGCTCGGTTCTTAATCCAATAGTTGTTGATCAATGACTATTATAAATTATTTATTTTTTTGCAGATGGCTTTATAGCACATTTAACTTTTTTTGTCAGAAAATAAAGTGATTTGGACCATTTTTTCTTTCTTTTTTAAAAAAATATTTTTATTGAGATATCTTCATATACCATACAGTCCATCCAACGTATACAATCAATGGCTCACAATATGATCATATAGTTGCATATTTATCACCATGATCATTTTTCGAACATTTGTATCACTCTAGAAAAAGAAAAAAAAGCCCATACATCCCATATCCCTTACCCATCCCTCTCATTGACCACTAGTATTGCAATCTATTCCAATTTTTTTTACTCCTTATCTCCACCCCATTATTTATTTATTTCTTGTCAATATTTTTTTACTTATATGTTCATACCCTGGATAAAGGGAGCATCAGCCAGAAGGTTTTTACAATCACATGGCCACATTGTAAAAACTATATAGTTATAAAATCATCTTCAAGAATCAAGGCTACTGGAATACAACTCAACAGTTTCAAGCAATTCCCTCTTGCCACTCCAATACACCATAAATTAAAAAGGGATATCTACAGAATGCATAAGAATAACCTCCAGGATAACCTCTAGACTCTGTTTGAAATTTTTTAGCAACTGAAACTTTATTTTGTCTCATTTCTCTCTTCCTCTTTTGGTCTAGAAGGATTTCTCCATCTCATGATGCTGAGTTCTGGCTCATCCCTGGGAATTATTGGACCAATGGTTCTTGCTTATCATCGAGTCAAGAACTCAGTAATAGGCTAAGAATGGAAAACTACTAAAGTACCTATGGATTTGTTTTTATTTGAGGGAATAAATGTCTAAAACTATCTCTCTATGGATGGAGGTATAATTTATTTCCTTTACGCCAACTCTCTGAAAGAAGAGCCCTCAAGATAAATGCGAGCATTACATTTATTAGATTACAGAACACTGATTTTATTTGGGGGAATCATCTATCATAGGATTGTCCTATTCAACAAATGAATGCAGGCACAAACCTCTTTAATAGCATTTTAGTCTTATTATTCTAATTTTTCCTCTTGATCTACTTATCGCTGTTCATTAATCATCCTCCATTTAATGAGGAAGAATGGTTTAATAGGTATTTTGATTAAAATAGGCAAATGATTGAAAATACTTTACAGGTATGCAGTATTATATAGATTGTTATAAAATTTATCTTTAAATTTAAATATGGTAAAATTGACTCTTCATGGTGTAAAGTTCTATGGAGTCTTGACAAATGCATAAAAGCATGTTTCTACCATCACAGTCATGATGCAGCACTGTTCCATCATCCCCCATATTCCCTAGTGTTGTTCCTTTGTGGTCAACTCTTCCCTCACCCCAAATCCCTGGCAATCACTGATCTGTTCTCTGTCCCTATAGTTTTACCTTTTTCAGAAAATCAGATAGCTGGAATTATACACTATATAGCCTTTGCGGTTTGACTACTTTTAGTTAGCAAAATGCTGTTGAGATTCACTCATGTTATTGCATAAATCAATAGCTCCTTCTTTTTTATTTCTGAGTAGTATTTCACTGCACGGATGTACCAGAGGGTATTAATTTATTCATTGATTTAAGAACGTTTGAGTTGTTTCCAGTTTTTGACTATGAACAAAATTGTTATAAATATTCATGTACAAGTTTTGAGTGAGGAAGAGTGTTAATTTCTCTTGAGTGAATACCTAGGAATTTTTCAAGAATTAGTTTGATAATGTTCTCTTATTTAATACTTACAGTTGTCTGGGTCTGTGTGTAAGGTGGGTGGAGCCAGGAAAATGCTTCCTCGATAGTTATCAATGAATGGAAAAAGGAGAAGATTATCATGGCTGGGAGATTGAAGACTAAAAGAGACCGGTTCATGAACCAAGAAAGAGAGTTGAGACAGTATAAAAATAAACAGTCATCAGCCAAGGAACAGAAAGGGAATTAGGGAAAGGAGAGACAGTGAGGTGTAGAGTAGGCAAAATTAGGAGACTCAAGCATCCCACGCAGTGTGTCCTTCTACCTGGAGTGTTAAAAACAGGCCCCAGCCCAAGGAAGCACAACAAAAAGCCCCATGGCAAACACTCAGTAACCACAGAATTGGTTCCTTTCTCATCCTTGAACTCTACCCATAACTCAATTCACATTGGCTGTCCTGATTTACACCCTTTTCATTCTTCAGCTGTTGTTTTGCTCTGCTGTTTCAGCATGGGTTTATCTCCCTCTATCAGTTTTCTAAGGGAACAATTGGCTATTACTTCCTTCCTTTACCACTGATTCAGTAGCCAGAAAGCTCCCCAGCTGAGACTGGGCTCAGCCTGCTTACACAAGCCTCAGCGACATTGCTGGATGGGCTTGGAGGCCCAATGTATAAAAGCACAGTCATCTACATTAAGCACATAAAGAAGCTAAATATAGAGATATATATATAGATATATATATATAAATATATATCTCTCTGTATTTTTATAGAGAGTAGAGATATTGAATGAGTCACAGTCATGATAACAGTAGCAGTAAAAATTAGTGCAAACATTTATTGAGTGCTTACTTTGTGCCAGACACTGCACCAAATGCTTTATACACAATAACTCATTTAATCCTGGCAAAAACCTATGCGGTATGTGCAATTATTATATGCCCTCATTTTACAGATTAGGAAACTGAGGCACAAAGAGTTTGTAACATGCTTATGGTTGTAACACCACTGCTATGCTGCTACTTACAGGTGATAAAAAAGGGTTAGGACTAAAAGTTCTGAGTCTCAGTCAACTGCTTTTCTTGGATAACGAGCCCTAACTATGTGCCATGTACGAAACTACAAACTAACTGGGGATAAAAAGTATTTCAACTGCATAGTCTTCAACTTTGGGAAACTTATCAGAACAGTAATAAACACACAACATATCTATATTTGGAGGATGAATTATAGAAGATAAAACCAGTTCATGGAAGGCTTTGATTGTCCTGCTGAGTAATCTGCAGTTGTAATGTAGTTTGTTTCAGTTCCCTCAAATATAACGTGAAAACATTATGGTCAGTGATTATAAATCTCAAACATTTACTCTCTTTTGCAGTTTATCATTCTCCATCTATATAGTATTTATATGTATTTCTATACAACTCCAATTAGTTATGAAGATGCTTTAAAACTTGTTATAAGTAGAGAAAAAGCACCCTAATTTATATTTAATATGAAAAAGCCTCAGCTAAATTAGTGAAGTCTAGATAAGATATTTAAAAATAATTATAGTTTATTTCCTCTTTTAAAGTAGGTTCTGTAATGAGATCCAAGAAGACTGTCTGCACAAATGTCCTTTGCTGACTCGCTGTTAGAGAGTAGATCAAAATGACTTCTAAATAGCTTAACAATGAGCTATGTGTAAATGAGTATTCATAAAGGCTGAAAGGTGCTTGAAAATGTGGCCTAAAATATTTTAAAGAGTTTTCATGAAATTTTGTGAAAATGTTCATTTATTTAACAAACACTTTATTTAGAGATAATAAATAAACATTAGTCTGACCTTTTCTGAATAACTACAAATTCAGCCTTAGTGGAGTGTGAATTAAAGAGGTATTGTTGCTTCTCTAATGCTGCTCATTTCAAGTTGAAAAATAAAGAGAGTAAGGAAAGTGTTGTCTCATTCCTTTTAAATGTCTCTTATTATCCGATATCAACAGCAGGTGCTCACTAAGTGTTGCTGATTGATGGGGATGAAAGGACAGATGTGCCTCATGAGTGCATTTAACAATGCAGACGGTCCCTTCTGGGTGATGAAATCTCAGGAAATGGAAGCCACTTTCACAAAAGAAGAGAGAAAAACAAAGATTTGGTTTGTACCATCACTTTTTTTTGTGGTTGTTTTAGGATTTCCATTTTTAGATGAATTTCTCACTTTTGTAAATTTATGAAAGGCAAATTAGTCTTCTGGTTATGACTTCCAGTGTTTTTCTGTCAAGTTCCCCACTTGGTTTTCCATTCCGTCTTCCCCAAATGACTCCACTCTGCTAGAAATATAGTATGCCACACTGTGTTTACTTACACAAGGTCTTAAAGAGAGGGGCAGGGATTTGGGGTTTGTACCACAAGCATCTTTTATATTGCCTCCTAGCATTTATTCACAGTAAAATTATACTCAGCAGTATAATCTGAGCAACTTGGAGTAAGAAAAATACTAGAAGGTGAAATAGCCAAACAAAACCCCCTTATCTGCAGAGGGTCAATGAGAAAAAATATAGACTTGAGACATGATAAAATTCTCAAATAACAATCAAGATGAAGGCATTGACATTCCTAAATGCCCATATTGTGAAGTTAATTTATTAAATTCATTTAGTCAATCAATTTTATCATGTGCCTACTCTGTGCCAAGGACTTTCTAGACACTGGGAAGCTACACTGAACAGAACAAAAATCTCTGTCCTGATGCAATTTGTGTTAGTGGGGGTTGTGCGAGACATACAGCACTCAAATAAGCCACCTAGTATAGGTGACATAGTGGGCAATAAAGCATGAGAGTAAAGGGAATGATGCCTGCTCTACATAGTGTCCTCTAGAGAGGCTCCTGCTGGGAGAGAACACCTTGATGGGTAACAAGAAATGGCCAGCAGCGAAGTGAGTAGGGACAGAGAGGAGCATGTGATGAGGAGAAGTAGTAAGGGCTAGGGAACTCAGGAACAGGCATGAGACAAGCCTTTTCAAATCCATATATTCTAGAAGAAGGTGACAAGTAGGGAGTGTTACAGCTGATTTTTCCAGAGAGCAGACTCTGAGAAGGAGATTAGTTTGCATACATTTTATTAAGGAGTGTGTTCAGGGCCAGTGCCTATCTAAAGAGGGAAGGAAGGGGAAAAGGGAGTACTTGAGTTGTGGTGCAGCTACAGTTAGGCTCAGCTGACACCATAGGAGCTCTGAGGCTGGGATAGTCTTCTGAATTGTCCTGAGTTGGAGTGAAAGGGCTAAGCCTTTATGTCCAGAGGTCAACCAACTGGAAGCAGGCTGCCAGAGAAGGGGGCATAAATTTGGGCACGGAACTTCGCAGCACAAGACAATTCTTCCCAACAACTGAGGAAATAAGCACAGTAGTATCCACGATAGTAGAGAAGATGGCACATAGAAAAAAAGTTAATAAAATTAAAAATATCCAATCACATATATACATATGGAGTGGGAAGAGAGTTTGAAAAGTATTATGCTAATATAAGTAAGTAGTAGGATGATAAAGTCTGCAAGGGTATCACAGCCTTACTGCAGGCAACCAAAAGCTCTTACAACTAAATATCATTGACTGTATAATGTAAAAGAGAGAAGCACAAAAGTTAAAACCATCACTGGAGACCATTATGAACAGACCCCAGGTCTCTATGTTCTTTATTTTCAAATCATCACCCTACCCCTCAAAACACCTCCTTTTCCAAACATCCATGGTGCAGCTCTTTGTTCTCTTTCAGGATGATATGATCCTTTTAATCAGGATGGAGCAGGATGAAGAATTAGAAACCCTCAATGAGGAGGACCAGAACTGGGACATATCAGAAAAAGACTTTAAAAAATGGTCATAGGGGTGTGAAGGTAGTTCAGTGTTAGAATTCCTGCCTGCCATGCGGGAGACCCAGGTTCGATTCCTGGACCCTGAACTCCCCCCACCACCAAAATTCAACACATGGTGCTACAATAACAGGATAGTCACATGGAAAAAGAATGAAATGTGACCCCCACCATACAGTATACAAGAAAAAAAAAGGTCCTAAATATGTTCAATGCACTAAAGGAAATAAGATGCACAATAGATGAACACAAAGAGAATGTCAATAAAGATATAGAACTCATGAAAAGGAACCACACAGAACTGAGTCACAGTAACAGAAATAAAAAATTCCCCAGAGGCATTCAACAGCAGATTGGAACTGGCAAAAGAAAGGGATCAGTAAACTAGAAGATAATAAGACAATTAATATCATCCAGTGTGAGAATCAGAAAGAAAAAAGAATAAAGAAAAGTGAAAAGAGCCTGAGGAACCTGTAGGGCACCATCCAGTGTATCAATGCATGTTTTGTGGGAGTCCCAGAAGGAGAAGAGGGGAGCAGAAAAGAATATTTTAAAATATGGCTAAAAACTTTCCAAATTTAGCAAAAGACATGAATATACATATCTAAGACACTCAACAAATTCCAAACAGAATAAACCCACATAGACCTGCATTGTGCCATGTTATAATCAAACTGTCAATTGTCAAAAGATAGAGATATCTGAAAGCCACAAGAGGGAAGCAACATGTCACATACAAGGGAGCATCAATAAAATTAAGTGCCATTTTTTTCATGGGAAACGATGGAGGCAAGAAGGCTGTAGGATGACATATTTAATGCGCTGAAAGCAAAAAAGAAAAATGCCATCCAAGAATTCTAAATCTGGCAAAACTGTCTTTCAATAATGAGGGGGAAATTAAGACATTCCTAGATAAATAAGAACCCTTCAATTGTCACCACTAGGTCGGCCATATAAGAAATGCTAAAGGGAGTTCTTAAGATTGAAAGAAAAGGACACTAGACAATAGAAGATCAAAGTCACATGAAGAAACAAAGAGCTCTGGTAAAGGAAATGGCATGGTTAAGTATAAATGCCAGTAGTTTTGTATTTTTTTATTTTATAACTCCATTTTTTACTTCCTACAGGAACGAAAATGCAAATAAACAAAAATAATGATTAATCAATATTTTTGTACTTATAATATACATATATGCAATCTTCGACCAGAATTACATAAAGGGTAGGGTAGGTATATACACAAAGAAAGTGAAAACAGGGTCTTGAACAGATATTTGCACACCAATGTTCATAGCAGCATTATTCACAATAGCTAAAAGGTGGAAACAAACCAAGTGTCCATTAACAAATGAGTGGATACACTAAATGTGGAACATATATACAATGGAATATTATTTGGCTATAAGAAAGAATGACTTTATGAGTCATGTTCATGGAACAACCTTGACAATGTAATGCTCAGTGAAATAAGCAAGGCACATAAGGACACAAATTGTATAGTATCATTCATGAGATATTAAGGAGAGCTCAAATTGAATGAGGGTGCACCTTCATCCCATATGGCTGAAATCCTATAAACAAAGAAATTAGACATGGAAGGAGAAACCGAGGGGAGCAGGCAGAAGTTGGGAGTCAAAAGTAGCTGTTAGAGAATGAAGAAGATGCTGCGATGTTGCATTGCCATGTGACAGAATCAAAAAGCCCCAAAGATTGTCTGCCAGTCAGAAAATACCAACCCTAGGAGGAAGCCACTGAAACTGTGAGCTAACACTTTCCTGTTAATCCAACCCATTATATACTATTTATTTCAGCAGCTAGGAAATTAATACCAGAGATGAATAGAAATAGCAAATCTGCAGAGATATAAAGCAAATTAGAGATTACCAGGGGAATAGTGGAAGTGGGGGTAGTGGTAGAAGGAGGAGCGTTTGTTTGTAAATATAAGAAACAGTTAAATTTAAATTTTTTTTAAAAAAGAAATACCATTATACACTTAGCATATGAAATTGGAGAAATTAAGATAAAATCCCTGTCTTCATGGCACACACGTTATATTGGAAGAGGCAGGCAATAAAATAATTAATAATTATGTTTTAAATAAAGAAATGGGAAAGGATTCTAAACGGTTCACTACGAAATGATAAAGGATTTGAATAAATATTTTTCCAGAGAAGATTTATAAATGGTCAATAAGCACATGAAAAGATGCTCAATTTTATTAGCCATTAGAGAAATGTAAATCCAAACCTGAATGAGATACTTCACACCTACTAGAATGGCTATTAGTAAAAAAAAAAAAAAAAAAAAAAACAACCCAGAAAGTAACAAGTGTTGTTGAGAATGTGTAGCAATAGGAACCTTAGAACATGTTTTGGTGGGAATGTAAAATTGTGTGTTCGCTGTGGAAACCAGTGTGGCAGTTTCTCAAAAAGTTAAACATAGAACCAGCATATGACCTGGCAATCCCACTTCTAGGTATATACCCCAAATAGTTGAAAGCAGGAACTCAAGACAGATAATTGTACACGAAGTTTCATAGCAACACTATTCATAAAAGCCAGAAGATGAAAACAACCCAAATGTCCATGGTCAAATGAATGGATAAACAAAATGTGGTATATAAGGGAATATTACTCAGCCTTAAACAGAATGAAGTTCTGATACATGGTACTGCATGGATAAAATTTGAATAATGTTGAATATAATAAACCAGACACAAAGGGACAGATATTGTATGATTCCACTTACACAAAATAGCTAGAATATGGAAATTCATAGAAATAGAAAGTAAAGGACAAGGGAGTTAATGCATAATGGGTGTAGGGTTTCTATTTGTTGTGATGGGAAAGTTCTGGGAATGGATGGCGGGAAGGCAGCACAACATTCTAAGTGTGACTAGTCCTACTGAACTGTAGGTTTGGGAGTGGTCGAGATGGGAAAGTTCATATTGTATATGTCCCCACAGTTTAAAAGAGAGAGAAAGAGTAAAGAGACAATAAAAACTAAAAGCAAGGCATGATCCCAGTATGGCTCTAACAGAGGAGGAGAAAATTTCCAAAAGGACATTATTGGGACATTGAAAAAACTGGGGTCTATACTTTAAGCGTTATATCAATGTAAATTTCTTGAACTTAATAACAGTACTTAAGGGGGTTATTTAAGTGAATATCCTTGTTTTTAGAAAATGTGCATGGAAGAATTAAGTGTTCAAGGAGGATGATGTATGCAACTTACTCTCAAATATTTAGAAAATATATAAATAGAAAGATAGAAAGATGGATAGACAGAATGATACGGCAAATGTGGTAAAATATTAAAAGTTGATGAATCTAGGTATCTGAATTAGGGGTATTTTGGAATTCATGATATGGAGTTTTTTGAAAATGTTTGAAGGTATGAAATTATTTCAAAATAAAAATCTAAAACTATCACTTCTAAGGGATAATAAAATTCTTAGTGCCAGAATTATCTACCCCTGCACCATCTAATACTGAATCTACTAGCCACATGTGGCTATTGAGAACTTGAAATGTACAAAACGATCCATGGTGGCCCTGTATTATTTGAACTTTTGCGTCTTCCAAATTCCACTTTTAGAAGTACCTGTGACTTCTAATTCTTGAGTCATGAATTGAATTGTTTCTTGTTTTGGCTTCCTCTTGGCTTCTGAATCAGTTACAATTCATCCATCTTGTTTTCCAGTCTCTTAACTGTGGTATTGTCATTTTCTTCGCCATGTTTATGGATTTATGTTTTTAGGAAAATCTTTTTATTGTTATTTTAGTGGAGTTTTAGGAGAAGACTAGAAAAACACATGTTCAATCCACTATGTTCAACTAAAAATTCCAAATAGCGTATTCTGAAACATAAACTTTTCCTTCATAGACCATAGGTTTATAATAAAACATATAGAAGACTCACTCTTATGAAATATAGGAATTAGTCTCTAAAAGTATTCTCTTGCAGCACAAATATTTTGTATATTTTTAGGTTGATCATTGAAATTGGAGTAAAGAGAATTTCCTATAATTCCACATGAAATACATTAAAAAAGGATTTGTGAATATAGTTTGTCAGTTATTCTAAAACACTTGAGTCTTTTCTGGGGTAAATAGCTGCTTAATTCTTTTAAAAATTCTAAGTCAGAAAATCAAACAGGAAAAAATATTTTCCTCACTAAGCTCTTTTTAAATATTAATTTATGTCTCACTTCATATTTTTACCTTAGTTTTTGTCAGCTATAAAATAACATTTTTGAAAATTATGGATATACTTCGTATTTAAAGATGACAAAGTATGCCTTTCTTACTAGTAAGCCAAAGTGATAGAGGAAGCAGCACTTCATTCTTGAGCATTAATTGGACACGACTGCAATGTACAAGGCAGTAGTGAGAAGAGGAAGCTTATTTTAAGAAATATATTACAAACCTAAAATGCATTTTTAAAGCACTGAAGTATGCAACTGTTATGAGATGAGTAATATCCTGTAAAATATAGTTGCTGAATTCTATTTTTCAAGGGTTTTCAACTGACACTAGAAATTTTTGTTCAAGAACAAAAGATTAAAGTGTCTTTTTGAAGAGTTGGAAGGCATTATTGATAGTACTGGGGATTTATAATGTTCATTCAGAAAAGGCCACTTTCTTTAAGGTGTAAAGATAAAAGCTTCCATACAGGTTCAGTGCTGACATTACCTTTAAAAAATACCAAGTCTGGAGGCAGTAACAAGGAAACATGCAGTACTAAACCAACAGAATAAGTTAAAACTTTTCCTTAAATGAGTCCTATATTTTTCTAATTATTTTTACAATCAGAAAATACTAATTTTGTTTCTTTGATAATTTATTTTTAACAAATGGCCTTGTTTTAGTTGTCTTATAGTTTTGATATGAACCATTATGTTGATGAAATAACTGAATGAGAGATGAACAACCTTTTCTCTTTTCTTAGTATAAAGTAAGTAACCTGAAATTCGGTTTCCTGTTTTCCCAATACTCCTAACACCTTATTATGCTCTAAGATCATTTAGTCTGAATTTCCTGAATGAGGGTATGGAACATTCTCTTTTGAAGACTAGTAGGAATATTGCTTTCTTCAATCATGTCCCCTAAGAACACACTCAATGGAAAGAATACTTTACTATGACAAGTACTTCAAAAACAGATATCTTTTTTATTCATAATTCATTTTTTTTCTGGAGCATCTATCTCCCTGCAAGTTGCTATTTGTCGCATCAATATTACTATTACTGTGTTGTGTGTATATGTATATATATATACATATACACACACACACACACACATATATATATATACCGAGGACACAAACATACCTCAAATTGAAGAGCAAAGCAAAACAGTGATTCTCTCCTTATCAGTAAGGCTACAACTAGGAGGAAAAGACATATGTTCCATATATCTTGCACCATTTCAGATTCCCACTAGCAATTATGAGAGCCCCTATTTCTCATTGTCTTTTCTAATATTTGTAGTTTTCTTAAGAGTGGCCATTCTAGTGCGTATGAAATAATAGCTCATTGTGGATTTGATTTGTGTTTCTTTAATAGCTAGAGATGTTGAGCATCTTTTCTGTACTTTTAGTCATTTGTATTTCCTCTTTGGAGAAATGTCTATTCAAGTTTTTTGCCCATTTATTAAAAACAGTTTTATTCACACACCTTACAATTCACCCAAAGAGTATAATCAATGGCTAAGTGTTTTTCTCTTTTATTCTCTCACAAAGGACTCCAGAAAAGGATTAATACCCACCTTGAGTTACATCTCAGTTGAAATAACCTAACCAAAAGGTCCCACCTAACACAGGTCAGCACCCAGGGATGGGTTAAAAGAACATGGCCTTTTCTGGGATAAGTAACCACTTCAGACCAGTACCCTTATGCTTTGGGTGTAAAGTCTAAGAAGCCATAGCCTATCACAAAATCTTGGAGATGCTTCCCTACATTTTCTTCTAGGAGCTTTACAGTCCTTGTTCTTATATTTAGGTCTTTGAAAAAATTTTGTAGAGGGTGTGAGATAGGGGTCCTCTTTCCTTCTTTTTGCATATGGATATCGAATTTTCCCAACACCATTTGTTGAAGAGACTACTTTTCCCAATTGAGTTGACTTGGCAGCCTTGTTAAAAATCAGTTGAGCATAGAGGTGAAGTCTGTTTCTGTTCTCTCAATTCGATTCCATTGGTCACTATATCTATCTTTTTTTTTTTTTTTAACATGGGCAGGCACTGGGAAATGAACCTGGGTCTACGGCATGGCAGGCAAGAACTCTGCCACTATATCACTGTTGCCCACCCTTTATCTATCTTTATATCAGTATCATGTTGTTTTGACCACAGTAGCTTTGTGATAGGCTTTAAAGTTCAGGAGGTGTGAGTCCTCCAACTTCATTCTCTGTCTTTTATCCTCTCAGAAAGAACTACAGTAAAAGGATTAAGACCTACCTTGAATGGGGTGGGTTACATCTTAGTTGAAATAATCTAATCAAAAGGTCTCACCTACAACAGGCCTGCACCCACAGAAATGGATTAAAAGAACATGGTCCCGTCTCCCACAAGATAATCCAACCAGTTGAAGGCTTTTAAGAAGAAAGAAGACTCTTTCACTGCTTCTTCAGCCAATTGGCCTATTCTGTGAAGTTCGTCAGGACCCTTCATTCGAGCCTTCAGCTTTACAGCCTGTCCTAAGGATTTTGGACTCTTCCATTTCCATGGCATGAGACAGCTTTATAAATCTGATATTTACAGATATCTCCTGTTGGTTCTGTTTTCTAGAGACACATGGAGCCTCACATCGCTACATAATTCCATTATCCAAGCTTAATTCTTATGATTCAATTGGGTTATTTTTCAAGCAGGAAAGTGCCATTACTTAAATCATATGGAGGGAAGAAATCAAAGGGATACCATTTACATACAACTGAGAGTTTAAAAACATTGCTAAAATCTTATTTCATTGTTTTGTTATGTTTTTAATCCTGAATTTTGCACCTTCCCTTAGCAGCCACAGAGAATTAGTGACCACAAAAAAAGTGTATATTAAGATGGCACACTATTTATTGTCATTTTTTTTCTGTCACCCATACTGAAATATAAAGCAACTGTAAAATCAAAGACATACATAACTGAAAATAGCTTCAGAAACGTAACCGCACAAAGGATAGGTCAAGCCTACTTAAAATTAGGCCTAAGAGTCACCCCCAAAAGAGCCTCTTTTGTTGCTCAAATGTGGCCTCTCTCTCCAGCCAACACAACAAGCAAACTCACCACCCGCCCCCTGTCTACGTGGGACCTGACTCCAAGGAGTGTGGACCTTCCTGGCATCGTGGGACAGAAATCCTAGAAGGAGCTGAGACTTAGAATCAAGGGATTGAGAAAACCTTCCCGACCCAAAGGGGGAAGAGTGAAATGAGACAAAGCGTCAATGGCTGAGAGATTCCAAACAGAGTCGAGAGGTTATCCTGGAGGTTATTCTTACGCATTAAGTAGATATCACCTTGTTATTCAAGATGTAATGGAGAGGCTGGAGGGAACTGCCTGAAAATGTAGAGCTGTGTTCCAGTAGCCATGTTTCTTGATGATGATTGTATAATGATATAGCTTTCACAATGTGACTGTGTGATTGTGAAAACCTTGTGTCTGATGCTCCTTTTAGTTATCTTGTCAACAGACAAGTAGAACATATGGAATAAAAATTAAAAATAGGGGGAACAAATGTTAAAATAAATTTCGTTTGAAATGGTAGTGATCAATGAAAGGGAGAGGTAAGGGGTATGATATGTATATATATATTTTTTTTCTGTTTTCATTTTATTTCTTTTTCTGAATTGATGCAAATGCTCTAAGAAATGATCATGATGATAAATATGCAACTATGTGATGATAGTGTGAATTGCTGATTATATATGTAGAACGGAATGATCAAAATAGGAATGTTTGCATTTAATTGGTGTTTTTTTTGTATTTAAAAAAAATAAAAATAAAAAAAACCTAAAAATAAATAAATAAATAAAAATAAAATACCCAGCAACTGGAAGAAAAAGCAGCAAAAAAGGTTTAGATAATATAAGATTTTTTAAAAGGTTTAAAAAATGTGGCAAAAAATTTTGATAACTGTTAAATCTGGATAATAGGTATGTGAGTTCATTGTACTACTCCTTCTTTAATGTACGTAAGAAATTTTTCATAATAAAGAATACTACTTAAGAAAAAAAATAGCTTCAGAAATAATCTGGTTCACTACTTTCATTTCATAGATTGAGGAAACAGCGACCCAGTTAGGACAATTGTAATGAAGTCACACAGATACTTATGGGATTATTAGGACTAATCTTCAACTCTCTTGAATCGTATGATTTTGCCCTAACCATATTACCCTAGACTTGGTGCTTTAGGCATTGTTTCACCAAGGGTTACTGAATTCTTAATATCAGTTTTCTCTTTTACAAAAAGTCTCCAGCAGTACAAGGTCATACATTATGAGTGATACCAAAATAGTCTGTATTTATCTTTATTGTATTTCACATCATATCAGTTCATTCATTCTACTGATTCATTTGTCCATGGTAAATTAGCTTCCCCCTTGAAATGTGGGTTCTCAAAAGTTTTTTGATGCATTTTACATCCCATTATCTAAGTCATGTCTCTATGTGTGTGACTATAGCCCTGACATCAATAAATGAAGCTCACAAATTATTTACAAATAATTCTATTTAGATGAAATTATACTATTTAGATATTGTACCTTGGTTATTCTTTAAAAGTACATGTCATCCCTCCATTTCCTTCCTTTCTTCATCTCCTTCCTTCTTTCTTCCTTCTTTGTGTCATAAAATAATTTAGTACCTAAAGTGTCAGACAAAGTTCCAGAGTCCAAAAAGGCAGTGGTGAATAAAACAAACAATGAACCTGACCTTGTAGAGCACAGTACCTGCAAGGCAGAGAAATATTATACATGCAAATATAATAAAGTGTCACCAATTTTTTACTAAAATTCGTAAACCTTTCAGCAGAGAGTATTAGACTGTTCCTGACTTGTTAAATACAATAGTTACAAAGTGATTTTTATCAGAACCCCTGAAGTAACAGTGACTGACAATATGTTGACATTTTCTCCTCCTGTACATGACCTTAGAAGCCATCATGTATTCTGTATTCTTTCTGTTCTCCTACCATTTCTTTCAATCAGCACTACTTCCATGCTATTATTTGACTGCATAGAACCTGGTAGTTTATTTTCAACATTTTGGGATCACCAGTGACATTTCATCACCCAGAATGTTTTTTATAAAAAGAAATTATAAATTATAGTGTAGGGCAGGAATTCATATCCTGAAAAATTCTAAAGCACATCTCCTGACAACCTTGCTTCTCTCCTTCCTGATCATGATTTTTGGGTAAGCTTCTTGCTCCTAAGGAAGTGGAGACACAGATGTTAATTTATATGAGCTGATATATGTCTATGTTGCTTGGGGTGGGGGAGTAAAAGATGTTATTTGTACTATTGAAAAAAATATTTGATTAACCTAGGGGGAAAAAAAAGAACATGGCCCTTCCTGGGGTACATAACAGGTCAAACCACCACAATGCCCTTTATCATGTTGAGGAGAGTTCCTTTTTGTCTGATTTTTTGAAGTGTTTTTATCAAGAAGAGATGCTAGATTTTGTCAAATGCCTATGTGGGACATGACTCTCAGGATAAGCCAGGACCCAGCATCATAAGATTGAGAAAACCTTCTTGACTAAAAGAGGGAAGAGAGAAATGAGACAAAATTAAGCTTCAGTGGCTGAAGAGATCTCAAACAGAGTTGAGAGGTTATTCTGGAGGTTATTCTTATGCATTATATAGATATCCCCTTTTTAGTTTATGGTGTATTGGAGTGGCTGGAGGGAAGTACCTGAAACTGTTGAGCTGTGTTCCAGTAGCCTCGAAGACAATAGTACAATATTACAACTTTTACAATGTGACTGTGTGACTGTGAAAACTTTGCGTCTGATGCTCCTTTTATACAGGGTATGGACAGATGAGTAAAAATTTTCAGATAAAAAAATGAATAGATAATAGGGGGATAAGGGGCAAAATAAATTGAGTAGATGGATACCAGTGGTCAATGAGAGGCACAGGTAAGGGGTTATAGGATATATGAGGTTTTTTTTTAATTTCCTTTTCTGGAGTGATGCAAATGTTCTAAAAAAATGACCATGGTGATAAATATACAACTGTATGATGATAGCGTGAGCCAATGATTGTGTACCATGTATGGACTGTTTGTTTCTGAAGATTTTTCAATAAAAAAATATTTAAAAAGAAAAAAAAAGAATTCACCTGTGAAGCCATCTCATCCAGGGATTTTCTTTGTTGGGAGGTTTTTGATGACTGTTTCAATCTCTTTACTTGTAATTGGTCTTTTAAGGTCTTTTGTTTCTTCTAGAGTCAGTGCGGGTTTTTTTGTGTATTTCTAGAAATTTGTCCATTTCATCTAGGTTGTCTAATTTGTTGGCATACATTCATAGTATCCTTTTAAGATTCTTTTTATTTCTGTTAGGCTGTCTATATTTTTTTTTTTTTTTTTTTTTTTTTTTTTTTTTTTAAAGAGAGAGGAAGGGAAGGAAAGACAGAGAGAAGGAAGGAAGGAAGGGAAACATCTTTAAACATTTTCTTGTTTTATTGTATTTTGTTTGTTTGTTACATGGGCTGGGGCCGGGAATCGAACCGAGGTCCTCCGGCATAGCAGGCAAGCACTTTGCCCGCTGAGCCACCGCGGCCCGCCCTGTCTATATTTTTGATAATTCCTTTCTAATGCAAAAATGTGTGGGTCGCAGTAAGGTTTAATCACAACCAGTGTTCATTTTTGAAATACTCTTAACTGTAGTTAGTCATATACAAATGTGAAGTGGCTATCAAACCATATGTTATCAGGCTGTCAGACTAAGTTTTGTATTATGAAACAAGAAAAAAAAGCTTTTGTGTAGTCATGTATGTTTTCAGGATGTATGTCTTCTAAAAAATTAGTTTTAATAACCATTTTTATAAGTATTTCATAGTCTGATGATCTCTGTGCCTCAAAACTAGAGCTAATCAGCTTACACTGAGAAAACATATTTAAAAATATGCATTTATTTATATGTATCTGTCTATATTTATATATAATCTCAGCAGACTATATATAATCTTACATCTTAAAGATTGCCTTTTCTTTTTAAATACTTAAAAAGAAAAATAAATTTTTAAAAGAGAAATACATGTTCTAGTTTGCTAGTGGCTGGAATGCGGTATACCAGAAATGAAACAGCTTTTAAAAAGGGAATTTAATAAGTTACACGTTAACAAGTTTTTAGGCTGTGGAAAATGTCCCAATTAAACAAGTCTATAGAAATATCTAATCTAAGGCATCTAAGGAAAGATACCTTGATTTAAGAGGAACAATGAAGTTCAGGATTTCTCTCTCAAGTGGAAAGGCACTCAGCAAAGTCAGGGTTTCTCTCTCGGCTGGAAGGGCACATGGCGAACATGGCATCATTTGCTAACTTCCTCTCCAGCCCCTGGGAGGCATTTTCCTTCTTCACCTTCATCTCCAAAATTCGCTGGCTGGTGGACTCTGCTTCGTGGTTCTGTGGCATTCTCTGTTGTGGCTTTCTCATGGCTCTGTCGTTCTCTGCTCTTTCTGAATCTTCTCCTTTCTCTCTTGTTGTTCTCCTTTATAGGATTCCAGCAAACTAATCAAGACCCACCTGGAATGGGTGGAGACACATCTCCACCTAATCTAGTTTAACAACCACTCTTGATTGAGTCACATCTCCAGGGAGATCATCTAATTCACGTTTCAAACCTATAGTACTGAACAGGGATTAGAAGGAATGGTTGCCTTTACAAAATGGGATTAGGATTAAAACATGGCTTTTCTAGGATACATACATCCTTTCAAACTGGCGCAGTATGTATCCCATCCTCCTCTTATCCTATTTTTTTCAGCCAAAACCCCAAACACAAGGAAAATATTTCCCAACACATTTGGTATTATTCCGATAAGTTTTTAACAGCATCTTTAACAGCATCTAAACCTCCTTTTCTGCTGCCCCTATTCTAAATATTCTGCTGTTAACTTTTTTTAATGCTAAGAAAACCTAAATGAAAAAAAAAACAGATACGCTTTGAAAATGATGATTAACAAAAGAATTATTTGTTTTACAAAAGTTTTTGTCACTGAAATCCATAATCATGTAATGCTAAATATAGTTGAAAAACATATGGGAATTTTTCTTAAAGTTCAGAAGGAGACGTTTTAAAATTATATTGTTATTCCTGGATTTTATTATGTAATGAGCTCTACCTGTGATTTCTTACTACCCAGTTTTTATTTTTATGCAATTCAGGAACACACAGAAAGCATTAAGTAAGCTAATTCCGATTATGCCATTGTCTTTTTAAAAAATTCATGGTAATGTAGATTTATGTTTGAAATATATAAGTATCATTTCTACTAAGCAAAAGAATAGCAATAAATAGCCGTTAAATTGTCTGTGTCATTAGCAGAAATTCTTAGAAGAGAAAACGCCAAGATTAAACTTTCATAAATTGCCAAGTTACACTGGAGAGAGTGTAAATGTAAAAGACAATGGTGGAACAGGGCAGAGAATAAACATGCGCTTGTCTTAATGATGGCACTGTTCAGAGGTCAAGAAATGCTCAACTCACCTGTGAAGCTATAGAACATATATTTCTCTCTATAAATAGTAGACATAAACAAAAATATAAAATCAGTGAGCAGTTCTGACAATGAAATGTGATGGCAAGAAGAATGAATGTATTAGTTTTCTCTAAGTTACGCACAATAACAACTAATCTCCAAAATCTCAACAGCTGGAAATGACAAAGGCTAATTTCTTGGTCATGAACCTGACCTTTAGGAGGTGAGCTGCCGCTCTCCTCCATTCTGCCCTGCTCTGGGGCTCACACGCATAAAGCAGCAGCTATCTCAAAAGTGCTTCTCATGGCACAGGGGAGCAAAGTTATGGTGGGCACATGCACTGGCTCTAAAAGCTACTGCTTGAAAGTTCTCCACGTCAATTCCCTTCAAATTTCATTAGCCAAATTAAGTCACTTAGCCAAGTCTAATTTCCATTGTGTGGACAGTGTAATATGCTCATAAACAGAAACTTTAAGTAATGTTGATAAAAAAATATTACAGTATTGGGGGATTTCTTAGATGCCAGGTATTAGGCTAAGGGCTAGTTCATAGATTATCCCATTTATTCTTACAACAACCCTATAATTTGGGTACTAATAATTTTCACCATTTTGAAGAAGAGGAAATTGAGACAGTAAAGTTAATTACACCTAAAGTCCCAAAGCTAATGACCAACAGAGACTGAATTCAGACCCAGGCAGCCTGACTCCATGGCCTGCTGCTAACCAGTGTGCTGAAGTAGCAACACAAAGTCCTATTCCACAGCTGATGAATGTAGAATAGAATGCAGAAGACCAAAAAAAATAATAATAAAGATATAAAAAAAGAAAACAAAATTGTGAAATAAAGGAAGCATATAAATTTTAGTATTAAGTCAGCAAGCCCTGGTAATACACATATTCAGTAAACTTGATTACTTGCAAAAGGAATTCATGCATCTCTTGCTATATCCCTAATAGCAGGAAAGAGACATTCCTAGGGATTGAGGTCAGTAAGATCAGGAAGAATAATGTGAGACAGATATTATCCATTTAAAAAGACCAAAGATGAAGATGAGGGAGACAGAAGAAATGAACTGAGATGGGAAACCCTGACCTTCCAGGCTAGTGAACAATTAACCTCTCTCAAGTGCAGAGGAAATCGGTGATCAAAATAAATTCATATTTAATATTTCTTTATTCATTTATAAGAATGTACACTAAGCTGTTATCTTTGACTAAATCTTATTCTAGTAATAGTATTGTCTATAATACTTATTTCTGACTCATTCCCAAATGATGAATCTTTTATTCAAAGAGACAGATTTTTATCATAACCTGAAATTTAGAAGATATTGCCCATAGCAATAGTAGCAATTAGAAAGAATCTTCCTCACATCATTGTCACTGTAATCATCATCACCATCATCATCATCACCACAACAGGTAACATTCAATGAGATTTACCAAATTCTGGGCAATTGACTTTACATGCATTATCTCAATCAATCCAAATAATAATGTTGTAAGGAATGTACAATTATTACCCATCTTCTGCATATTGGGAAACTAAGACTTAGAGGGGTTAAGTAACTTGCCTAAGGTCACAGATGATGAGTGGTGGGCTAGGATTAGATCCCAGGTCTTAAGTTAGTGCCTAGGAGTTAAGAGCAGTAGGCAAAAATATGAAGGTAAAACCCAAGTGGAAATGGTTAAGCAATTACATGCTACACCACGCACTGTGAGAACACAGGCCCCGGACAAAAAAAACTTTCAACAAATGACCACTCTCTTACTTACACAGCACAAAAGGTCCAAAGAAGCAGGGGTGGGGGGAGAAATCCCATTATGCGCTGGTCTCCCAGGGTGGCCAAAACTGCTTGGGTCGGAGTGTGTGCATGGCAGTCCACATGCCCCACTCTGCATTGGAGGAGGGGGACAGATCTATACTGTTTGGTTGTGGCTCTTATCCACCCTGGGAGGAGAGACTGCTGCCACTGAGAATTTCTGCCTTGATTAGCATCTGGGGCTGCTTGTTCCCATTTTCTGGGTTTAAAGTCTGGTTAAGCCTTTTCATTAGACTTAACATCTCCCCTAAATTGTGAAATGGAAATAGACCGAAATATCGTCCCAAATAATAGGAGAGGAGGTAGGCAGTAGGGAAGGGCTGGGAGATGGTTGCTGAGCCAAGTGTCTGGGGAACAGGATGTATGCAGGATTAATCAATAACTTTGTTTTACAAACCGTCAAATTTACTTTCCGCCTATAATTAAGGTAGGAATCAAGATGAGCTCATATTGGATTAGGACAGGCCCCATATTCTTTTTTTTTTTTAATTTTTTTTATTAATCAAAAAAAAGAAAAGAAATTAACACAACATTTAGAAATCATTCCATTCTACAAATGCACTCAGTAATTCTTAGTATCATCACATAGATGTATGATCATCATTTCTTAGTACATTTGCATCGATTTAGGAAAAGAACTAGCAAAACAGCAGAAAAAGATATAGAATGTTAATATAGAGAAGAGAATTAAAATAATAATACTAATAAAATATATATATATAAAAAAAGGAAAAAGAAAAAACAAAAACAAAAGATACAAACACACAAACAAACAAACAAAAAAACATATTTCAGGTGCAGCTTCATTCAGTGTTCCAACCTAGTTACATTACACTTAGGTATTATTGTGCTGTCCATTTTTGAGTTTCTGTATCTAGTCCTGTTGCACAGTCTGTATCCCTTCAGCTCCAATTACCCATTATCTTACCCTGTTTCTAACTCCTGCTGGTCTCTGTTACCAATGATATATTCCAAGCTGATTCTCGAATGTCGGTTCACATCAGTGGGACCTTACAGTATTTGTCCTTTAGTTTTGGGCTAGACTCACTCAGCATAATGTTCTCTAGGTCCATCCATGTTATTACATGCTTCATAAGTTTAGTCTGTCTTAAAGCTGCATAATATTCCATCGTAGGTATACGCCACAGTTTGTTTAGCCACTCGTCTGTTGATGAACATTTTGGCTGTTTCCATCTCTTTGCAATTGTAGATAATGCTGCTATAAACACTGGTGTGTTTTTGCCCTTTTGTCTTTGCCCTTAAGTCCTTTGAGTGGTATTGCTAGGTCATAATCCATTCTGCCATTCTATGTCTTTTGATTGGGAAATTCAGTCCATTAACTTTTAGTATTATTACTGTTTGGATAATATTTTCCTCTACCATTTTGGCTTTTGTATTATATATATCATATCTGATTTTCCTTCTTTCTACACTTTACTCCATACCTCTCTCTTCTGTCTTTTCGTATCTGACTCTAGTGCTCCCTTTAGTATTTCTTGCAGAGCTGGTCTCTTGGTCACAAATTCTCTCAGTGACTTTTTGTCTGAGAATGTTTTAATTTCTCCTTCATTTTTGAAGGACAATTTTGCTGGATATAGGAGTCTTGGTTGGCAGTTTTTCTCTTTTAGTAATTTAAATATATCATCCCACTGTCTTCTAGCTTCCATGGTTTCTGCTGAGAAATCTACACATAGTCTTATTGGGTTTCCCTTGTATGTGACAGATTGTTTTTCTCTTGCTGCTTTCAAGATCCTCTCTTTCTCTTTGACCTCTGACATTCTAACTAGTAAGTGTCTTGGAGAACGCCTATTTGGGTCTATTCTCTTTGGGGTGCGCTGCACTTCTTGGATCTGCAAATTTAGGTCTTTCATAAGAGTTGGGAAATTTTCAGTGATAATTTCTTCCATTAGTTTTTCTCCTCCTTTTCCCTTCTCTTCTCCTTCTGGGACACCCACAACACGTATATTTGTGCGCTTCATATTGTCATTCAGTTCCCTGATCCCCTGCTCAAGTTTTCCCATTCTTTTCCCTATAGTTTCTGTTTCTTTTTGGAATTCAGATGTTCCATCCTCCAGTTCACTAATTGTAGCTTCTGTCTCTTTAGATCTACCATTGTAGGTATCCATTGTTTTTTCCATTTTTTCTTCTTTGTCCTTCACTCCCATAAGTTCTGTGATTTGTTTTTTCAGATTTTCTATTTCTTCTTTTTGTTCAGCCCATGTCTTCTTCATGTCCTCCCTCAATTTGTTGATTTGGTTTTTGAAGAGTTTTTCCATTTCTGTTCGTATATTCAGCATTAGTTGTCTCAGCTCCTATATCTCATTTGAACTATTGGTTTGTTCCTTTGACTGGGCCATATCTTCAGTTTTCCGAGCGTGATCCATTATTTTCTGCTGGTGTCTGGGCATTTGATCAGATTTCCCTGGGTGTGGGACCCAGCTGGTTGAAAGGTTTTTCTGTGAAATCTCTGGGCTCTGTTTTTCTTTTCCTGCCCAGTAGGTGGCGCTTGTGGCACTTGTCTGTCTGCACGGCAGTCAGCCCGGGAAACCGCGCGTGGAGGCGGGAGTCGCTGGCCGCCGCGGCTTGGGAGAGTGCCGGTCCTAATTGCCCAGCTGGCCCGAATCGCCAAGCGTGACAGGAGGGCCCCGCTATCCAACGTTCCCAGTCAGACCGGAGAGCCACGTGCGTGGAGGGGACCCCAGTCGCCAGCCGCCCCGGCCGGGAAAACGCGCGCCCCTCGGGTATCTCACCGCAGCAGATTTTCCCTGCCCGTTCAGCTGTTCCAGAATGGGGTACGCTGTCTTTTTGGTCTCTGTCGTGACTCCGGGAGCTGTTTCGTATTGTTTCTGTTTCTGTAGTTGCTTTTCTGGAGGAGGAACTAAGACCCGCGCATCTTACTAAGCCGCCATCTTCTCCGGAAGTCTCAGGCCCCATATTCTTATAAGAGACAGAAAAGGATACAGAAAGACGCAGGACAGAAAACCATGGGAAGATAGGGGCAATGACTGCAATTATGCAGCCAAAAGCCAAGCAAGCAACACGAGGAGCCAGCAGAAGCTGGAAGAGGCAAGAAAGATCCTCCTCTAGAACCTCTAGAGAGAGCATGGATCTACCAACACCTTGATTAGGGGCTTTTGTCCTCCAGAACTGTGAGAGAATAAATTACTGTTGTTTTAAACCAAGTCTGTATTAATTTCCAGGGAGCTAATATAGTTTAATGTTCATCAGAATAAGAAAGAGTCTGCAATTGATATTGATTAGAGGTAATGCTTAACTCATATTGAATTTCTCTTTAGGTTGATGGTAAAGGTTTGGAAATGGATGGTGGTGATGGCAACACGTTATTGTGAGTGTAATTAACAGTGCCCAAATATAGGGGTGGATGTGGTTAAAAGAGGAAACTTGAGCATGTATACATTACTAGAATAAAAATTAAAAGATAAATCATAGTACTGTACAACACAGTGAACACTATTGTAGTTGATGAACTATAGTAAATAGTCCAAGAATGTTCTTGGTTCTAGGGTGGTATGTGGGAATCCTGTATTTTATGTATAACTGTTTTGTAAATCATATCCTCTCTAATAAGAAAACTAAAAAACTAAAAAGATTGTTCATAGGTGCAAAAATGTAAAAATAAAAATAGAGGCAGAACATATTTATCCCAGTCTCCATTCAAAATTCAGCAAGGGAAAGAAATCCTTAACGGGCCACACTGCAATATTTATCACTGCCCAGAGCTCTCCCTTCAATGGGTAATTCCAGAACAGATGATGGGCAATATAATATCCCTTGTTATAGACCTAGAAAAGGACAAAATTAACTGATAAATATAGTTACTTAAACCTCCAGAGGATTTATTACCAGCATCCATATGAAAAATTATTTTCAAAATGAAATGACTAGTAGGAAAAGGGATCTCAGTGAAAAGTAGAACTTTTATGGAGAGAAGTAATAACCTGCCTAAAGAGTTTTCTGTTTAATATGCAAAATGAAATCCACATGATGGGAAAGTACTCGGGCAGGTATTTGGACACTGGTCTTGCACATTGCTTAGCTTCTGGCTTCAGGCAGCTCTGCCTGCTGCTGAATACCCCCTCTTCACTTGCAGTTATGCCTGCATATGCAGACTCCGTTTTAGATCTGACAGGTGAACTCAGACTTCAGAGACATCTTGCAAGGAACCCTATTTCAGACCACCCGCATTTGCCCTTCTGTGGAAGTGTTGCTCTTATTCTTAGGACTCTCTTCTCTGTTTTCTGCATAAAATTTGGGGTCTTTTTTATATAAAATAATAAAAATTAGGTGCAGGGCCTTGGAAGACAACTGTGCAAATGAGGGTCCCTGAAGCTGAAGCCTCATTAGGTTTATGGTAAATCCACTTCTGGTAATATAGTGTTCGAGGGAAATTTCTTTATCAATTACTTTGAAATATTTTATCTTTTAAAATAGCATTGATCCAAAATTAATATTCAGAAAAAATAGAGTACCTGCTACAGTGGGTGTTCAATGAATTTTGTCGACAGTGTCATAACTAAATGATGGGAATTTTTCATTCATAAAGAACAATGTTTATTTTAAAACATAACGGGAAAAAAGTTTAATATTGGTATCTTACCAAATAGGCACTAAAAAGCTACACCTCAAAAATGATCAATGCTGGGCAGGCCACGGTGGCTCAGCAGGCAAGAATGCTCGCCTGCCATGCCAGAGGCCCTGGGTTTGATTCCTGGTGCCTGCCTATATTTAAAAAAAAAAAAAAAATCAGGAGCAAGATCCAATATAAATGATGACATGGATTTGAAAAACTAGGAGGAGTTCTAAAGGTGGAAAAAGGATACTTGAAATTAAAAACCTATTAAAAAAATGATCAATGCTGAAAACTGAATCAAGAACAGCACTTGGTGATTCAATTTTAGGAACTCAAGCAAGGATTTGGAATCACACTGGATAGGCTAGGCTATGTTATGGTGGCAAATGAACTCCCAAACGCCAGTGATTTATTTCTTGCTAACATTCACAACTTTGGTGATTTAGCAATGGCTCTGATCCACGTGGTCTTCACTCCTGCAAGAGGCAGCACTCCTCTGGAAAACTGGTGATTTTGTGGCTGAGGGAAGAAAGAAATGGAAGAACATAGAAAGGCTGTGAACATTTCTGCTGGAACCTGCACACATCATTTCTGTTCGTACTTTGTCGACCGAAGTAAGTCACGTGACTAAGCCAGGTCTCACAGGGTGGGAGATAGAACTCTGCAGGAGCAGCCCCCTAGAAGGCACCACAAATATTTCAAACAACAACACAATTTATATAGTTTTTCTCCCTCCAGAGAAAACTACAAACATCTACCATCACCAACACCACCATTATCACCCCAAATATTTCATTTATCTTCCCATCTATGCCAAACATTAAAAAAAAAAAGTATCATGAGGCTTTTTTCCCTGCTAAAATGCTGAGAATATTATCAGTTTTCTTAGAGGAAAAGATTTTTTTTAAACCTGTTCTTCCATTCTACATGTATGAAGAGCCTGCTATGTTGAGGGCACTGTGTGGATCCCTGGAGATGAAAAGTGACTGAGTACACATGAATTCCAAATGAATTAGGTAGATACTCTACCCTGGAGAGGGGGAGCATTCTAACTACTCCTTAAGAGTGGACAGTTCATAGTGACTTCTTTCTAAAGAGTACAATATGGAAAGGGAATCAAAAAAAGTAGCTTTACAGTGGAGAAACCTGCCAAGTACTCTTTCAGCTAGGTGATCAAAGTCATCTCAACAGTCTTAAATCATGTTCATGGCATGTACTCTTGACATGATGTTTCAAAAGTTACAATTTATCTCTGTTATCTTCCTCTCCAAAACCCATAACCCATGTAATCATGAAAAAAATATCAAGTTCCAATAGATGGGCATCTTACAATATACTTGATCAGTACTCCCCAAACTGTAAAGGTCATCAAAAACAACAAAAATCTGAAAAACTGTTACAGCCAAGAGGAGCCTAAGATGTGATGACTAACTGTAACATGGATCCCTAATGGGATCCTGAAACAGAGAAACAACATTAGGTAAAAACTAAGAAACTCTGAATAAACTATGAACTTTTAGTTAATAATAATGTATAAAGATATAATTAATGTATCATTAATTGTAAAAATTATACAATACTGTTGTAAGATGTTAATAATAGGGTAAGCTGGGTGTGGGGTATGTGGGAACTCTCTGTACTATCTTCTCAATTTCTCTGTAAATCAAAAGTGTTCTAAAAAATAAGGTCTATTAGTTTTTAAAAAAGTGACTTAAGAAAAGTGAATGAGTTATCTCTGTCCTCTTGGAGATCAGTTGAAGAAAGACCAAAACCAGAAAGAAGTATAATACAAAATGATGTAACGCAGGTTTGAACAAAGGGCTCTGACAGCCCCTTCAGCATTTTTAAGAGAAAGTATAATCTCTTCTACTAAATCACATTGTAAAATACCTGAATTTCCAGTAGTGCCCAGTATATGCCTTACTCAAAGCAATGATTCAAATATCTAAGAGAATAATGAGTAAGATAGCTCGCCTCTGATGTGAAAAGATCTAGATGTGGTAGAGGTAAATAGAAATAAGTGAAGGTTAGCTACTCTCTCTTCTGCCTCCCTAAAAGGTGGAAGCAAGTTTCAGATAAAATTCTGCCATATGCACCTTTATTACCAAACATCTGTTTTGGATGCCGAGTGAAATCCCAGCAATGCGTTGAGATGCTTCAACCACGCTTCACATGAAACATTTTCTTGAGAGACAACAGAAGGAGAATTGTTTCCCTTAGAGTCAATTGTGGGAAAACATAATCATCCAAAAAACTAAAAAGGATGGATATTTGACTATTTCACAGAAGGGACTCCATTCTGAAAGGCAAAGGGTGAGAGGCGTGAAAGGTTCACTAGCTTATACCTGGTTCATAAGAAAATGAGAATCTTTAAACTATTTTAGTGAATTCTACCAGTGCCTACTAAGATTCATTATGCCAGCTGTCAGAGTCCCTAGTGTTGATTGAAAGTTAAACTGCCACAAGCTCTAGCATCAACAGCCTCTGGAATATGAATCTAGCTGGCCACCCCCAGAATCTGAATTCCTGATTAGGGCAAAGTTAGGGTCAACTCTAACTATCACATATTTATTGCCCTATGAATACTGAACTATTTTAAATTAAGTTACAGACATCCTACTACTCCCTCTCTCCACCTTATCCTGGTGTCATAACATTGGTGGTCTAGTTTTAATCCTGGGTTTTAAACCAAATACTGTCACTAATTGGGTCCTCATTCCCTCCTCTGAAAACGAGGGCACTGAGTTAGGTTTCTTATTCTTTCCAGCTGCACAATCTATGAACCTTCTGTGCATTAGTCTACGCAGAGCTTTGTCAAACTATACACAATACCATAAATATTAGCTTCTTAACTCCGAGTGATAAAACATACTAGACACGTATGTGTAAGATTACACTTTTTTTAAAACATCTTTCAGTGTTGTACACTCTATGAATGAATCTATAGGTGTTAGTAATACTACTACAGACCTTAACTTATGGCGATAAAGAAATCCACAAAGCAAAAATACTAACAACCGAAGGGGTTCAGCTCGTAAATTCTTTAACCTGTTAATACTGCCTCCTTCCTACAAGGCTTGGTTTCGGTACGGACGGTACGCTCTGCTTAGCTTTAAAACAAGACAAGACAAATTTAATTTATCTTTCCAATAGCAGTCACCATATTTTTCACGTTCCTCACTTGGTTCTTTTGAAAACCCCAAACGTAGTATTTTCTTCTAAAATTCTCTAAAAGATGCTCTAAGCTCCCAGCATTTGTGAGGACTGAGTCCTGCCCATAAGGCTTCCTCCCTTCAGAAAGGAGACCGAGTTGGGGTTGGACATGGGGTGGGGGTTCGGACCCTGCTTTGCGCGCACCTGAGCGGCGGGGGGCCCCCGGGCTGGGGCAAGCGCCCGAGGCCGAGGCGGAGGCCGGGCCTCCTTCCCGAGATCTTTCTCGGTCCCGGACTCGGGATGCAGACGGGAGCGGCAGAGGGGACAGTGCACTGACCGCCTGGCCATCACCTGGCGCCTCGCGTAGGAGTGTTTCACTCCAGAAATCCTAAGTCGCCTTAGGCTCCCTCGTCCTCCCTCTGGAAGAACCGCTGGTCCAGCCCGGAGCTCTCCTCTCCGCTCCAACCTGGAGAGTCTCCCTGCACACCCGCCCTTCCCTCTCCCCCCCGGGCGTCCTCCCCCCAGCCTCGGCGGCGCGCCCAGGTGCCCCGCATCCCTCGTCTTTCGGCGGCCCTTGCCTCCTGGCCCTCAGGGTCTCCAGCTCCTCAGCTCGCGCTCGCGCCGCAGGTCCGGCCTCCCTTCCCCAGACCGGCCCCGCCCAGCCTCGGCGGCGCGGGGGCTCCCAGCGCGGCCTCTCGGTCTCTCGCTCACCCCCGCCCCCCACCCCCCTCCTCAGGAGTTGCTATTTTTAGCAAATCCTCTGCGCGCCGCCGCGGGTTCTGCTCGCCGCCCGCAGCCTCCCGGGCCGCCCTCCCCAGCCCCCCCACCATCACATCGCGCAGCGCTCCCCGAGCCACCGTCTCCTCCTCCCGCGCCCGCAGCGGCGCGCCCCGAGGCAACTTTCACTCCTCCTTCCCGCTGGGCTTCCTGCTCGCCATTCTCTGCTCAGAAGATGGCTGTTTGGAGAAGGGGGAGAAGTTAGGGGTCCGTGGCGCGGGGCGAAGGCAGACGCAGCGCCGCGGCAGGAACGGGCGGAGGTGAGTGGCCCCGCGGCCGGGTCCCCGGTGGTGCTCCGAGACACCGTGGGAATTGGGGCGCAAGGGGCGTCCGGATGCGCTGCTGCTTTCCCTGCGCCGCTTCCTCGGGTCTCGGGTTAGAGCATCCCAGTGAAGTCTCTGACACCCAACGGCCTTGAATCTGGAACCCAGAGGTTGTGGGTCGAAGGGAACCTTGTCAGAAGTTCGGCGTCAGGTGCTGTTTCGGTGCATTTCTGGGCATTTGGCCGGGGAAGCCGAGGTGAGGGGCCATTGGCGTGACACCCCCCGCCCCCATACCTGGTTTCTTTGGGAGCTGAGCTATGAATGAAAAGTTTGCACGATCAACGTGTTGCTTGCGACGAGCAGTACTTAGTGGGGTGCCTTTGATGTTGTCGTGGGGGACCTAAGTTTCATGTCTACACATCAGCGTAGTGGGTTTTTAAAAAAGTTCCTGAGCTTGGAGGGCTGGGAGATAAAACAGTTCCTTGCTAGTGGAAGGTGCGTGATGAAGTGTAAGCTTATTAAGGTACCCTGGTTAATTTAACGCCGCCTGAAGGTGTCACCGTGGTGACTGCGGGGAGCAGAGGACGGGGAAGTTCCCCAAGTCTTAGCGGACAGCGCCCGTTGGGCGTTGGAGCCGTCGCGCCGTCGCCCACGGTGAGAAGTGCTGCTGTCACAGGCCTGTGAGCACGTTTGGTGACCGCCTGGGACCGAGCAGCTCTCCAAGAGTGGGTGCGAGGAGCGGTGGTCTGCGGCTGAGAGCTGATGGTGTGGTTCATGTAACGTGGGCTTGGAAATTATCTAGTGACTGTGCTCTAATTTCAAAAGCCGTCGCGTTTGTTTTCCTTGCCAGGGAAGTGTGTGTAATCTCCTAAAAGGAATTTTCAGATGAAGTAACTGTAACATTTTGAAACCTGTGAAAGATGGAATGTCTACATTTATTACATTGTAAATGTACGTGTGTGTGCGCGCGCGTGTGTTAAACGTGGGGTTGGGGTAAGAGGGGCTTAAAAAGTTTAACTTCTAACCTGAGAAACTAAGGTGTTAATTTTTCTTCCTCAAATGCTATGCCAATACTTATACAACTATTTGAGGACATGCTGGAAAAGGATATTATTTCATTAATACTCTCGGTGTGCTGAGATATCTTGTAAAGGGGAAAGCTTTAGTAATTACAGATAACAGAAGCACAATCGTGTTCTCAAATCTTGCAGACATTCCCGGAGGAAAAGGGAGTAAAAATATATAATTTTAAAAACTACCCCCTCCCCAAATTAAATTCTTTGGAAAACCTTTTGAAAAGGTCTGGATGTTATTTTCTGATGTCCCAGCAATTTTTAAATCCTGTAATTAATAACAGCCCAGAATAAATTGCAGTTAATAAATGAGGACAATTAGAAAATCATGTTTAGAAAGGATATCTTTTGAACTACACTTTGGTAGTTTGAAGGTTTATTATGGAAATTATTGTGACTGAAAATTTGTTGTTTAGTGTATTTGCTTTTTAGCACAGATAATTGTTCTCCTCCTTTTAAACCACTCTTCCTTTTTGGGCCCATTTAAAAGCCTGCCTGCCTCTTTACATTTTAATTAGCAAAACACCAAATCACTGACGTGCCTCTGGAAACCATTCATATTTAAAATATTTTATAAGAATGGTGTATTTTCAAAAGCACAGATAATTTAATCAGCTGTAAAACTTGTGATTTCTTTGCATCCATTTTGTTTGAATGGGGCAGATCTCAAAAAGAGCAGCATCTTTTGGGGATATGTCATTTTAAGTGTGGGAAAAAGCTAATGTTTCCATTTATGTTTTGGTCACAAAACAGGTGCTTTGTAAAGTGAGAATCCCGAAGCAAACCTTTGATAACAAGCTGCAGCTAAAGGGAGAGATTCTTTCCCAGCTTTCCTCCTGAATTGATCCTCTTCAGTAGAGAATGTAGCCAGTTAGATGCACATAGGTTGTACAGAGGAAGTTAAGAGTTTTAGATTAAGTGCCAGTTTATGGGTAGGAGACAGATTTCTTTTCTTTCTTTCTTTTTTTTTTTTGTTTTGCCTCAGTCTTCCTGTTCCTCTCCCTCTACAGTTCAGCTTATTGGGTTGGCCTCTATTGGACCAAGCATTCTTTGGCCAGAGAGTGTTTGGCAGCACGCTAAGATTCTGTAAGAAATAGTGATGGTCCCTCTGAAATTAAAAAGCTGATTTTAAATTTACTATAGATTTTTTATGATTGTTTTACGACCAAATTAACTTTGGCCATTATTATAGTAGATAGTTGGTAGACATGTTATCAGATACCTTCGTTTTATAAAAATAATTACTTATCTATGTTTGGGATGTGGATTAATTTTTATTTGAGGTTTTAAAGAGTTAAATATTAAGGCCATATGATTAGATAAGAATATGTTTAATTACGTAGTTTAAATGACGTACATATTCAGATTTTTGTTATTGTCTGAGTCTAAGCGTGTTTTGGGGTTATAGCTTTTATTTTTTTATTAGAATTACTTCTGTTTTTAATTTGTTTAAATTGTATGACATATTATATTGTTATTTACACCCACTCAGTGGGGAAGGTGTAGGTTATTCTTACATAGAGATATGGAGAAATAGCTAACAAGGGGAGTCATTTGAGAAACATATGGACATCATGAGATCCTTCTGTATGTAGCATCTGTACTGTCTCATTAGTGAAATATTGTAGTTATGGACATTTTTTGTTATTACATCTAAATGTGGCTTTTTATTTTTACTTCAATGGATCTTTTTGTTTTAAAATGTAGTTTATATTAATGTTTAAATTGATGGGGGCTTTTATTGCTTGAAATCCTCTCCTTTCAATGTAGACAACATACTTAATTTTATTGCACATTTCCACAGTAATTTTTAATTTTATTATAACCCTTACATTTTTCAGTGATTCCTCAAAGTATTTGAGAGACAGGTAGGATGACCTGTTGTTCCCATTTTAGGAAGGAGGCAGCAAGTGCCCTGAGAGACCCAAGATTGACATGCTTCAATTGGTCTGAAGCTGAGGATAACACCTGTATTTCCTGTATCCTAATCACAGGAGAAAGCTGTCTCCATTGACTATCTTAATATGACAAATTTTGTGAATTTTTATATTCCTATATTTTTCAATTGCTCATCTTTATAGGGGTATGGGTCAGTTTCTGAATCAGACAATTTATTCACAAGGAGATGGGTCTTGCTGTTACCTGCTGGTGGCGGAGAAGCTAGTGCTAAAATTAAATCAAAATGAAAACAGAAGCGAAATCTGCACACCCATCTCTGAGGGGAATCCTTGCAATCAATCCGCATCCCTCACATCCCTTTCCCCCAGTGCCCCCACTTAGGAACAAGGGGAAATCATCTCTGCCTTCTGCTGCTCATGTACTGGCCCTTTTCTGGTCAAACTGCCCTTGAAGTTTGTTAACATCATAGAAAACCGTAAAGATTACCAGGCTCACTGGAGAGAGAACTCAAAATCTGATTTTGGGGGAGAGAGAGTACAGAGGACAATAACAGAGTGTCCACTCTAGAGTCACCTGATATTGCTCATGAAAGATATTGAAAGATATCTTTCTGGTATTAGGACAGTCACTTTCTCTTATATTTGTTCTTTAGCCAAACTTAAAACCATCAGAGGGAACAGAAAATTTATACAATTTAGTCATTTCTATCCACCTAAACCTCCAATCTGGATAAATTATGCTTAAATTAAGGAAAAAGAACAGCAGCTTGTTTTTTAGAAAAGATACCATTATGACTTTTTCTTCATCCTTCCAAATCTCTTTTGTTCTGATCTCCCAGAACTTTTTTTTCGGGATAATTGCCCTCGTGATTTGCATCAGCCCAGGTCAGACTTCTGAAACTGTGTTGTTAGACTCAAAGTGGTCTTATTATTATTCAGAATGCAGGTGAAAAGCATTGTAATCCTTAAGAAAATAGTAATGCAGAATATTAAGCAAGATTGCTCCTATTTGATGAAAATATTTTCAAAATTTTTGAATGAGCAGAGGTCCCATGGGCTCGCTACTCTCTTAAAATTAACATATTTGTTACTGTTCTCTCACCTAACGTTATGATTGGTAGAAGCTCATCCAAATCATTTTAAATGTGAAATACTAAAAATAAATTGTGACTCTTCAGGTATGGTTTGTTGTTTACTATAATTAATTTGGCGTTTAGCCTTAAAGAGAGGAAAAACTCTGACTCTGTATATTCTTAGCTGCTCTAGAGAGACTATAGCATGATGGCAGGGTACTGGTGAGACTGAGTAAAGTTGAAGTTGCTGGAATGGTGTTTTCTTCCCATTTCTACAGAAGCTGCGATGAGAAGGAGATGGGCATGGACTGACCTTGTTGAATTAACATGGCGGTATTCCATCGTGGGGTTTGAAATGGACAATGATGGGTAGACCTTGTACCACTCAGTGTATTTAACTGCAGGTCATGGAAACTAACTCTGGTTAATTTAAGCACCAAATAAATTTAGTAGGGGATATTCATTTTCTGTTGCTGTGTGACACATAACAGACTAGTGGCCTAAAACAGCTCATGTTTATTATCTTCCAGTTTCTGTGGGTTGGAGGCCAGGCACAGCTTACCTGGATCCTTTGCTCAGGATCTCATGAGACTGAAATTGTGGTGTCATCCAGGGCTGTGCTTTCATGAGATGCGTGATGGAGGGAAACATCTACTTCCAAGTTCCCTTGAATTGTTGGCAGAATTCATCTCTTGGAAGATGTAGGACTGAGGCCTCCATTTTCCGCTGACTGGAGGCTGGAGGCCGCCCTCTGCTCACTTTTCTTTGCCATATGGTCCTCTCATAACATGATGGCTTACTTCTTCAAAGCCAGCAGGGGAGAGTCTCTAGCTCCAGGATGAGAAGCTGAGGTCTTATGTAACATAAACAAGGGGTAATATCACCTTTGCTATATAGCGTAATCTATCCAGAGAAGTGACGTTCAGCACCATCACCATATTCTTTTGGTTAGAAGCAAGTCACAGGTTCCTCTGAACTTAGGACTTCAGGGGAGGGGACTATACAAGGACATGGCTTACTGGAGGTCACCTTAGAATGTGTCTGCCTCGTTGACTCATAGCATGAGTCAGTAGCTCATAGAATCTCTGGGATAGTCAGCAGAGCTGACTTAGAAGACACAGTAACAGAAACAATGCTCAGAATCACTCAGCAGAACCGATCCTGTGAGTTGCTTTCACTGCTGGCCCATGGTCTTCTATAGTGGAATGTGGGATCTGTATCATACAGGATTCTCTATATTTAGTGATGGGGTTCAGCTTCTCATGGCCAAAAAAGAATAACAAGTGACCACTGCTGATTGAAAGAAGGAGAAAAAACATGAACAAATAATTTAATATTGAAATTTTTAAATATTTGACTAGTAGGAGAGCACTGAGAACCATCTGGAAACAGGATTGAATTGGAGAGTGGCTAGAGTTGTATAACTAGTTTGAAAGAAGGCTCTTCCAGGATTTAGAAGAATAGTGGTAGTGAGGACACATTTAGAAACAGTGGTGGTAAGAAAGAGGTAGAAGCCTTTCAAAAGATGAGTCACTAGCTCATATGCTAGTTTATGAATTAATTTAATTGATCCCTAATATATTCCACAAGTGCATAGTTTTTAAGAGCATGGTCTCACCAATCCTTGCAAAGGATCGGCACTGTTGTTTGGTTGGCCCTTCCCATTTAGAATGTGGGTAGCATAACTTCCCGTCAGTTTATAGGGAGGGAGCAGGACTAGAGACCATAGCAGACCCACTGGATTTTATCTGCAGCTCAGTGCCTGTATGGCACTGTATAGGAGCCTGGGGTATATTGAGCCCTCTGTTGTAGCAGATATAGTCCATGCTTTACACACTTTTACAGGAATAAATTTAATCTAAATCTGTATCTCCACTCTGACTGCTTAGATAGTACCTGCCTAGACATCCTTTGTCTTACCCTGCACATAAGTGAATGGAAACTGAGGCTATATACCTTGCCATGTGGCATTCAGTCAGTGGTAACTGACTGATTCTAGAGCCCGTATTCTTATGTTGCACACACCATGTCTACAACCAGCAGTAAGTGAAGTTTCCAAGGAGAGGGTTTCTTATTCACTTTGAAGTAAATGTCAGTCCTACAAATGCTCTTGGTTCCCTTCATTCATCTTGAGGGAACTGGTTACTGGAAGATGAGGGTTAAAGAGAGAAGTGAAAATGTGTGCGTCATGCCTTCTATTATTTTCCCAGTGGGAAATACAGATTATAGGCCTTTCCTAGATCTGAAAGAAAAAATGTGGAGTGGGGGCTGTATATTTTTACTTCTGCTTATCATTTCTTACACTTTTGGCTAAAATCAAAAGCTCTGCCTCTCTTCCTTTCTCTCCTATATGCAGATTTCATGCTATTAAATTCAGTGAGGAAAAATTTTGAATTCTCATTGCTTCTTTGACCATGAGTTTCTTTTTACAGCTTTTTTTAGTAGAAGCTATTGTTTTGATCTACTTGAAAAGTCTATTGAGATATTCCTTCTTTGTTCTTCTGCTATTGGGTCGCACTTCCTACTCTGTGGTGTCTCCAAATTCTATTCATAGGTACTCTTTTATTTTTTTTTTTTTTTCCGTTTTACATACTTAAATCTCTTCTTCAAATGGGTCTGGTTCCATTGATCAGAATCATCTGCCCAGACCCCCTTGCTGCTTTACAGTAAAATACAAGGTCACTGTTGAGCCTGGATAGTCTCATCTATTTTCTTTTAATTTTCCTGAGTTGTGCTCTGTGTCCCAGTATGGTATGAGGAGCTTTTATGAACTCTGGATATCTAAGTCAAAATGTAGACATTTTCAACTGAATGTCTCAAGAAAGCGCTCCAACTGGATGGTCTTAGCTCAAGTGTATACCTCTGGACCACTCAGCTGAGGCCAGGTAGACAGAGTTGTGATTTGCCCATCTGGCTTCTAAAGTAGGGCAGTTTTCAAAGGGAAGGAATTGTGAGCTGCCCCCAGCCTGGTTGAGGCCCATTGTAATAACCTATCCCAGGGCAGGCTACAGCGTGGGAAGTCTTGAAATAAATCTATTTCTTCATACATAAGTTTTGGATTTTCTAAACTATCTTAGGTCTACTGTTAACTCTGAAAGTTCAAACTCCTTATCATGGCTCTTAAATTCTTTCATAACCTGAGCCCAATTTATCTTTATGACTTCTATGTTTTTTACTCTTGCCACTCTCTGGCTTATACCCAGTAAGGTTTTAAGGATTTAAACCCTTACTAAGCCTGAAGCTAGCAAGTGGCTAAGATTTTAGATCCAATGGGGACAGCCAGCCTGAGAGTATAAATCAGTATGTAAAGAAAAGTCAAGAAGAGAGAGAGATGGAGATGGAGAACAGACAAAAGCAGCATTTCAGTTTTTTTAATTCTTGCATATAGTTATTTCTCAAGGTCAGTTCTACCATTGACTTTTCTGGGGTTTGGTTATGTGAGCAATAAATTATCCTTAACGAGGGTTTCTGCCCCTTGCAACAGAAAAAGTACTAAAGACACAGATTTTTCAGCATAGTATTCGGAGTGAACTTTCTGAATCTACTATCTCCATAATTACTTAGCCAAAATCAGGATTTTATTTCTCTGAGGTTTTATTTGGAGAGGGTGTCCTTAAGGAAGCTGCACCTTCACTGCCCTCTTTCCCCTCTGGGCCCAGCTGGAGTCCCACCTCCATAGTGAGGCATCCTCTCGTTGTAGCAGCTCATCGTGATCTCACACTCTTCTCTGGTTTCCTACAGCAGTTAAGCCAATGACAATGGTTCACACTTTTCTTACAAATTAAATTTTAGCTATAGTGATTGAGAAAACCCATAGTAATATAAGGCTACTGTAATCTCTGGTTTATTACTCAGAACCACATCTTAATAATTTTGAAAAAGATATTTTTTAAAACTTTTTTTATTGTGTAATATACATACAAAGCTAAGAAAAAAAAAAGCAATAGTTTTCAAAACACTCTTCAACGGGTGGTTATAGAACAGATCCCAGAGTTTGCATTGGGCCACTATACCATCATCTCAAATTTTTCCCTTCTGGCTACTCCAGAACATTGGAGGCTAGAAGGAGTATATATATATATCTATATCATCACTTTTCTTCTTTTTTGTGAAAAATAACATAAATACACAAAAGCAATACATTTCAAAACACAGCATAATAATTTGTTGTAAAACACATTTCACAGTTTGTCTGGATTACAATTCCACAGTTTTAGGTTTTTACTTCTAGCAACTCTAAGTTACTGGAAACTGTCAATATAATGACACTTGCTTGTTAAACCCTACCTTCTCTGTATAACTCCATCATCACCTTTGATCTTTCTATCCCACTCTTTAGAGGTATTTGGGCGATGGCTGTTCTAAACTTTTCATGTTGAAAGGGGCGGTCAATAATATGGGGTAGGGAGATGTAACTAGTTCATGTTTTGGAGATGTTGGGCCCTCTAGGTTTCAGGACTTATCTGGTCCAGGAACCCATCTGGAGGTTGTAGGTTTCTAGAAAGTTACTCTAGTGCATGGAACCTTTGTAAAATCTTATATATTGCCCTAGGTGTTCTTTAGGATTGGCTGGAATTGTTCTGATTGGAATTTAGCAAGTTATAATAGGTAGCAATGTCTAACTGAAGCTTGCGTTAAGAGTGAGCCTCTCGACTCTATTTGAACTCTTTCAGCCACTGATACTTTATTACTTACACTTCTTTCCCCTCTCTTGGTCATAATGGAATTGTTGATCCCATGGTGTCAGGGTTGGACTCATCCCTGGGAAACATCTCCCATGTCCTCAGGGAGTCTTTCAGCCCCGAATGTCATGTCCCATGTAGGGGGGAGGGCAATGATTTCACTTGCAGAGTTGGGCTTAAAGAGAATGAGGCCACATCTGAACAAAAGAGGTCCCCCAGAAGTAACTCTTAGGCTTACCTATAGGTAGTCCGAGCTCCTCTGCTACCTACTTAAGCTTCACAAGAGTCAGCCTCAAGATCAAGGGCTTGGTCTGTTGATTTGGGTGTCCCTAATGTTTGACACAGTGCGAGGGGATTCCCTGATGGTAAAGTTTAATAGTTCCATATTTTCTCTCCCATCCCTCAAGGTACTTTGCCAACACTTTTTGATCATCTACTTAATATATTCTAGGATGTATCCAGGCATTACATTAAACTATACTGGTTTTTAAAAAATATTTAATTTAAGTATTATATTTAATATGTGGAATGATTTACTTATGTATTTGTGGCTTCTTTCTAATTCCTCTGTTCCCTAATTGATAACCATGCTCACTCCCCCTACCCCCCACCTCCACGCCTGAAGGGAAAGGAGAGAAGAGAAGGTCTGGCTTCCTAACAGGCACCCTCTCCGAATAACCCCCCATGGGGAGAATTGTCTGATTTTGGTGGCCTATACATTTTGACCTTAAAAGTTTTTTGTTAAATGTTTTTCTTAAATGTAGGAACATTAATAAAATACAAACTATTTTTCTTATGGATTTTACAAATTGTAAAACCAAGAACCACTTAAAAATTAAATGTGAACAACAGAAAAGGTGAAATTAAAATGAACATTGAATTCTGTGACAAATGGTATTGTATTGCTGAAATTACATTGCCTGAATTGGGTTTGGGAGTATAAAGATGTAGCCTCGGATCTTGTTCTCAGATCTAATCTGTTTCTATGTTTTATATTAATATAAATACAGAAAATGTCCTTTTAGAAAGTACATTAAGTAAAACAATATTAACTTCCAGGATTGGTTTTATGATCCAGGATACTCAGATTTCATACATGATCAAAACTCTAACAAATAAATAATCCTCAAATATCCATTTTAACGAGATATCACCTGAGAACTCTAAAGTCTTTGTGGTTACCATTGTGGAATTATTAAAATCTAAATCAAATATATAAGCCATATACCAAGATTAATGGAATGGCGAACAGATTGTGTACTATCTACACGAAGATGGGAGACATGCATCATTTTCACTGTCAACACGATGATTTTAGCCACCACAGCTTAGATTATTTTGGAGGCCTATTCCACCATGTGTTCTATAATGACTCAGTTCATCCTCATCTTTCTCTAATCAGATTTTATTTATTTATAGGAAGCTATATGTTATTTGGCCTTCACCTACTGTGTGAATAATTGAAAATGTTAACAGCAGACACTGTAGTGAAAATTGGTGGCAGTCTTTAGTTTTAAGATTATTATTCAGAAATTAATCAGAATACATTTTTATTTATTTAGATTATCATCCAAATGAAAATCCAAAATGGAAATTTAAAAAGTCCACATCCGATTTATGGAACCCACTTTGAAGTGTACAGCTTATAAGTATTAACTTGCCACTTAAAACACTTTACATTTTGTTATACCTTATATGTCATTAACTAGATTTAAGCTCCTTCAGGAGGGAGAGAATGCACTTGTTTTTTTGTTTTGTTTCCTTCCACGGCACTAAGTCCTTTGCTTACAGTGGGTGCTTAACAAGCGTTTGTTGGTTGACCACCTGTAGGTCATTGCTTCCTGCTGCACTGAGCTCTTCGAGGAAAGGGACTATTTGTTTTAGTCTGTTGATTGTGAATGCCTACCACAGCAGCTCTCACGTGACAGATGCTCAGTGAATATGCTCAATGAAGGGTTGATGACTTATTGGATTCTTTCTTTTCCCTTTTAAATCTTCTCTCTCATATATAGGGCGGGCACATTTAACAGTTGTCCAGATCAGTGCTGTCCAGTTGAACTTTCTGCAATGATGGAGATGTCCCATATCTGCTTTCAGTAACAAGAGCCACTAGGCATCTGTGGCCTTGGAACATTTGACTCGTAGGTAATGCAACTGAGGGACTGAATTTAATTAAATTTAATTTTAATTAATTTTAGTTTAAATAGCTTTATGTGACTCATGGCTAGTGTATATACAGGGCAACTCAATTTTAGATGGTAATGTGTCCATTCTCAAACTCATTGCCCCACATTTCCAACACTACTACATATTTTTTATTCTTGGATGCCAAGTGAGTTATATCATTTTAAAACCTGAGCACATATTCCATTAAGTTAACCAGCAACATGGCATGCCATCTCTTCATTCATCCACCCTGCCATCTGAGTTTGCCTGCAAATTTCTGTTAACTGAGAGCTGACACTTTCACTTTATGGATACATTTAAGCTACACTTTTGCCTTTTGGTTAATGGCCCATATTTCTTTGACTTTGCTAGTTCTATTGTTTTAATCATTCCCTTTCCTAATAAGCCATTTAAACTTGGATTATTATTATAAGTAGAACCATTATTACCACAACTACCACTATCATCACCATCATTGCTGGTATTTATGCTAACCTGTAGTGGATAGCATATAGTAAGGTCTGCTGATAATCTGAACATATCCCACATTTATTATATTCATTAAAATGCCTTAAAGTATTTCTTCCTTCCTATTGATTTATTTGCTTTTCTTGTCCTTCTACCTTTCCTGTTACAAGAGAAGAATGAAGCAGCATCATATGGCTTTAAACATGTTAGAACTCAACCCTTATGTAAGACATAATCCCACAAACTGCACTGCTGGTGACAATGTGTGTGAAATCAGTAGGTCTTGAGTAAAACTAAAACAGGACTTTCCATTTAGAAAGGCAGAAGTTGCTTCCTGCAAGTGGCTGATATGTATTTTTTAAACTTGTTATTTTTAAATCATTTCAAACTTACAGGACAATTGCAGGAAGTAATACAAACCCCATACAGAGAACTCCAGCATACTCTCACTCTCCAGAAACCTAGATCCACCAGTTTTAACATTTTGCCACCTTTGCTGTATTATTCTATCATGACTTTGAAAGCAGGTTGCGCAATCATATTCCTTCAACGCCTAATACTTCCATGTACATTTCCTACGAATAAGGACATTCACTTACATAATCACCTAAAGTGCCGCTATCAAGTTCAAGAAATTTAGTGTTGGTATAAGCATTACATTCTACATTTCAATTTTTTCTTATGTCCCAGTAATGTCCTTTTGAGCCTCTTCTTTTCCATTCTTAGATCTCATCCATTATCATGAATTCCATTTAATTATCTTTTTCTTTCTTTCTTTTTTCCTTTTTTAGTTTTCCTTTCTTTTTTTAGTTGTGGAAACATATATATAATATAAATCTTCCCATCCTAATCCCTCCCATGCATACATTCAGTGTGATTAATCACAGTCACAGTGTTGCAGTGTCTTCACTACCATCTATTACCAGAACTTTCCTTTCACCCCAAAGAGAAACCTGCACTCATTTTGCACTAATTCCCCTTTGTCCCTGTCCCCAGACTCTGGTAACTGTGTTCTGACTCTACATATTCTCTGATATTTTCTTTGTGGTTACCATGAGGCTTGAATTTAAATGCTCAATATGTAACAATCTTCTTTGCTTTAATATCAATTTAATTTCAACAGTGTAGGTACTATGTTTTTATACCCGACTCTCTCCCCATCTTAATGCAATTCTTGTCACAAGTTGCATGTTTATACGTTACGAATCCCAAACTATTGTTTTATCATTATATATTTGCCTTTTAGGTGCTGTAGGAAGTAAAAAGTAGAGTTACAAATTTACAAAGGCAATAATACTGTTATTTACATTTACCTATATCATTATCTTTACCAGAGATTTTTAATTTCTTCTTAAGGCTCCCATCAGTTATCTAGTATCCTTTCCTTTTAACCTGCAGATCTCCCTATAACATTTCTTGTAGGGCTGGTCTAGCAGTGACAAAATATTTTAGCTTTTGATTATCTGGGCATGTCCTAATCTCTCCTGAATATTTGAAACATAGTTTTTCTGGATACGCAGTTCTTCATTGGCATTTTTTTGCTTTTAGCCCATTAAATTTGTCATCCCATTGTCTTCTTCCCACCATGATTTCCTGTGAGAAATTGATACAATCTTATTGAAGCTCCCTTGTAAGTGATGTGTTGCTTCTTTCTTGTGGCTTTCAGAATTCTCCCTTTCTCTTTGTCAGTTTGATTATAACATGGAGTGATGTGGGTCTAGTTGTGGTTATCCTGTGTAAACTTGGTTGAATGTCTTGAATGTGTACATTCATGTATTTTGTTAAATTTGAGAAGTCTTCAGCTGTTATTTCTTTGATTATTCTCTCTGCCCTTTTCTCTCTTTCTTCTCCTTCTGGGACTCCCAGGATACGTATTGGTATGCTTGATGATGTCCCACAACTTCTCAGGCTCTGTTCACTTTTTTTTTTTAACATGGGCAGGCACTGAGAATCGAACCTGGGTCTACAGCATGGCAGGCAAGAACTCTGCCTGCTGAGCCACCATGGCCCTCTGTTCACTATTTTTCATTCTTTCCTCCTTCTGTTTCTCAGACTGGATGGTTTCAATGGTCTTACCTTCAAGTTCACTGATTCTCTCTTCTGCCAGGTCCAATCTATTGTTGAACCCTTTTAGGGATTTTTAAATTTTTTACTGTGGTATTCAGCTTTGTTTGATTATTTTCCCTTATTTCCACTTCTCTGTTGCTATTCTCTGTGTTCATCTGTTATTTTCCTGATATCCTTTGGTTCTTTGCCTGTGTTTGCCTTCAGTTCTTTGAACATATTTAGGACCATTTTTAAAGAAGTATTTATCTGGAATGTCTCATTGATGGTTTCTAATGCTTTAATCTTCTCCTTTGCCAGGGTTATCACTTCCAGTTCCTTTGTTTTATAATCTTTTGTTGAAATCTGGATATTTTGATATTTTAGTATGTTCTCACAGGAATTTAAACTTTGAGGTGTCTGTTCCTTAAGCTTGTGTCCATCTAGTTTTATGACAGAGATTTCCCTGAATGCCAGGAGTTAACAAAAAAAAGGAAAAAAAGAAAACACCTTTCTCAGTCTTTGCGGATTGTCCTGTGCAAATGCTCTCCCTCAGGGTTTATCCATGGAATGAGTTTGGAGAACAGATCCAGGATGAAGTATAGGGACCTTCCTGATCCTTTCTACACATGCATCTTGTCTTGGGCATATGTGTGTGACTCTGGGCATTCCTCCATTTACATGGCTACAAATTCCCCCTCTTCCTGAGGAAACAGTTTCCTCTGGTCCCGACAACCTCACTGTGTATCTAGAGCCAGCAGTCTCATGCCCCAGGCAGCATGACTTTGACTGCTTTCCCGCAGTGTTCTGTCAGACAGCTCAGTGAGCCATCTTCTATATGCAGAGCAAGTTCTAGGACAGCAGGTCCCTCAGGCCATTACCAGACAGATTGGGGCAGACATTCGTGCTCCCAGTATGTGCATGAGGGTGTGTACAGTATGTCTTGCTCCCTCTGGAACTGTAAACAGAGATCTATACTGGGAGTGCTGTCCAGCTTTATGTCCGGCTGAGCAGGTGTGGGGTGGGAGAGATGCCAGCCAGGGTGTCATGAGACTTTACCTCTTTTAAGTGAGAACTAGACCTCTTTTCTTGATTTGGTGCTCGCCCTGTTACTGCAGTTCTTTTACTGGTTTCTGGAGTTTTAAGAAGGTATTTCTGCCATTCCTTGCTGGTTGTTCAAAGCTTCTGTAAAATGACAAAACCCTGAAACATCACATTCTACCATCTTTGGTCAAGATTGTGGATGCAACCCATGGGTCTGCTGGAGCAAGATATACATTAACATCTATATACATTTATTGAGCCTCAGAGCTGGGTATTTTCATGGATATTACCTCATTTAATTCTTAAAGAAGTATTGAATCTATTAATTTATAATGGTTATGGAGGCTAAAGTGGCCGAAAAACAGAAACACCTTAGACTTTTCCAGTTAGTTATCTTTTATGACAGAATTGGATGCAGAAACTTTGACGTGGAGATTTGCTTTTTGTTCATTCTCTTACTCTATCCTAGTAGTTCCCAAACTTGAGTGTGCATTAGAATTTCTATTCGGAATTGAACACACAAAACATTGAAGAGTATATTTTATGGGTCATTGAACAGCTTTTCAGAGGTAATTTTCTCTATACTAGATTTTTATCTAAAAACAACCTGCCCTTCACTACCCAAAGGATGCATATCCTCTGTCTTTCCCTATTTCCATTTCTATTCTAGCAAATGGGTAGTCACCAGGAGAACTTACAGACATGTGCTTTTGAATAAGCTCCACAAAATAGAAAAAATTCAGTAATTGTATTTAGGATTTTATGCTTGTGAATATTTCATTGTGCTTTGATCTTATTGTTGCGTTATTTTGCCTTTTATGGTGAGAAGAGAGCATTCCTTTGTCATCTCCCTCTTAACATTAAACTTTCTCTTAAAAAGCCCTAATGAGGTGAATTATGCATTATTTTCATTTTGGGCAGGTTGGTGGAGCAAGGAAGGGAACTTTCGTTGGCTACTTGTGCTATATTTTTAATCTCTTATCTGTTTGGCTCATTTTTTGTAGTTACCTACATTGAAATAAAATAAATATTTTATGAGAAAAGTATTAATTAATAAAAATATTAATTGTTTTTCTTTATAAGGTTCAGCAAAGACCATTTCCTAAACCTGCTGAACTAGTAAACAAGAACATCCTTTTGGAGTATTAATTTTTTCTTTGTGACAACAAATTTAATAAATTCAACTTACTTATATTTGCTAAAGTGTAATGCTAAGACTACTCAAGTGAAATGGGGAATATAGGCAAAATGGAATGAGATTTTGGAATAATGGTGATAGTTTTAGTTCTCCAGAAAGCATATCTGAAATATTTTTGGGTGAATTTATAATTTTCAAGTAACTATCAAAAACATATTACAAGTTATTTCATATACTATTTCTGTTTATCTTACATAAAATTATAAACTCCACACTACATTATTATTATTATTGTTGTTAAAAAGTGAATAATCTTTCGAAATGATTTAGATAGTTAGGAAATTCTTTTATATTTACTCATGCAGTTACCATTTTTGTTTGCTATCATCTTCCTTCTTCCTGAAGAATTTCCTTTAACAGTTATTGTGGCACAGATATGCTAGTGATGAATCCTTTCACCTTTGGTATGTCTGAAAACATATACATTTTACCTTCTTTATGTAAAATATTTGCTGGCTGTAGAATTCAAGATGATTTCTGTTCCCTTTAATAACTTAAAGCTGTTACTCTACTACGTTCTCACTTGTCTTGTTTCTGATGGGAAATCTATTGTTATCCTTATTTTTTTCCCTCTTTATGTGTGATATGTATTTTCAAATTTTCTCTTTATCAATGGTTTTGAACAATTTGATTATGATGTGCCTGGGTATCATTTTCTTCATATTTCTTGTGCTTGGAGTTCATTGATATTCTTGGGTCTGTAGGTTTATAGTTTTTATCAAATTTGAAAAAAAAATCAGCCGTTGTTTTTTCAAATAGTTTTGGTTTACCTTCTCTCTCAGAAGACTCCAATTATACGTGTGCTAGATTCATTGATGCTCTTTGTATTTTAAAAATCTTTTCTGGTTTTTAAATTTTGTATAGTTTCTGTTGTTGTGTCTTCAGGTTGACTAGTACTTTCTCATTCAGTGTCTAATTCAGTGATTACATTGTGTGTTTTCACACATTATAGTTTTCATCTCTTGAAATATGGTTTGTGTTTTAAATAGATAAATTCATCTATTCAACATTTTGAATGTATGGAATAGAGTCATAATGACTGTTTGAATGACCTGGTCTGCTAATTCTAACATCTGTGTCAGTTCTTGGTCCATTTTGATACGTTTATGTTCCTGCTTGTTATGGGCTGTATTTCCTACTTCTTTGCATGCCTTATAATTTTTGATGGATGCCAGCAAATTGTGAATTTTACCTTGTAGGGTGTTTGATATTTTTATATCCCTATAAACCTACTTTTTTTCTGTGATGCAGTTAATTACTTGGAAACAATTTGATCCTATTAAGTCTTGTTTTTAATATTAGTTTAGTGGAAACAGAGCAGTGCTTCATTTACAGCTAGTTATGCCTACTATGAGGCAAGACCCTTCTGAGTACTCTATCCCAAGTACCACAAATTATGAGGTTCCCCAGTCTGGCTGGTGGGAACAGGTACTATTCCCAGCTGTGTGTGAGTGTTGGGTACTGTTTCCTATAATCCTTTCAGATGGGTTTTCCCCTGCCTGTGGCTTGTTGGCTCACATACCTGCGGTGATTGATCAGTACTTGGCTGATTACTTGAGGGGGGTTCCTCTGAAGATCTCTGAAAATCTCTCTCAGTGTAGCCCATATTCCTCTGGTACTCTGACTCCAGACACAAGCTGGTCTGATCCCTGATTCTTGACTCCATCTCCTCAATTCGGGGAGTGAGGCAGATTCTGCCTGGAGCAGGTTTCCCTCCCTGGACCAGTGCCTGGAAACTCAAGTCAGGAAGCTGGAACAGCACTAGGGCTCACCTCATTGATTACCTGTTCTCAGAGGTCATTGTATGTTGTCCAGTGTCTTGAAAATCATTGTTTTGTATATTTTGTATAGTCCTTTCATTGTTTCAGGCAAGACAACAGTTCTGGTCCCTGTTACTCCATCTTGGTTGGGATTGGATATCTCCCATTTTGTCTGTTCCGTGTAAAATCTGGATGGTCAAAATAATTTTTATATATTTAATACTCAGTTTATTGTACTGTATTGTGATATTCTTTTTCCTACTCTTCAGTATTCTTAGCTTTCTATAATGAATACTTTATATTGTAAACATAATTTTTATAAATGAAGTTTAATAATTTACGTCCTGGATGTTTGATAATTTATCATTTTCCTGATCGTTTGAAACAATTTTTAAAATAAGCTGGTCATTAATTAAGAAATTAAATTTGTTGAACATAAGAATCCACGTATCTTTAAGTGGGTAAAAGATATTATTGCAGGGAAGAACCCTGTTCCTATTAGCTTCTTTTTAAAGGAGAGACAGCTAATACATTACTCTATTTTAAATTGTATCACTTTTATATTTGTTTAGGAGGTTTTGAAGTTCATGGCTGTTCCTTGAGAATGTTTTCATATTAGGCACTTATGAAATGAACTGTGTGCTTGTGAACTATTATATTTTTAATCCTCTTTAGCATTTGAATGATAAAATATGATACCGTTAACTAATATGAAGTTAAAATGTCAAAATTCAGGAGTACAACTAATTCAACTTGCTATAATGCATACATCTTGTTAGTTGAAGAGCTTTCTGGCAGGAAGGGCACAATTGACTGTGATCATTTAAAAGCATCCTTGAGATGACACATGCTACAGGAATATGCCAACAAGTTTTTTATTTTGTAATTTTGAGTTTCTAGTGCAGTCTTTTGAGATCTAGTTGATAAGCATGGTGAGAAAACAAGAATTGCTTTATAATACTTCAGGAAAATAACTTTATATGAACAAATTTATATGAATAATTTTATATAATTGTAACATTCTTCTTAAGAACCTCATAAATAACGGCACCATGCAGCCAAAGTTGTGGCAATGCCACATTGCTGCATATATAATATTAAAGCATAAAGTTTAGTCCAGTTTAATATTCTTCTGTCAAATTGAACCAAAGTATAAATTATTGTTAGAATTGAAAGAAAAGAATCTTAAGAAAATTGAATACCACTCTGTGGTGGAAACTGCTAGTTGTCTTTTTTTCATTTACTCTTCTTTTTTTTAATTGAGAAATCTTCACACAGATACAGTCCATACTCAGTGTATAATCAGTGGCTCACAATATCATTGCATAGTTGTGTATTCATCACCACGATCGTTTTTAGAACATTCGCATCACCCTAGAAAAAGAAATAAAAAGAAAAAAGTTATACATCCCATATCCCTTACCCCTCCCTCTCACTGACCACTAGTATTTCAATCTACCGAAGTTTTTACCCTTTGTCCCCCCTATTATTCATTTTTATCCTTTTTTTATTTTATTATTTTTTACTCGTCTGCCTATACCCTGGATAAAAGGAGCACCAGACAGAAGGTTTTCACAATCACACAGTCAAATTGTAAAACTTATATCATTATACAATCATCTTCAAGAATCAAGGCTACTGAAACACAGCTCATCTGTTTCAGGTACTTCACTCCAGCCACTTCAATATACCATAAACTTAATGGGCATATCTATATAATATATAAGAATAACCTCCAGGATAACCTCTTAACTCTGAAATCTCTCAGTCACTGACACTTTGTCTTACTTTATTTTGCCTTATTTCTGTCTTCCCCTTTTTGGTCAAGAAGGCCTTCTCAATCCCTTGATACCAGGTCCTGGCTCATCCCTGGAGTCCTGTCCCTCGTTGCTGGGGAGATTTACATCCCTGGGAGTGGACAGTGAGTTCATCTGCTGAGTTGGCTTAGAGAGGGAGGCCACATCTGAGCAGCAAAGTAAGTTCTCTGGGGGTGACTCTTAGGCATAATTATAAGTTGGCTTGGCTTCTCCTTTGCAGGAATAAGTTTCATAAGGGTAAACCCCAAGATCTAGGGCTCAGTCTATTGAATTGGTTGTCCCCATTGTTTATGAGAATATCAGGAATTCCCCAAATGGGGAAATTTAATATTCCCTCCCTCACCCCCCCCAGCTCCCCAAGGGGACTTGGCAAATACTTTTTTAATTCTCTGTCCAATTTACTCTGGGTGGTATCATTACATCACGCTAACCTGTACAATGCTAGTTGTCTTCTGATATCTTTTACTCTGCCATCCACAAACATAAACCCCCTGAATATGTTAGCTGGGGATAGACTCCTACAGAATCAAGATGACATTTTCTAGGCTCCCTTTCCTCTAGGTATTATGCTATGGGGGGAAGTTCTGGCCATAGATTGTAAGCAGGAGTGATTTGTGTAACTTCCAGATGGTCCTTAAAGGACACCTGTGTCTCCCCGTCTTTCTCCTCACTTGTTGGAATGCGAGTATGGTGGTGCACTATCTTAGACCTTGTCAAGGAGACTAGCCCTCCAGAAATAGCAAAGCAACAAGATTAAAAAAAGGCCTGGGACAATGATGATGACTTCTTGGAGCAGAGCTGCCATAACAGCTTGAAGTTTTATGTGAGCAGGAAATAATTGTCTGTCTTGTTTAAGTCACTGTTGTTTTGGGTGACACATGACCAAAGCCATATACACTTTTCCCACAATTTTTTGTTTATAAAGCGTGTTACTAGTTGCTTTTTTATAACTGTAATTTGGAAAGCACCGAGTGGACATGCATCATAGACATGAAAATTTGTCCTTCAAAGGACCTCGTTTTAAAAGAACAAACATATCTGGACTGGTCTAATATGAACTGAGGAAAACAATACAATTGGGCCCATCTGGCTCTTCTCTGAAAAATTTTAATAGAGGTTTGAGGCGCACAACCCAATATTTAGCCTAAAGCTGATTTTCCAAGGAAACAAGATTTTAGAAGGGAGAGAAAGCTAAATTATTTCTGCTTTGCTAATAGTCACCAATTATTTTTCAATCTCCCTTATTTCATCACTGTCAAATCCTAAAGTCTGCTTTTAGGCCCCCAGTGTGCGTTGGCTCCCTGTGCCATCTCACAGCTTCCTCTTCCCCATTTTGGAAGTTATCTTCCCCAAGTCTCTGGGATGTCAGACCCTCATGGTTTTCTTCTCTGCCTCTGATCCTTCCTCAGTCTCCTGGGAACTCTTTAATCCTCCCCTTCATTGTGAGTGTATTCCCATTCTTGGCTCATTGCACCTTTTACTCTGTGTAAAGATCACAAACTGGCAGTTCATAGACACATTTTGTTGATATTCCTTAGAATTTGCAGAAATGTTGAGTAAGCTGGAAATATTTAAAAATCAGGAGATTCAACATAAAATCCAGGTTTTCACTTCTCCTGAACAAGCTGATCTTACAATATTGCACCCGTATTCTCCATAGTGTTGGTTGGCCAGAGCTGAGTTGCTTCTGCCTCCTTTAAGTGGGGTGTTCTTCTGTGTTCTAGGCTCCAGCACTCGCTATTGCTTATATTTTCGATGTTTTATTTTCATTACTTGCCTGATCTTTTTAGCATTTAAGTTTATTATCCTCATTTTTCTGTGTGATGTATGCTTTAAGTTTTACTAAAGCTGTTTCCTTTTTCTGCCCCCTCCTTTTCAATTGCAATTCCTTCTCCCATGCATACTGGTTCTAACATAATCATATTGTCATACCTGATTTTTATGCCCATGTCCCATCCAAATCCTTGATTCATCCTTCCATAGCTTCTTTAGAGACCTTTCTAATATGTCTCCATCCAGTCTCTAGACATTTAGCGACTCAGCGTTGCCTTCTAGGTGACTTCAAATGCCCTAGCCTAGTGAGAATGTAAAGTGCTGCCGTTCACAGTCTAGCAGTTCCTGAAAAAGTTGAACATTGAGGCACATACCATATGACCTAGCAATTCTACTCCTAGTCATAATACCCAAGATAAGTGAAAACATATGTCATAAAAAAAACTTGTGGATGAATGCTCATAGCAGCCTGATTCATAGTAGCCCCAAAATGAAAACAACCCAAATACCGATGAATGGATAAACAAAATGTGGCATATACATGCAGTGGCAAATTATTCAGTCATGAAAAAGGGTTGATGTATTGAAAACATATACTAAGCAAAAGAAGCAAGACACAAAAGGCCACATATTGCTATGATCCCATTTATATGTAATGTCCAAAGTAGGCAAATTTAGATAGAAAGAGAGTAGATTAGTTGTTGTGTTGGGCTGGGTCTCTGAAAGAGTCAGGAGGGGGATTTGGGGAGGGATGCTAATGAACGCAAGATTACTTTTGGAATAATGAAAATGTTTGGCAATTAGGTAGGGTGATTATAACAACTTTGTGAATATACTAAAAACCACTGAAATGTGCACTTAAAGGGGTGAATTTTATAGTATATGAATTATATCTTTAAAAAAAAAGACAGGGAACAAAACAAAATAAAATGTAACAAAACAAAATAAAATGTAACAAAACAAAACCCTTCTTAGCACACAAAGTGCTTTGTAATCTGACCTTTGCCATCTCTCCATTCTCATTTCCTTTAGTCCTCCTCACCCCTACCTGCTTTTCTCTTGCAGGGTGAGCTAATCTACTTACTGTTCCCGTAGTGTATGCCAGGCTATCTCACTGTCCTATCCATAATTTGCACATTTCTGATGGAAAAATTCTACCTATTCTCCACTCCCCATGTCCATCTAGAGAATTCCTGACTTTCTTTCAGGTTTTAATTCATATTTCACTTCCTTTGGGATCCTTTCCTTTATACGAGTACTGGATTACTTAAAAGGAGGGTTGGTTATATTCTCCAGAGCCAAGCAAGAATACCCTACAAAATGAAATGAGATTAATTTTGATAAGTGTATCCAAATTTTATAATCAGAAATCTAGAAAGAAGCTATTTTAATTTCAGTTTTTTATAGTTAAAAAATTTATAAATAAAGTATGGTGGGTTGCATGTGGGCATCCATGATATTTTAGAACAGATACCATGTCAGAGTCTCAATCCAGCTTTGTTCTCCCCGTTTCTCGTCCCACCACCCTGCCCAGGTTAGGCAAACCCCCTCTGTGACCCAGTTGTACTCGCATCCTAACACCTTCCACAGTACTTATCAGACTGAGTGTAACTATCTGTTTCCCCATCTACGCTGGGAACTCCTTGTGGTCAGCTTTTCTAACTTTCATTTTTCTGTCTGTACATCAAGTTCTAGTAATTCTCTGTAGAAAGTGTCTGGTAAATTTTGAATAAGTGAAGAGACATGCTCAGTGACATCAAATGTTGGGAAAGGGAGAAACTGCTTGTGTTGCTCTACTGAAGACTGGAGAACTGAGGACTGGCTTAGGAGTGCTGTGGAGTCGATGGCTTCACTGAAACACAGATGGTCAAACTCATACATGCACACATGTGCACATGCACTCACATGGGCACACACGCACATACACACAAACTCATACATGCAGACACATGCACATGCACTCACATGGGCACACATGCACGTGCACACAAACTGGAAACTCTTTCCTGTCTCGTAGCATTGCTCTGGGTTCCCAGAATCAGACTCCGAGGCAGAGGTTTAGGTGCACTAGTTTACTTAGGGGGTGAAGGAAACGTGAGTAGGAGAGGAGGGGAGGCAGTCAGCAAAGGATGCCTCGTGATTCAGTTACCATTTTGGGCAACTGAAGTTTATTCTGCTGGGGAAACCATAGAAAACGTACTTTAGAATTATCCACCCAAGAAGCAAGGGAGCTGGGGCATTATCCCCATGGCACAGTCACTCCTCAGCTGAGGGCTGCTTCCAGAGGGCGTTAATTCACCAGCATTTCCAGTGTGTCTTTACCCTGAGAAAATCCTCGGGTAAAGAAATAAAATGACAGCCATTGGGAGTCTGTGAACATACACAGTTAGTTGTGGCTGGAGGTGTGTTGTACCCGTGACGTATGCCGTGGGTGGAGATGGTGAGCAATAGCGGGTGGTGGAATGGCAGCTGGCCTTAGTCAGGCATTTGTTCAGCCATTAGATTTGTACCTACTGTGTGCTAAACACCATGTTAGGTAATGAGATATGCTAATTAGCTTGTAGAAGCACTTGGTTTTTCTAAGCCCAGTTTCTTCATTTGTAAAGATAAATTATTTTCTTTCCAAGTTAAGAATCAAGTGAGATAATATTTCTGAAAATACTTTGAAATGTTTAAAGCAGTATTTCAAATTTATTATTATGCTATATACCCAAATTTACCCTGAGAAAGCAGTAGAAATGTGGTGAGACCATAAACTTGTCTCTTATCGGATATGTTAGCCTGCCAAAAGCTTCTTAAGCTGTACAAATCCGGCCTCTTTGAGAACCTTGTATAAGATAGTAAATTATACGATCCATGGAAGGAATAAGGTAATATGAGGATAAAGTTATTTCTAGCCAGTTGGCAGCGAAGGCTTCACAGGGAAGGTGGCATAAAATGGACCTTAAAGTAATACATAGAAATTGGCCCTGTGGAAATAGGGAGTTTATGAAAGGGCAGTGCAGGAGGGCAGTGCAGACAGGTGCCTCCTCATTGCCAGGGTAAAATGTGCAGGCCCCTGTGCTGGTCAGAAAGGGGTGGCTTGGTGTTCTGTGGCTAACCAGTTCTGAAGTCTTTGGCTACTTACGCTTGCTGTCCTTAATTGTTAATTGTGCATTATAGTACTACCTATGCTAAGATTATGTCAGGATAAAAGAGACATGTGTGTAAAGCAGTTAGAATAGGGTAAATTCTCAGTAACCCATTCTGAAGGCTTTGCTCTCAATGTAGTTTCAGATGAGAAGTTTTATTGCTTGAAAATACATCCCGCCCCAAGCAATGCAAGCTTTCTCAATCTTTATGAAACATGAGTCCTGCAGCTTCTGGAAGAGAAAAGGATTCTGAGGTTTAGAGAAGTTGAGACAGTCTGTGTACCCCACGTGGACTTCATGGAGAGTCACGTTAAAATGTTAATGGCTTTGAGAAGTTTGGGTGTAAATAAACTTTTTTGACTTTATTTCATACTGTGTTTTAAATTTCTTAATCATTTATTTGCATGTGTATGTGTGTGCTTTAACCCCTCTGTGCAGTATCTGTTCACATTGGATGCTTTTGGGGAAATGCTAATTTTAAGGACTTCATATGGTGAGCTTGTACGTTTCCATGACCAAGCAACTTTTTTATACATTCAAGTTAATATTACCTTTAAAGTGATCATCGTATGACGATGTGAATGTTTTATGTAATATGGCCCATGCACAAAATATTTTTTGAGATTCTCCCTTTGGTCTGCCCTCTGAGGCAGTTTCTTACTCAACCTTCCACATCGATCATTACACAACCTTTTATGTATTTCATTCCTCATTTTCTACACAATATTATATTACTTGCCCTAAGATTCCTCCCTAGGCCTCAGATCTGTTCAGAATGATGTTTTTTTGGCCTAAGTTGAGATAATTTAAAGAACATTCCCCAGACGATTTTGAAACCTGACTTCCAAAAATACTTGGAGTAATGCCACCATCATTAGACTAAGCAAATAACCTTCAAGGTGAGTGGTTTTAAAGGGGACAGCAGACACTTGGACGTGCACTTTCTTTGCAGAATAATGGTTTGTCATTTTATAATCACACAAGGAGCATTGAATTCTGTGCTTGTGCCTGTGCTGGATACAGTCTAATTTGGACAGAGGTTCATACTTTAGTAGCGGAGAAATAAATGTTTAGAAATAACCATTGTGGGTTGCAGGGGGGGGTCAGTGGTAGAATGTGCTCGCCGGCCATAGGGGGATCCAGTTTTGATTCCTGGCCCATACACACACACATACACTCACAAAAAAAAACACCAAAAAATTGTTATGAAAAGGGGTGAATATAGTCTTAGAGGGATCAGGATGTTATGGAAATACAGAGGAGAGAGCCCAACTCTGCCTTACGAGGTCAAGAAAGGCTCCACAGTAGAAGGATATTGAACCTTGACTGCCAATTGCACACAGAGAAAGTATGTTCCAGGCAGAGAGATGTGTACAGAGGCACTGAGATGTAGAAGAGGGTGGGAAACTGCAGCCATGTAAGTGTACGTGGAGCACTGACTCCTCAAGGAAAAGTGGAAGGTGGCTAGGCTGGGGAGCCAGATGGAGTCCTGATCATAAAGTGCTTTGTAAGTGCTAGGCTGAAGAGTTTAGACTTTATCTCCTGAGTTGTGGAGCACCACTGAGAGATTATTAAAGAGGGATAGATATAATCACAATTTTTAAAAGATTGCTTTGGTGCACTGTGCAGTTGAGTTAGAGTGGGGAGAGGGAAAGGGCCAGGAGCGCCATTAGAAGGCTATTGCAATGGTTCAGCCAAGACTAAGCCGAAAACTAGGGCATGGGAGTGGCAGTGATGATGGGAAAGAGGGACGGGATTTGAACATATTTAGGAGATGAGGTAGATGGTTGTGAGTGACTTGATAAGAGGATGAAGGAGTACCTATGTCCCAAAAGTTATTTATATCTGTTTTTTTTCTGTAAAGCGGATGCAGTTTTTCCTCAACTCTTTGTTCGGTGACTTCATGTTGTTATCTTGAAGTCAGCCATGGTTGGAGTATTTATACAATGTAAACTGGCAAATGCTACAAATGAGAGATTTTGTTTTGTTGATTGTCTAGGCAAGAAAGTTTGAAGGAGAATGTGTTAATAATGCAGACTAAACTTAAAAATTTGTTAGACCTGTAGCAGTTGCATTTTGAACATCCAAAAAATTGAGGAAATATTCTTCCAGAACTTCAAATCTATTGATTAATTCAGCAAAGAAGTGGCTCCCAATACTGATGAACAAGAGAAGTTACAACGTACAAATGTATTGTTCTACTTCCTTCTTAATTATTAATGCAAAAGAAAATATTACCCATCATTCATGTCAGATCACTACTTGTTTGTCAGTTGTAACCATAGGTTGGCTATGAATACCAGATTTGGTATATTTCAGTGAAGAAATTTTGCAAGAAACAATTAGCTATATGGAGTTCACATCAATATACATTGTATATATGTTTATACATTGTATGGAATCAATATACGTTGTACGTTATAATTTGTAAATTGTGTGCTATACCTCCCTTATATCAGTGTAATTTGTAATAAATGTGTTTATAGATACACACACGTATATGCATGTATACACATACATACATTTATTTTTGTGAGCTCTAATAGCTAAACATTTACCAGCATGTATGAAATGTGAGAAAGTGAGTATAATCTACTATTTTGAAAAGCGTTATCATGGAAGAGATGTTTCTTAGCTACTGTGTAGATGGGTAGCCAGAATAGTTTGCAGTTTTAGAGACACTTTTTGTTTGTATGTGTGTTTTTATTTAAAAATGCTTGAATGGAATTATAGCCCTAGGCAAGGAGCCAGTAGAGACGGAGAGATTGATGGTACAGGACAAGGTGAAAGTAAGTGTTGGAAAAGGTGGCAAAGAAATGAGAGAAAAGACAATGCAGAGCATAGTGGCAGAATTAACCAGGGATGCAGGGAGGACCTTTATTCCTGTGGGGATGAGGAATGATGAACATGAGATGTGATAAATTAAAAAACATGTATATTAAATTTTATTTACATAAGTGAATTGTAAGAAGTGGGCAGAATGTGTCAAGAAAAGAATCTTGGTAAGTTATCAGTTAATTTATGAGTAAATTATAGTAGAAGGGGTGAATTCTGTGATTGACCAGGGCAAGTTTTCATGCTGGTTTAATCACTGAAATATTATGTTGCATTTTGAGTCTGCTTTTCTAGTCTGAGAAATAAAATGAGACAACTTAAAGGCGCCTCCTGCATTTAAATGCCAAGTATTATTTATTTTGCTTAGTCCTACGATGCAGTGCTTCATTTCCATGGACACGGGTTGAGTTTCTAAAAGATGATCAGAAGTGGGGCATAATTTGAGGTTGACTAAGCTGCATTCATTCCATGCATGGATAGTTTGAACACAAGGTAAAATGTTATCCAGACTGCCGAAGAAAACAAGTCTTATTTTGGAACATGACTTTCTTGAGTATTATAATTTATGACTTTTTCTCTTGGATTCTTGCTTTTAACACACTCATATTTATATATATACTTCAATCAAAGAAATGCATAACACTTTGCTTACACTGTCTCAGTTCTATTAGTTTTCCACTATTGAAATTCAGACCTATTTTTCTCTCAATTGAAATGAAATACAAAGCTATTTTATGTTTGCACAGTACTTTAACATTTCAAATCTTTTCAGATCTGTTTTCTTAAATGTATATTAAATAATGACACTAAATATTCAGAGATGATGGTATTGATGTTACTAAATATGGGCATTGAATATACAGCAGCCTGCCCTCTGTGTGCCATTGTAACTATTATTTTGAGCCTTATGCTGCAGTCACACCCTTTGCAGCCTGACGGCACCTCCTCAGACACCTGGCTGTGGATCTCAAGATCTTAGCCTTGACTTTTGGAAGGATGGTCCCTCACTGTGTTTTAGTGTTAGAGTTAGAACACTGTTGTGGCTCCACTTACGCAGATGGTCCTCCTGTTTGTTGATTCGTGGTTGCAAGATGCTACTTTGGGTCCAAACATAATGTTCATGTTGAGGTAGGAAAAAGAGGGAAGGGGTGGAGGTAGGGGCGGCATCAGCGCTTGTGTCCCATTTAATCAGGAAAGGAAAAGCTTTAGAGAAACCTCCCCACCAGAGTTCTGCTTCGGCCTCTGTGGGCAGCCTTACCCACAAAGGACTTTGGAAAAGTGAATATTTGCCTGTCCTGCTTGTATGGTGGAAACAGTGTAGGAGAAGGAGATAGGGAATGGCTTTTGGTTAGTGGGTTAACAGCATCTGCTATTATCTACCTCCAACCTTTGGATTTCTTTTACTTAGTAGTTTAAAATAGTCTTAACTGCAGTCTTAACTGTAAAGCAACCTTTTTAGTCTCCCTGTCTGCAGTCCATGAGAAATGTTGTTGGCCCCCATTTGGATTTGACTTTTAATTGGTAAGAATAATTGTGGTTCACTGACAAGAGAGAATCCTTCATCCATATCGGTCTAGATGGGAATAGTCCAACAAGTAAGGTGCAATCCTGGCCTTGAAAGGGAACCAGTATTAACAGCATCTCAGTACCAAATGTGGCGAGTGGGAAGCCTCCTGTAAAAGATCAGCAAAGATGGCAAGTAATCTGAGGCTACCTGACAGGACTTTTTATATCTGGATGATTTCAACAAGTGTTGCTACCTCCTTTACTCGATTGATTTCTGGTGGGTTTAGGGGCTGTACATCAAGACCTCTTGTTTGAAATATGTTAGCCACTTTCTTTGCAGCTAAAAAATAGTAGACGAGTGAAATTTAAGGAAACGTTTATGTACTACATGGGATTGGATCTGAAATGAATATATTTCTAAAATTTATGTCTGAAAGCAGGCCACTGTGGCTTAGTGGCAGAGTTCTCGCATGCCATGCTAGAGACCTGGGTTCAATTCCTGTTGCCTGCCCATGAAAAAAAAATTCAATATCTGAATCAATCTTGTACTATTCACATTTGCAAAAATGTAATATCCCTGGACTTTTAGGCAAAAAATAAGTTTTTATCCTTTGGATATCTGAGAATACTTTTAAGTGAAAAGATTTGCAGTGTAAGTGAAAAAAATCCAAGTATTAAGTGATTTGCAAAATTTAATTCCACCCTGAAGACCTAATGAGATAAGCATGATTCTAAGATCTTCGTGTATTCCATTGGTGGACTGAGTGAGTCATATACATTATATTTTTTTCATATTCTTTGAGGCAGTCGCTATTATTTTTCTCTCTTGAGGAATATGATGTTTAGAGAGGTGGAATAGGTTGCCCAAGGTCCCAGTGCCAGTAATTCCTAACAGCTGTGTTTTGAAACCAGGCACTTTGCCATACCTGCCAGGTGTGGACCTGTGCACATAATGATAATAGTAATAATTACGCACTATGACAAAGATTTTATAGTTGCTTTATCTATTATTCATTAAAATCCTCGACTTTGGTACTGTTGTCATCATCTTATTTTACAGCTGAGAACACTGAGCATTAGAGAGAATTCATAGCTTTCTCAATTTCTCATGGCTTCCAAGGATAGAGAATAGCTTCAAATCCAGGAGTCTGACTCCTAGGTGGACTCTAACCATTGTGCTTTCTGCCTGAATGTAGTTAGTTACAAGCTTGACTCTTATCTCCATAGCTTTCTATGTTGAAAAAAATTCAAACATTGTAAAATTCAGAAAAGCCTTCCCATGTTACATGGTTGCATGCTATAAGACAACTTTCTTCTGCTAGATCAAATCTGGCAGCTATTTTTCTGGTATATTTCTTGCACATATTACCAGAGCATAGAGTCATTTTTTTGGTGATTGAATTGTTTAAAAATATATCTAAATAAACTAACTTTCTATTAGAAAAATTCCAGGTTGATAAAATCTGACTCAAAAATCCAACAATGGTGAACGATTGTGCCTGACTGGAAAACTTATATATTATATTTCCTGCGGATATATTCTGATCATCAGGGTAAATCGATTGGTTTTATTCTTCAGCTACCACTTTCTCTTAAGAGATTAATAGAAATAATATGTACTCTTCATACTGTGAGTCACAATTGGAAAAAAATGTTTCTGTTCAGTCACAAAAGATAGTCTATTGTATCTGGATTATTTCATGATCTCACTGATAGGAAATAATTAGAATAAGCAAATTTATAGAATCAGAAACTAGAATACAGATTATCAAGGGCTGAGGTGGAGTAGGGAATAGGGAGTTAATACTTAACTGATACAGAGTTTTATTTGGAATGATGGAAACGTTTTGATAATAGCATGAAATTGTGTATGTAATTAAGAGCACTAAATTTATATATTCAAAGGTGGAGAAAATGCGAAATTTTAGGTTGTATATATGTTACTAGAATAAAAAGTAATAAAAACATAGGTCTATTCAACACGAACAGTGAACCAATGTAACGTAAGCTATGGATTTTTGTTAGTGGTACATTTACAGTAATATTCTTTCATCAGTTATAACAGTTACCACACTAATGCAAAGTGTAATAATAGGAAACACTGTGTGAGGGAGGTTATACAGAAGCTCTGTATTTTCTGCATGATTTTTCTATAAACCTACAACCTCTCTAATAAAAAAATACCTCATTACAATCATTCATGTAAAACTAGAGTTCATTCTAAACCTAATAATTTGGTGCTTTGATTTTCATTCAGATTTATATAAAGTAAAATACATTAAAACTCTGGTACATAAAAAATCAGCTCTGGATTATTCTAGGTACATTCCCTAGTTCCCTTTTACCCCAATTTAGAGCTCTGTTTTCTAGTGATTGATCCACAGAAGAAAGACCTGTGACTCCCATCTTACTGCATGACCTTGGGGAAAATAGGCTTAAACATATAAAAAGATATTTCAGACGCTTACCCAGACTAAATATATGTGCTAAATTTGATACAGAAATTTTTCTCACCACATGGAACCACTAATGAGCTTGGGAAGTAAATATGGTTAAGTAGGCATAGTTGCCTTCTTGTTACAATAATTCAGTGAACTTCACATTCGTAGTTTTAGGACAGACCAAAATCCAAAACAAAAAAACAAAATAAACTGCCTCCAGATGGGAGAGGTAAGAATTGAGACCATGGAAAGGGCATCCATTGGTAGTGCTTGTGGATTGGCTCTTTCTCCCGAAATTCCACATCTTCCTTCCTCTGTCCACATTACCACTGTGAACATTGGAATGGCTGTAGGACTGGGTTCTGCTTTCCCCTCCATGACTTACCTTTGCACGATTTCTAATTTGTCTTTTGGTGAAGTGAGGATCTGGCATGCCCCTGAGTAGTAACAATGGCTGGGCCTGGAGCTAACTACCTAATGTACATTATTTCATTTCCATCTCAAGAGAATCCTGTGAGCAATGTATTATTATTATTATCTTACTTTACAAATGAGGTAACTAATGACATTTTCTATGGCTTCTCACTTTTTCTTGTCTTGGCCCTTCAGAGGCTTGAATAAGATAGAGCTGAAATATTGTTTGCCTTTATCAAGTTCCTTGATGGGAAAGGTAACAGATACCTAATGTTACTTAATCTCGGTGGAAAGTGGATGAAGAGATGGCCACTGGAAAGGGGTGTCACATCAGCATTGAATTCCCACTTTGGCCATGTCCAGTTTCTTTGTGTGTGGTACAAGGTACTCATTTTTCCTTGTTTTTTTTCATTCTCTCGTTCTCATTGCTGTGCTTTTTTCTTTCTTTTTTTAAATTGTGAAAAATTTCTTCATATAGTTTCCTTGTTTTCTAGCTTATTTGGCAATTTCATTATTGGTGCTATTTCAAGTTAGAATATAATGGGGAATTTAGTGTTATTACCATCATTGTTGAGCATTTGCTGTGTGCTAGACACTGCATTAAGTGCATCAGCCTACGAGATAGGTAATATTATTAATTCCCATCTAACAGGCTGAGGCTTAGAAAAGTTAACTTGATCAAAATTGCTTGTCTTCGAATCTTGTCTATTCTGTGTCTAGAGACTATCTTTTGTACATTCTTGTTAGAGAAAGTCATTAAAAATGGATGTGGACTAATTCGTACAGATTAATGGTCAACTTGGAAATTAGACTTCTGGGCCCTAAGAAGATACTGGCCAAGTCAGGTGAGTGAGGGAAACAGGGAAAATCTGAAAAAATGATGTGCTGAAATGGAGTGACCTAAGTCTGGGAATAAGGACCAGCATGTGGAGCCCAGGTGCATCAGTCATGGGGTTATTAAAGATGAACTTGACTTCTTTCAGAATATTTTTGTAAAGCTATTCTAGAGTTGTGGTAATTTATCCTTCGTTATCATAAATCAGGGTCAAGCAGAAATTGGATGCCGACCACTTAACTTTTGGTTGCTTGTATTCTCTCATTCAAGAGCCCGATAACAAATATTATCCTCTATTTCTAGTATGGGCCTTTTAGTAAATAGTGGGTTTCAACTCTGCAACAGAAAAGAAGTCAGCTTTGGAATACTTTTTCATTCCATGCTGCTTCCTTAGAAAGCATATATACCTTGTAACCTTATTCTTAGAAATATAGCAAACAGTAGTATTTGAGTACATTTCCGAGGCAAAACTGATCTTACCAAGCAATATACATTGGTTAAGTGAAATATGAAAGATTGTTCTATCTCAGCTGAGGATGTTTGTGGCCTTTGAAAATATTTGTCATGGCACAGTGGACAGACTGAAGCTGCTGGTTTCTTGCCAGCCAAACTTGTCCTGGTTATATTTATCTTCTGTCTTCTAGAATCTAGAGAACTGTCAGTCTTCTGAAGAATTGGACAGTTGAATGAAGGAAACAGGAAGGAAATTTGAGGTGCTTTGCCAAGTTACTAAAGGGATTGATGGGAAAATTCACTTGGAAAGTGAATAGTCACTGGAAAGTCTCACTTATTTGGATTTTCCCTCTATATCTGTCGTGGTGAAGTGAAATAACTGTTGGTCTGGTAGAACATGTGTCAGTATTTTGGGCATAGCTCTGCTGCAAATTAACGTTAGGACTGGGGAAGTGGTGCTTTGTGGGCATGACTTTCTTCGTGTATCAAAGCTCTGGGTTTTTACATTCCCTCTCACCCCCCTTCAAATTCCTTTTCTAACTACAAGACTGTTGGTGTCCTATTGAGAATGCATTTCGTTCAATGTTGAGCGATTTCCAGCATGCTTTCCACCAAAGAACATTTTCAGGAGTAAAACATAGGAAGTTTGAAATGTGAATTCGACCACAATTTTTATCTGGAAACCAGAGTCTACTGGATAATAAGGATGGTGGATTCTAGTTGTGAGACATTTGTTGTGGGTCATACACCTCATCAGAATCAGTTACTTCAACAGGTGAAGATTTTGCCCCCCAGGGGACATTTGGCAATATTAGGAAACCTTTTGGGTCTTCACAATAGGAGGGGGTTTGCTACTGGCATCTAAGCTTCATAGGCCTAAGATGCTGCTAAATGTTCTGCAATGCATGGGCCAGCCCTCTGGCTTAAAATGTTTGCTGAAATTAAGAAGCTCTGTCTTATAGACATTGTCTTATTTAATTTATTTACACAATCATAGAAGATGTTATGCCCATCTTACAGCTGAGATGTAACAAGGTTAAGTGGATTTCTGAATGTCATACAGTTCTTTAGACACAGAGGTAATCTTCTATCCCAGAGTCTAACTCCGTTCCACTTTAACTGATCTGGTACCCAAACACAGTGCTTTCTGTTTTGTTACCTTGGGAACTCTCCTTCATCTCAGCATCTTCATCTTTAAGATGAGAAGATTTTCTGTTTCTTACCTAAAAGTTTGTAGTAGTATATTTATGTGTGTGTGGAGGGGGGTGGGGAGTAGGCAGTAGGGAGGAAAGATAGGATTGTAGATTTTTGAAAAGTAGAGGTATATACTTAAATGTAATATTTTTGGCAAAAATCTGTAGTCATAAGCAGTGTGGGTGAAATACAAAATGTATATTTAGAGTTTAGTGTTGCTCATACATATGTATTGTTTTTAGATTAAGAATGAGAGCTTTTAGTTTTTGCTTCTCTTTGTACCTTTTCAAAAGCAATTTGATTTGCTCTTCTCTTGAGCATGGTGGTGATTTGTAGAGCTGGCATGTGTGTATATCTGGCTTGTTCTTGATGAATCGAAGACTCTGTGGGTACTTAAGGATGAGAGTTTACGTCCTTCCATGCTAGTAGTAAGATAGATTTTGAGTATTTTGGACTTAGAACATAACAGAAGCTATGAAAGATTCAAGAGAGGCCACACTGCACTTTGGGGAGAGAGTTTTGTGTGTGTGTGTTTGTGTGTTTGTGTGTGTGGAGGGCCCATGAGGCAACTGCATTTGTTTGTTTTTTTACCTTTCTTAAACCATTAGTAAATCTCAATTTTTGGATGAGGTCTATCAGATAAATAAAGGTTACTGGACTGTAAGAGGTGGGGAAAATTCATTTAAATTATTTTATTTGTAAACTTGCATTTTATAAGTGGAAAGTATGCCTTAGGAGATTTGACAAGATTTTTCCTTCCCTTCTATAATATTAAATATCTGCAGAACTATTAAACCACCTTTGAGTAGTGAATTTTGTGGCTTGTACATTGAAAGATAGAGACAGCTTCCCTGGGTAGAATTTTGCTGCACTGAGAGTTTTAATTTACACTTGCACAGAGAGGAGAGTCAGGTTTTAGCTTGAAGATTTGTGGTGATAGCTTTAGAGGCTCTGCCTGGCAGTCAGCACATGGAGCAGAGGCTCTTCTTTGAGTGACTTGGTGTTCATTCTGTCAATTGGTAGATTTAATAAACAGAGAAAAGACAGGATATGCAGCCAGTGCAGCCAAGGTAAGGCAAGCACCATTAGAATATGCAAATAAAGCTTTTAAATGATCTCTAGAGGAAATGAAAACAGATAGCTTTTAATGAACATCTGAGAATTGAAAATTTTGAGGGAGCAATACACAGAGATATGCTCAGTGTGGCAGTCAAGTTAACCAAAAGAATGAATACCACCTTTTCAGTGCTTATTTCAAAGAATGCTGAGGTCAGACCCTTACTGTTGAATATTAACTACAATCACCATTATTATCATTGCATTCAGTCATCGTTGCCATTTATTTTTAAATTAAAAGTCAAGTTTTTGTATTATGGAGAGTCGTGTTGGACGCTCTGAAACCTAACAGTTTGAACACTCTGAAACTTAACAGTTTACAAGGGAAAAATGAGCATGAGATTGAGGAAAAGATGAGATTTCTATGTCATATATTCATATGTTTTTATTTGAATTGCAATTGTTATCTTATGTTTCTTTTTCACCTTTTTATGAAGCAAAGCCACCCCTGTGTTTCTTCAGCATGCCAGTTTCCCAGCATCGAGATCCATGGTTTCAGCAGAGTTTTAACACGTTATAGTAATTACAATATTGGAAAGCCCCCATTTCATTCAATTATATGCATTTTATTTAAGGCAGAGAGAGATAAGTTATTTTATTTTCTCAAGCACTTGAAAGATTATGTTGGAATTGATTTTCTTGAGAGAACATAGACATATTTACTAGCAGAATAAACTCTGGTTATAAGTTAGGTGTGTAGGTTGGTGAGAATTTGGGTATGTTATATAAGGCAATATTCTTATAGCGGGAGAGGATGATGGGAAGTAATGAAATGACACTTACCGAGTACTTTTTAGATTCTACACAGCAGTGGGGACTGCTATATCATGTAAGTGTGACAATGTCTTGATGGGATTTCTTTTCAGTCTACAGTTGAGGAGATAGAGACAAAAGGCCACAATAACTAGGAAGTACTTTTTTCTACTGTACCTTGATCCGTATCCAGTGTCTGGATCAAGAAATGGAGACATTGTATTGAGGGTTAGACTAAGTTGCAAATGTTAGTTGGTTGCACACAAAATTCTAAGTATTCTCTAAGTTTGGTTTTTTTATTTATTTGGATGGGGGAATTTTTCATTTACTCATTCAAGTTACTGCTTGAAGTATTTCACAATGACCCTAAGAAGATAGTCATTACAATTTTACATTTTGGCACAATGGAAATTTATTTCCTAATAAATATGCTAATGCCTATATAATTTGTAATGTTATCTCCTCCTCCCACAGCAAATTACTTTAAAATGGAATCTGGTAGGTTATCTTAGTTGTTCTGAATTTGCATTATTATCTGGTACTGTAAGGTGCCAGAACCCGGTTTTGTTCAGAGCTACTTTATCTAAGATGTCAAAGGAATATTTATCAATTTAAAGTCAGAATTCCAAATATGATTTTGTAGCTGATAATTTAGTTTCATCTCTATATTTTAATTATAAATAAGTATGCAACCCCACAGTTTAAAACAGGTTGCATTCAAAAGTTCATTTGAAAGAGAGTCATTTGGAATTTGAAACATTTTTCCATAGAAACCGCTAGGTTTCCAGGCCAACCCATAAAAGTCTATTTAAGCCATATTGTACAGTTTCTGCTTTAAAATCATCATAGGGCCCACACAATATATATAATATTGGAAAAATGCATTTGGAATTTAGCTTGAAATAGACTAGGGCTTTACAGGGCTAAAAATTGGCATTTTAATTCCTCCTGCCATTTTGGCAATGAGAGTCAGCGTTTTTTTCCTGTGCTACTAAGCAGAGCTTCCTTGGTTTAGAATGAAGACTGTAGCAGGGTAAGTAAAAGGGCAGGAAGTAAAGTATCTTATAACGATGATTACATGATTCAGCATGCTTTTGGCTGCAAGTAAGAAACTCCTCAACTTGAATAATAGGGTTTATTCTCTCATGTAATAAATCTGGAACAGGTAGTTCCAGTATAGCAATCTCAATAGTTCAGTGAAGTTGGGATTCTAGTTAGGTTGGATTTTTTGAAATCCTCTTGTTATCCCTTTATGGTTTTAAGATGACTACTGTAGGTTCAGGAATCTTGTCCTCACATAATAATTGCTGAAAGGTGAAAGAATGAGGAGTCATCTCTTAATTACTTAATAAGCAAAATATTTCTTTGTAGGCCTTCCTCTAGCAGACTTCCTCATATGTACCGGTAGCCAGAGCTCTGAGTCTCAAGTCAGTCACTAGCTGTGGAGGCTATGATTGCTACAAATGGCTTATTTATCTACTGGGATGAGAGCAGATGCCCCCCTCACTGAGCACACTGTCAAGCTAATTCGAATATCTGTTGACCAAGAATGCGGTGGAATGTCTGTTGGGTAAATATCACTGTGGAGCAGTGGCCTGGGGCAAGGGGAGGGTCATAAAATCTGAGTTCTTATTTCAGCTCTCTCTAGCCAGCTGTGTGACCATGAAAAAATCATGTGACTTCCCTCTCTAAACTCCAGTTTCTATAAAATAAGATGATAAGTTAAATTAATTTATTCCTTAATTCATTCATTCAGTAAATATTTGTTGAGTGCCTACTTTGTTACAAGCAGTATTTTAGGCACAGAGGGTGCAACAGTAAACCTTCAGCTCTTCCAAGAGTCCCAGCTCTCTTATGTTTCTCTTTTGATTCCATGTAATAAGTTGGGAGTTGGGGTAGAGATGGTGTCCGTGGACAGGTGAGTCCTCCTGAGAGTGTAAATTCTAGGATGAGTTTCACGGTCTTGGCCAGTTCATGTCATCTATTTTCTTTTCTTTTGAGAGTCCAAGAGATTAATCCGATTCATTCCCTTTGTCCTGCCCCAAGCTGTTATTTCCAACAGGATTTCTGTCTTTCCATTGCCCTTTCCTGACTCTAAAAGGAACAGATAACCTGGTTGATGTTTTCTACGCTTTTAAAAAATATTGTTAGTGAAAGAAGTAATAGACGGTGGTGGTAGAAATAGAACTATACCGTTTCCCCCCAACCCTACAGGCCATCTTTTTTCACTCTTAGACCTGTAGAGAAAGAGAAAAGTACATAAAGGTAATAATAGTGCTTCCTGGAACCCAAAATGCTGAAGTAAGATCTCCTTATATTTCTGAGAGCTACTCAGATTTGGTGAGGAGGAAGGAGAAAAGGGGGCTGGAGGAGATTGGTGATGGACAAACAGCTGTAGGAGTTCTGAAGAATGTTAGATTACTCTCCCGTCTTCTACCCTTGGTCTTAAACACTGCCCTGCTCTGGCTGAGAATGTGTGAGGGTTAGGGACTAGAGAAGGGAGGGCTCTGTGGTGACATCAGAATGGCAGGGGTGATGAGGAAGGGGAAGGAAAAGGCAAACAAATCATCTGCTGCGACAGTGAGAGATGTTCTGTGTTAACCTGATTTTCTGGGCCTTGCCTGAATGTCTACTTTCAAGGGAAAGTATATATATAAGTCAAATGGAGCAATAAGATGAGGACCAACTCATGACAAATGTGTTTTGTTTCTTAAGTGATAAAATAAATTCTAAAGTATGTGGCGATCTTAAACACTGTGCCTTGGCATACTAGTGAAGCCTTGTGGACATGTAGACAGCAGAGGATGACAATTTATGTTATTTATTTATCTGTCTATTGCAGGGGTTGGCAAACTTTTCCTGTAAAGGGCAAAATAGTAAATATTTTAGGCTTTGTGGACCATATGGTCTGTGTTGCAACTATTCAACTCTGCTGCTGTAAGCGCAGAAACAGACATAGACAATAGGCAAGCAAATGGGCATGGCTGTATTCCAATAACACTTTACTTGTGGACATCTTTCTTGGGCTCACTTACATTTCATATAATTTTTACATGCCATGACATAGTTCCCTTTTTAATTAACTTTTAGTTTTGAAATACTTTAAAAGTTTCAGAATGGTTACAAAAATAATACAAATCCCTATAGAGAGCTCCAGTATACCCTGAACCTGCCAGATACCCAGATCCACTAAATTTAAAATTTTGCCGCATTTGCCTTTCATTCTGTGTTAGGGTTCTCTAGAGATACAGAACCAACAGGAGAGCTCTGTAAATATGAGATTTATAGAAGTATCTCTTGCAACTATGGGAATGGAAGAGTCCAAAACCCACAGGGCAGGCTGTGAGGCTGGCAGCTCTGATAAAGGGTCTGGATGACCTCCACAGTAGAGGCTCGCTGGCTGAAGAAGCAGTGAAAGAGTCTCTCTTCTCCATTAAAAGCCTTCAGCTGATTGCATTATCTCATTGTGGGAGATGTGCCTCAGTTGATCTCAGATGTCATCAGACACGGATGTAATCAACTGACTGATGATTTAATATACCAGCCACGAAATATCCTTGCAGCAACAGTCAGGCCAGTGCTTTCTGGGCTAGACAACTGGGCATCATCTCTTGGCCAAGTTGACACCAGAACCTAATCATCATAGTCCACCCTTGTCAACTTGGCAGCTCTACACATCCCTTGAAACGTGCTTAATTTCCAAATAGAACACAATAACAGACATATGTTTCATCTAATAATACTCAGCTGTCCTGCATATAACTGAAAATATACTGCATCTCTCCAGAATAGAGTACAAGTCCTTAGGTAACATTCACTCTTAAACCTCATATCCTATGACTTAAATACTATAACATGAACAATACAACTTGTATCATATGATAAGAAGAAAACAAAATATTTGCTTGTGTATAAATGCAAACATACTCATAACAAAACAGGGAAGAAATATACATACAATCACAGTCCTCATTTCTATAACTTGTCACGTGGTTGTAGTTCATATTTATCGCTACCTTCTTCTACTACCCATTCCATATTCATTTTACCCTTAGCAACCACTTCAGCTGGTCATGGTTCTTTGCCAGGTGAGGTGACCCAGACCTTCATTCCTGGAGTTTCTGGGCCATTTATAGTCCTGCCTGGAGTGGGTTGTTGCAGTTTTTCATTGACTCTAATCACAGGGCATAGTAGCATTAAGAGACATCCTAGGGGATCTCCTGTACTCCAGGAAAACTCTTCTTTACCTCCATTGTGTACTTGCAGTCCTGTTTCCCCTTGGTAATCAAGATCAGTCATCCCAGATGGAATAGTAATTCCCTTTCATGTCTGATGATTCAGTGACATGAGAAGCCCAGAGTGGCCAGGTGGCAGTCTTAACTTCCAGTTCAGTGGAGTCAGTGTTGTATCTCCTGGAAGGAATGTTCTCCCTTTTGGAGCTAAGACCTGTAGATAAGCTGAGCTTAAGGTCTCAGGGATAAGAAGCAAAAATTTTCCTAGTGGGCCGCTAGGGGTGATAGTGATTGTTGCCACTCCCCTTCTCACCTCTTGATTCCTGGACCCATGAATCCTGACTATGGGAGAAGCACCATAGAGTTGATGCTGTTTCAGAGCATACACAGTCTCCTGGAGAACATTGCCTCAGCCCTGCAAGGTAATGCCACCTATTTGGTACCATAGTTAGATCTTCAAAAGGCCATTCCATCATCCTATCATACCAGCTGCCTCTGGATGATGGGAAACATGGTAAAACCAGAGAATTCCACGAGCATGTGCCCAATCCCACAATTCATTTGCTGTGAAGTGGGTTCCTTGATCAGAAGCAATGTTGTGTGGAATACCATGATGGCAGATAAGGTAAGTACATGGATGGTAGTTTTTTGGAAGCAGTGCATGCAGGGAAGGCAAACCCATATCTGGTGTATGTGTCTGTTCCAGTTAGAACAAATTGCTGCTCTTCCCATGATGGAAGTGGTTTAATGTAATCAACCTGCCACCAGGTAGCAGGTTGATCACCTCGAGGAATGGTGCCATATCGGTACTGACTGTGGGTCTCTGATGCTGGCAGATTGGGTACTCAGCAGTAGTGATAGCCAGGTTGGCACTGGTGAGTGGAAGTCCATGTTCCTGAGCCCATACATAACCTCCATCCCTGTCACCATGGCGACTTTGTTCGTGAGCCCATTCGGCAATGACAGGAGTGGCTGAGGAAAGAAGACAACTTGTATCCACAGGACAGCTCATCTTATCCGCTCGATTATTAAAACCTTTCTCTATTAAAGTCATCATCTGGTGAGTATTCACATGGGACACAAATACCTTTAAGTTCTTTGCCCACCCCGAAAGTTCTGTCCACATACCTCTTCCCCAGTCCTCTTTGTTGCCAGTTTTCCTATCACGCTCCTTCCAAGTCCCTGACCAACCAGCCAACTGGAACAGACACATACACCAGATATGGGTTTGCCTTCCCTGCACTCACTGCTTCCACAAAACTGCCATCCATGTACTTACCTTATCTACCCTCATGGTATTCCACACAACATGGCATTTAGGCTACTTTCTCATATAACTTATTTTTGCCTTCAGGACCTGCTTTGGCTCTATCTCATATATACCATTTTCATTTATGTTGGAGTACTGCTGTGCATACCCAACTTTATGGCTTGGTGGGTCAGCAACAACCAACTCATGATAGGCAACTCAGATCTCATGGTAACTTGGTGGCCCATGTTTAAGCATTCAGTCTCTACTAAGGCCCAATAGCAGCCTAAAAGCTGTTTCTCAAAAGGAGAATAGTTATCTGCAGCAGATAGTAAGGCTTTGCTCCAAAATCCTAAGGGTCTGCATTGTGATTCTCCTATAAGGGCCTGCCAAGGCTCCAGACAGCATCTCTATTTGCCACTGACACTTCCAGCACCATTAGATCTGCTGGATCATATGGTCCAAGTGGCAGAGCAGCTTGTACAGCAGCCTGGACCTGTCGTAGAGCCTCCTCTTGTTCATGTCCCCACTCAAAATTAACTGCTTTTCTGGTCACACAATAAATGGGCCAGAGTAGCACACCCAAATGAGGAATATGTTGTCTCCCAAGTCCAAACAGGCCAACTAGGCATCATGCCTCTTTTTCGATCATAGGAGGGGCCAGATATAACAGCTTATCCTTCACCTTAGAAGGTATACTTCAATTTGCCCCACACCACTGGACGTCTAGAAATTTCACTGAGGTGGAAGGCCCCTGTATTTTTGTTGGATTTCTCTCCCATTCTCTGACACACAAATGTCTTACCAATAAGTCTAGAGTAGTTGCTACTTCTTGTTCACTAGGTCCAATCAACATGATATCATCAATATAATACACCAGTGTGATGTCTTTTGGGAGGGAGAAACAATCAAGGTCCCTGTGGACAAGACTGTGACATAGGGCTGGAGACTTGATATACCCCTGAGGCAGGACAGTGAAATTACACTGCTGGCCTTGCGAGCTGAATGCAAACTGTTTCTGGTGGTTCTTACTGGCAGCTATGAGAGAAAAGCATTTGCCAGATCAATAGCTACATACCAGGTACCAGGCAATATGCTGATTTTCTGAAGCAATGATATCACATCTGGAACAGCAGCTGCCATTGAAGTCACCATCTGGTTAAGTTTTTGATAATCCACTGTCATCCTCCAAGACCCATCTGTTTTCTGCAAAGGCTAAATAGGAGAGTTGAATGGGGATGTGGTGGGAATCACCACCCTGCGTCCTTCGAGTCCTTAAGAGTGGCACTTATCCCTGCAATCCCTCCAGGAATCCGGTATTGCTTCTGATTCACTATTTTGCTAGGGAGGGGCAGTTCTGTGGCTTCCACTTGGCCTTTCCTACCATAATAACCCTCACTCCATGAGTCATAGAACCAATGTGGGGATTCAGCCAATTGCTGAATCCAATTATGCATTCTGAAGTTGGGGAAATTATCACAGAATGAGTCCGGGGACCAACTGGACCCACTGTGAGACAGACCTGCACTAAAACGTCATCGATCATCTGACCTCCATAAGCCCCCACTCTGACTGGTGGACCAGAGTGATGTTTTGGGTCTCCTGGAATTAGGGTCACTTCTAAGCCAGTGTCTAATAATCCCTGAAATATCTGATCATTCCCTTTTCTCCAGTTCAGTCACGCTAGTAAAAGACCATAGGTCCCCTTGGAGTAGGCCGGGAGGCAGGTTAACAGTCTAAATTTGGGGCAATATAAAAGGGTCCTTTCCCAAAGATACCTCCTCCCCTCATTTGAGGGCCTTTGGGTCTGTGAAGTGTCTCAATTTGAGTATTGATTAAGGGGCCGTGACTCTCTGTTTTTGTAATTCAAGTTAGACTTCTATTCAGTTGACCTAGAATTCTTCTGCTTATACAGTTCAAATGAGAATTTAGTAGACTACCCATCTATTTTGCTTCTAGTTACCCCATGTTCTACTATCCAATGCCACAGGTCTCGGCGAGTCAGATTATTTTGTCTGCTGTTTTGAGTCTGCTGTCCATTATGGTGGCTGTGCCCACCTTGTCTGTGGTGATTCACCGTCACCAGATGACTTCTGCCAACTTGGGATCCTATCATCCTTATTGTGTTTGAGGATTCCAGCTCAGTGACAACTGTTCCCACAGTAATATCTGATCAACAGAGAAGGGCGACTACAGAGCTCTTTAGGGATGGTGGAGCTAGTCGCACAAATTTATTTCTCAAGGGTCTGGTGAAAAATGTGTCCTCTGGACATTCCTGGGGTGTGTGGTCAGGTCTTCCATAATCCGTTCTAACATTCCCACCTCTCTAAGCCTCTGGATCCCCTCATCTACATTTTACCAGGGCAGTTCTGGCATTTCAGCCACAAGTAATGTCAGTTACCTTTTGATTCATGTTTCAGCCAACCATCCAAATAAATGATTATTGCCCTTTCTAACCCCTCAAGTTACAACCTTAAATGCAAAATCTTTGCTTAATGGACCCATATCAATAAATTCAGCCTGATCCAACTTTATATTCCTTCCATCATTATCCCACACCCTTAATACCCATTCCCACACATATTGCCCTGATTTCTCTTTATATAGATTGGAAAACTCATGCAGTTCATTTGGAATACAACGTACCTCCTCATGGGTCACACTTTGTACCTCACCTTTCAGGGCCTGTTTGGACTTTAATCTAAGTATAGGTCTTGAGGAAAAGAGGGGTGGTGATGGTGGGTCATGAAAAGAAATAGAAGTGTCTCTCAAGCCCATTACCACAGGGTATTCTGTGGCAGCTTCATTTGATGAAATAGGATTAGTCACTCCAGACTGAGGAGTGAGGGCTGTTTCCCCGAGGGAGGCAGTTACAGGTTAGCAGGTAGTGAAGTGTTAATCTTGGTAGGTGGAGTTTGGGTGGCAGACTCCTCTGAGATGACTGGAGGCTGGAAGCTGTTTTCTCAAGGCAGCTGGAGGTTGAGAAAGCTGTTTCCTCAGGGCAGTGCATTATAGATCTATCTAGCAAAGGCTCAGCAGATTCCAGGGATCCAGTCTCCCCATCATTACCAAGCTATATATCATGATCCTATGCTTCGAGATCCCATTCTTTTCCAATCAAAGCCCTTTCTTTAACAGCAGATACACTGCAAGGTTGAGATTTTAGTTTATGTTGTAGATCTGCTACTCGTACAATGAGGCTCTGTGTCTGTTTTCAGAGATCTCAAGTCTGGGACCACAGGAAATTTTCTATCAGGGCACATATGGAAACTTTTACATCATTCATATGGCACTGAAGTTTTGAATTTGAAGCCTTCAGCTTATCCCTTTCCCTCATCACTGTATCCAGCATATCTAATAACAACCAGCCGACATCATTATACCTCTTAATTCCACAAAACTCTATAAAGGTGTCAAAAACATTATCACCCAGAGTCTTGCCTCATATAAGCGTAAAATTAACAGACTCTAATGGTGATGTTTTGATTATCTCTTTTGCCAACTCACCCCATAGACTGTCAGTGCCATTTTGATCATTGGAACCAGATTCATTAGTGTCCACGAGTCTAGTCAGAGTAGAAAACCAATTGTAAAATCCCATTTTTTTGATTATTATCAAACCAAAACAACATACAAACATGAACATTCTTAACATCCAAACGTTCCATGCATGGTATACCATCAATGGCTCACAATGTTATCACAAAGTAGTATATTCATCACCATTATCATTTTTTAGAACATTTACATCATTCCAGAAAAAGAGATAGAAAGAAAAAAGAAAAAATTTATACAGACCATACCCCTGTCCCTCCCTCTCACTGACCACTAATATTTCCACCTACTCAATATATTTTAACCTTTGTTCCCCTTATTTGTTTCTATACCCCTTACAACTCTCTTTCATTGTTCACTAGTATTTCAATCTACTCAATTTATTTTAACATATGTTCCTCCTATTATTTATTTATTTTTAACCTATTTTTTTTCCTCATCTGTCAATATCGTAGATAAAAGGAGCATCAGACACAAGGTTTTCACACTCATATAGTAACATTGTGAAAGCTGTATCATTATACATTCATCTTCAAGAAACATGGCTACTGGAACACAGCTCTACAGTTGCAGGCACTTCCCTCTAGCCTCCCTAATACATCCTAAATTAAAAAGGGGACATCTATAAAATGCATAAGAATAACTTCCAGGACAACCTCTCCACTCTGTTTGAAATCTCTCAGCTACTGACACTTTATTTTGTCTCATTTCTCTCTTCTCCCTTTAGGTCAAGAAAGTTTTCTCAATCCTTTGATGCTGAGTCCCAGCTCATTTTAGGATTTCTGTCCCACATTGCCAGGGCAGTTTACACCCCTGGGAGTCATGTCCCACATAGAGATGGGGAGAGTAGTGAGTTTGCTTGCCGTGTTGGCTGAGAGAGAGATAGGCCACATCTGAGAAAAAAAAGAGGTTCTCTGGGTGTGACTCTTAGGCCTATAAAATCCCATTTTTAAGATTCTGTTTCTTAAGAACCACTCCTAGTACCAAACTGTGTTAGTCAGAGTTCTCTAGAGAAACAGAAACAACAGGAGAGATCTCTAAATATCTGTAAATATGATCTGTATATATAAAGGTGTCTCATGCAACTGTGGGAGTGCAAGAGTCCAAAATCCATAGGGCAGGCTGTGAAGCTGGTGGCTCCAATGAAGGGTCTGGATGAACTCCACAGGAGAGGCTGACTGGCTAGAGAAGCAGTCAAAGAGTCTTCTTCCTTAAAAGCCTTCAATTGATTGTATTATCTCATTGTGGGAGACATGCCTTACTTGATCTCAGATGTCACCAGACAGATTCCATCAACTGACTGACTGATGGTTTAATCAGCCAGTCACAAAGTATCCTTGTAGCAACAGTCAGGCCAGCCCTTGCCTGACCAGACAAATGGGCATAATCATTTGGCCAAGCTGACACCAGAACTTAACCATCACACATTCTTTCTGTCTATCTGTCTTTCTGTCTATCTCTCTATATATCTGTCATCTTCCTATTTATCTATTAATCCATTTTCTGAACGCCTTAGTGTTGGTTGTATATATCATGCTCCTTGAACACTTGAAACTGCCATAAGCATTTCCTACAAACAAAGATATTTATTTATTAGCCATCTTAAGTGCAGTTATCAAATTCAAGAAATTTAAAATTCATATAATGCTTACTAGTCTATATAACAGTTTTTTCACATGTCTCAATAATGTCCCTTTGAACCTTTTCTTCCTTGCTAGATCCCATCTTTGGTCATGCATTGCCTTTAATTGCCATTTTCTCTTTAGTTTCACTTTCTTTTTTTTTATTGTGGAATATAAAAACAACAGAAATTTGCCTCTCTTAATCACTCCCAAGCATACCATTCAATCATCTTAATCATATTCACCTCCATTATTAAAACTTTCCCATCTCCCCAAACAAAAATGGTAAGCCCATTATACATTATCTCCCTCCTTTAGTTTCTTAGGCTGTTCAAAGCAGATGCCATGAAATGGGTTGCTTTAAGCAATTGGAATTTGTTGGTTTACAGTTTTAGTCTGAGAAAATGTCCAGATCAAGCCATCATCAAGGCAGTGGTTTCTCCCTGAAGACTGGCTGCTGGTGACCCTTCTCTGTCACATGGCAAGGCACATATTGATGTCATCCTTCTTTTCCAGGTTCTCTTGATTCCAACTTCTTGGTCTTGTGGCTTTCTTTTCTGTCTCTCTGTATTCATTCCATTTCGAAAGGACTCCAGTAAGAGGATTAAGACCCACGCTGAATGAGGTGGGTCACACCCTAACTGAAATAGCCTCATCACAAGATCTTACGATGGGTTTGCTCCAACAGGAAAGGATTAAATTTAAGAACATGTTTTCTGGGGTACATATAGCTTCAAACCACCACACTTCACTCTCTGGACTCTCCAGAGACATGGTCTTTCTATATGCAAAATATATTAATTTCATCACAATATCCCAAAAGCCTTAAGTCATTTCAGTGCAATGCTTAGCACAAAGTCTTCACAAAATTTATTATAAATGTAGTCTGTTATGGGGCATAATTACCCTCCATCTGTGGACCTGTGAAAACCTAGAGAACAAATTATCTGCTTTCAATATACAAAGGGGGAACAAGCATAGAATAAACATTTGCATTTCCAAGGGATAAATTAGAAGCAAAACAGGGGTCATGGGTCCCAAACAATTCTGAGACTCTGCAGGGCATATTACATAAGATTTTAAAGTCTGAGAGTCATTTATGGAATGATGTTCTGTCCTCTGGGCCTGATATAATGGCAGCCCAACCCGTTCCAAGTGCTTGTGCAGTGGCCATGGACGCTGGGACGAAGGTTTCATCCTCTTTAAGCATTGGAGTTCCAGGAAGACTCTCCAGTTTCCAGGGCACACGCCAACCCTCTTAGAACAGTGGGGTGGTGACCAGACTCTCCACAATCCACAGGGAATGTTCTCCATCCTGTCTGAAGACTTGGGTGGCAGCCCTGTTCCTGAACACTGAAGTGGAAGACCCACCCTATTCCGATGCCAGGGCAGCTTCACCCTTTGCATGCACATGGGTCAGCCTGCTCTGTTGGCCTGCGATGTCTTCAGTCCTGACCTTGGCTTCCATGAACCTGTCCTCAAAGTGATTTTTCTTCAATCTATTTTTGTCCAAGCTGGCAGTGGTTCACTTCATAAAGATCTCACAAAAAACTTGTCAGTTTTGCTTGTAGTACACAGGGCCCAAACCATCAGACAGAAGAATTTTCCACAAATCATTCCTCGATAGCTGCAGCTCCAGTTGTGGTTTGCACTGACTGGTTTGTCACACTGAAATGGCGGACTGGTTCCATGGTCAGTTAAATCCTCACATGGAGCACAAGCCTCAGGAAAGTTGCTCTCCAGAAACTCAGAATTTTCCAAATCAATTTCTGGTTTCTTTGTGCCCAGGGGTTCAGTTCTCAGCTATCCCTTTCCTTTCACTTTTTACCATAAGCAGCCAGGAGAAACCAGGTTGCATCTTCCACACTTAAATTAGAAACCTCCTGAGCTAAATAACTAAAGTTGTCACTTTCAAATTCTGTCTTGCATCCAACATCATAATTCAGTTTTGCCACTTTTTTTGTCATTTTAAAACGGGTCACCTTTCTTCCAGTTTCCAATGACAGATTCATCATGTCTTTTAAGGTCTTTTTGGAAGTACCTTTAGCATCCATATTGCTTTGAACAATCTCTTCAAAGCAGTCTAGGCCTTTTCTATCAAGCATCGCGCAATTCTTCAAGCTTCTACCCATTACCCAATTCCAAAGCCATTTCTGTATTTCTAATATTTGCAATAGCAGCACCCACCCTGTCCTGGTACCAAAATCTGTTTTAGTTTCCTAAGCTGCTCAAAGGAGAGATCATGAAATGGGTTGGTTTAAACAATGGGAATTTATTAGCTTACAGTTGTGAGGTTGGAAAAATGTCCAAAATATATATATTCATTCTCTGTTTATAAAGGACTCTAGTAAGAGGATTAGGACGTATCCTATATGAAGTGGGTCACATTATAACTGATGTAGCCTCATCACAAGCTCCTACATACAGTGGATTTACATCAACAGGAATGAATTAAATTTAAGAACATGCTTTTCTGGGGTGCACAGAGCTTCAAACCACCAAACTCCCTATTCTCCACACCCCTGAAGACCCCTGGAACTCTGTACTCTAATTTTTGTCTTGAAGTTGCATATTCTGTAATATTGTCTTTGTATAGTTACCGGAGCTTAAATTTAATATCCCAAATCTGTAACAATCTTGTTTGCTTTGATACCAACTTAACTTCAGATAGCGTGCATAACTATATCCTGTACCTCTCTATCCCCCCACCTTTATGTAATTCTTGTCACAGATTATATGTTTATACATTATTGGTCCAAAACCAGTGCTTTTTCATTACCTTTTATGCATCTGCTGTGTAGATCACGTAGGAAGTAAAAAGTGGAGATACGAACCAAAAATACAGTACTAGCATTTATATTTATCCATGTTGTTAAACTCACCAGAGATCCTTATTTCTTCATACAGCTTTGATCTATTGTCTGTTGTCCTTTCCTTTCAACCTACAGAACACTTTTAGGATTTCTTGTGGAGCTGGTGCAGTGGTGATGAACTCCCTCTGCTTTTATCTGGGATAGTCTTAATTTCTCCCTCATTTTTTTTTATTTTAAAATTTCATTTATTTATTTATTTATTTTTTAGGGGTGCATGGTCCAGGAATCGAACTCAGGTCTCCTGCATGGAAGGCAGGCATTCTAACCACTAAACTACCTGTGCGGCCCTCTCCTTCATTTTTGAAAGACAGTTTTGTTGGGTAGAATTTTTGGTTGGCACATTTTTGCTGTCACTACTTTAAATATATCCTCCCACTGCCTTCTTGCCTTTGTGGTTTCTTATAAGAAATATATGCTTAATTTTGTTGCTCCTCCTTTGTGTGTGATATGTTGCTTCTCTCTTTTGGCTTTCAGAATTTTCTCTTTATCTTTTGCACTTGACACAAAAATGCCACAATGGGTTTATCCTGTTTGGAGTTTGTTTAGTGTCTTAGATGTGTACATTTTTGTCTTTCATAAAATGTGGAGGTTTTCAGTCATTATTTCTTGCTTATTTTTTCTGCTTCTTTCTCTTTTTTTCTTCTGGAACTCCCAAATGTATATATTGGTATGCTTGATGGTATCCCACAGCTTCCTCAGTTTCTGTTCACTTTTCTTCCATCTTTTATATTTCTGCTCCCCAGACCAGATGATTTCAGTGGTCTGCAAGAATCGCTGATTCTTTCTTTCTTCCAGCTTCAATCTACTTTTGAACCCCTCTAGGGCTCAAATTTTGAATTCTTGTTACTGTAGTCTTCAGCTTTCTTTGGTTCCTGTACTTGATTTTCCTCTCTTTATTGATAGTCTCCTTGTTTTCATCTACCATTTTCTGATTCCCTTTAATTCTTTACACATTTTCCTTTAGCTCTTTGAGCATAATTAGGACCATTAACAAATCTATGTCTTGTATGTCTCATTTCTGATCCTCCTCATTTATGTTTTCTATTGCTTTAATCTTATTCTTTGCATGGGCCAGCTCTTCCAGTTTCTTCGTGTGTTTTGTAATTTTTTTGTGGAAACCTGGACATTTTGATACTTTAGTATGTTATTGTTGGAATTTAGACTCTGTGGCTTCTTTTCCCTAGACATGTATCCATTCAGTGTTGTGACAGAGCTTTCCTGAATGCCAGGAGCTAACAACAACAACAAAAAATGGAGGCAAGAAAGAAAACACATTTCCCTGTCTTTGCAAATTGACCTGTTCAAGTCCTTTCCTTCAGGGCTTATCCAGACTAAGCACAGGGGTCTCTGATCCTTTCTACTCATGAATCTTGTCTTAGGCATGCACATCTGGCCATGGGAATTTACCCATCTTCATGGATACAGATGTCTTCTTTTATGTAGGAAACAGACTCCCCAGGGTCCTGGACACTGCACTGTATGTCCCACTTCCAACAGTCTCTTGCCCAGTGCAGCTTGACTGTTTTCCCCAGCGTTCTTTAGAAGAGCTTGGTGAGATGCCTTCTACAGACTGGGCAAGTTCTCATGTAGTGAGTCCCTCAGGTCACTACCTGACAGATGGGGCCAGACACCCTGCAGCCCAGATGTCTTCGAGGCTTGCTGTGTTCCACATGGGCTGGCTCTGGGCTGGAACGGTGAGGGATGGTGGAGAGGCCAGCTCCAGGAAATCTTTCCACTTTTAAGTGGACTTTTTCTCGATTCAACATTTGCTTGTTTCTGCCACTTTTGACTCACTTCTGGAGCTCTGAGAAAGATCTTTCTGCCATTTCTTGCTGGTTGTTCAAAGCTTCTGTGGGGGCATGGAGCCATGAAGCATCTCACTCTGCCATCTTGATTGGGTTGGGGATCTTTACCTTTTTATGTTTTACCTAAAAATTTTTAAATTTTTACATTTAAAAATATAAAAAACACACTTAGCTCATGGACCATACTAAAACGAACAGCAGGTGGATTTAGCCTGCAACATACAGTTAATCAACTCCTGGTCTATCATCTGTTTGTCTGTCTGTCTGTTTACCTATCAGTCCTTCTTCTTTCAGAATCTTTCATCTGTGAGCCAAAATCTTATTTCATTAAATTCCATAAAAGGAATTCTTATTTCCTAGTCAGTCTCTCTAAGCACTTATAAAGAAGATGGAGAATAACTGATTTATCCGAATTTCTTTATTGATTCACTTCTATTTTTTGTGGTTGGACTTGTGCAAGTTTTAAATATTATCATTATTTAAAAATAATACATTTAACATTCTTATAACCATTTTGAAGTAATATCTTTGGAAAAGATCCTTAAGGAGATATATCACACATAATAATACATTATCTTGGATTTTGTTAAGACTGGAAAACCACAGGTGAATAATAGTGTCATGTCAACTTTTATAGCCTGAATAGGGGGCTTGTTTTTTCAGTCAGATATGCGAGGCATAGATAGCTATATATTTTATGAGCCTTATCCTTTTTTGCAAATCAAGTGTTTACTCTACTCCTGAACTTAATTAGCAGCTGAGAGCTTTGTGCTTTGTATTTTAAGGAAGGATGTGATTTGTTCATTACTTCAAAAGCAGATTAATTATTATATCTTTAGTCACCATCAGTAAACACATCTATATTGGTGCATTCTCTCTTGCTGAGTTACCTTACAATGCCCTGTGGTGTTTTACTAGCTTTCAATTCCATGTTTATTACAGTTGGCTGGAGATTTTTCAATTTAGTTTATTGGCCACAGAAAGTCCAGTCCTTCTGAAGAAACCACCCATTTCTGAGGGCAAGGGATTTATTGGTCCTGGCTATCAATTCACTATAAACATTTTCTCCAAGCTGTATTTTTTGTTTGGATTAAAGGTACTAGTAATTAGATTGTAAGCCAAGATTTAAAGGACCCTACATATGGTCTGGGTTCTAGGAGGGAATACAACTGAGAATAAAATTAGTAACCTGCATTAAAAGTGTTTTCCCTATCCAAGTCAGCCCCAGACAGAATTATTAAGTATACAAGGGCAAGGAGATAAATGAATAGTTACTGATATTTGGACATGTTAATCCTTTCTTATTTTGGTGTTGCAATAACCCTTTCAGGCTCCAAGTGGTTCTCAGAGAATTTATAGAGCTTGTATAAGGTCATGTGTGGCTGGGATATGAACCACAGTCAGTATGACTCCTTAGTTTGTGCTCCTCTTTGCCTGTCTAGGTTGCTAGATAAACTCTAGGGCGCTCACTTAAATTTGAACTTTAGATAATCAGGAAATAATTTTGTAGTATAAGTGTGTCCCAAATATTGCGTGGGACATACTTATACTACAAAATTATGTGTAGTTTATCTGAAATTCAAATTTAAGTGGAGTTACTTTTAAAATTATTGTTGTTGTTGCTATTATTTTCTGAATCTGGCAACTCTATTAATGTCCCTTTCTCTTCTCTCCTTCTCCAGATATTCACATTGTCCAGGGACCCTCACTGTGCTTATGGCTTTGGCTTATTGACCCCATTCTTTGCTTTTTTTGTTCGAAGCTTACCTACTCAATACCGTTAACTGAGTACCTTATTCTCTCTGGTTTTCAGTGTCAGGTGACTAATTTCATAAAGTAATACTGGTTAGCCTGTTTATTCATGCAAATGGCTTCATACATCATTCGTTTTATCCAACATGACTGCCTGGAGCAGTGACGCTCGGATGCAGAGTAACACCAAAGGTTAGAATTTCAGACCCTGCACGAAGAAAATGGAGAGACATTTGTAATCATTCTTTTAGTTATTCTGGTTAGGAGGAAATGTGTCTTTCCTCATGAATCTCAGTTTGTGACTTCAAGTATATATTTTTATTCCATCTAAAATTTGATTATTTTGGTTATTCATTTTCTTGCTTTTGATTCCTGTGTTCTTCACACATTTTAAATACAGTTTTAGTGCGTTTTTTAAAACAAACTGTTATAGAATTCTTTAAAAAAATTAGTGGATGATTGAGATTCCTAACAATTTGAAACCACGCTTTCACTTTTTAGCAAAAGGTAAATGCTTTTTTTTTACAAGATTAAATTTCTTGAGCGATCAGTGGAAGACATTAGCGTTCTCAGTGATTCAGTCGTTTAACCTCATGCCGAGGTGGTCCGTAGTGCAGTACCTTATGTAAGCTGCCAAAGCTCTAGGAGACTTGCGTCTACAAAAGTATCTGAGGCTGAGTTGGAAAACCCCTGGTTAGACAAGGGACATTGTTTTATTATCTAGTTGTGATAAGAATTTGATTGGGGCTCCAAACTCTTTTCAGCCCACTGGGCAGGCATGGTGCTCTGTTCTGTTAGCTATATTATGGACCAACTCATTTCATCTCTCTGAACCTCACCTTCCTCATGGGTAACTAAAGTGGGGCAGGGATGGCTTTTGAGGTCTTTCTGACTGGCTCCACCACAACTGGGGGGCCCTAAACCATATGTAATTCCGGAACTGTTTCTCAGTGTCTTAGGATGGGGGAAACTAGAACCTCTCCAAGGTGTATGGATGTCTTGGAATAGTAATTGTGACTCTGAAAGGGCTGTAGGCAGTAATGTTCTTCGATTTGCCTACCAATGGGGTAAGAATATTCACAGGATTAAGTAGTATGTTTTATCTAAATGATGGGGGTTAGGAGAGAGAGATTTTTAAATTTTAATTGTGCTATATTTATCCCTTATAATTAATGCAGCTGAATCTTGATCCGCTTCCTTTTTTTTTCTTATCTTCGTCTTCCCTCTCTTCCTTGCGTCCTTCCCTCCCTCCCTCTTTCTCTTCTTTCCTTTTCTTCTCTCCTTGCCTCCTATCAGGATGAGAACAGGACTTTTAGAAAATAGTATTCCAGAAATAGTATAGTGATATTGCCTGGTCTGGATTTCCAGAGCTCATTTCTCTCAATATTCTATTTTAGCAAGACTGAAAACACAAGCAAGCCCCCAATCCTTTCAAAATGTTAAAGAGAATGATGCTGTAATTAGAACAAGAAGATAAGAATTTGAATCCTATGTCTTTTTTGCTCTTTGTTTAGCTGTTAGAAAAGTCACTGATCTAAAATGGGCCTATAATCCCAATTGAACTCTCAGGGTTTCTTTATCACTGAGATATTATGGGAAAGCACTTTCTAAACTGATACATCTATACAAATTATTTCTTCACATGCTTAGATAGAATCATTTTCTTTCTTCTCTTTATAATTTCAGAGCGTTTTTGTTTCTCTTATGCTGGCTTTTAAGTTCTCTGAGAGCAGGAACTGTATTTTATTCACCAATTAACTTTGATTAATAGACCTAGAGCACCTACAAAATGTGCAGGCATATAGTAGGTTTTTCTGTAGCAATGTGTCTGAAGTCATGTACATATAGTGGTATACATAAGAGTAGTTATTTTGTTTGCTCTATCCAGTTTTTAAAATGTAACATTAAAATATGAAAAAAATGGAATTTTATTATTATATTTAAGTAAGTGCTTTATCCATTTCTACATGGTCAGTGATCAGTAACATGAATTTTTGTAACGCATTGGCTGTGGTGTTCAGCCACACGTTCCTGCATCTATTCATTTATCCAACAAATATTTAATTTCTCCCTAAAGTGTACTCCGAACTGTGCTAGGCACAAAACAAACATGGTCCCTGCCCCTGCGGAGTTTGTAGTTTAATGGAGGAGAGGACAATTTAAAAAGTTAAACATACCAACGAATATGTAACTCAAATTGAGATGTGTTAAGAAAGACCATCAGTGTTCTAAGAGACAGAATAACAGATTGGATGTATTTAAATTCTTTGAGGAAGTGGCATTTAAGCTAGGAGAGATCTACTTTCGAGGATGAATAATTTTAACTAGACAAAAACAAAACAAACGGATGAAAAATAGATCAGAAATATTACATGGTATATATAAAGGCCCTGCGGTGGGAAAGAGCCAGGTGGGTTCAGAGGACTGAGAGGTAAGGATGGGGGTCAGCGGCATGAGGGGAGGCACAGCTGTTTATAGTGCTCAGCTCTCTACATGTTTTATTCCCTTACTAAATGACTCCCTTCTAGTTGCTTCTCATGGTATTCTACTGTCCAACACCCTCACAGCCTATTGTTTTTCTTTTTTGGTAGCTGCTTTATTGAGATGTAATTACTATGCCATACTATTCACCCATTTAAAATGTACAATTTGGTGGCTTTTAGTTTATTCACAGAGTTGTGCAACCATCACAAGAGTCAATTTTAGAACATTTTCATCACCCCCCCAAAAAATCCCATACCCTTTAGCTGTTATCCTTCAGTCACCTCAGCCTATCACCTTTAGAAAATCACTACTCTGCTTCCTCTCTCTATAGAATTACCTGTTCTGAATATTTCATATAAATAGCATTGTATAATTTTTTATCTTTTGTCATGTCTCATTTAAAAAATTCTCTGTTCCATGTTCATATGCTTCCCTCTCTGCTCCCAAGTCACTTCAATTAGGGCTTTTACTTGCTGTGGTAGTTTGAAGTTGTATGTACCCCAGATAAGGTCATGTTCTTTTAATCCATTTCAATGGGTTTAAACCTGTTATAGGTAAAGAACTTTGATTAGGTTACTTCAATTGAGATGTGACCCACCTCATTCAAGCTGGGTCTTAATTCTCTTCTGGAGTCCCTTATAAGAGGATAAAACATAAAGAGACGAAATTAAGAAAAGTTCACAGAAAAATCCCAGAGAAGTTTAGAGAAAAGCCCCGGAAAAGCAAAGAGAGGACCCACAGAAAACAGAGAGGAAGCTACTGAGGCCAGAAGCTGAAAGCAGTGAAACCTTAGAGAGAAGGAGCAACAGATGTGGCCACGTGCCTTGCTGTCTGACAGAGGAGCACATGCTTTGGGTAACCAGTCTTCAAAGGAGAAGGTCTCATGCTGTTAATGTCTTACTTTGGACATTTTCATGGCCTTAGAATTGTAAATAAATCCCCATTGTAAAGGCCAATCCATTTCTGGAATATTGTATTCTGGCAGCTTTATCAAACTAAAACACTTTCAATGTATCAGCTTGCTCCAGTCATTATTTTTTGTTTTTTTCAAATAATTGGTAGCTTCCAAATTCAAAACAGCTCCCAGATTACTAAATAAAAGAGTAAAATTCTTGTTGATGAAGAGTTGTCTTTCTTATTTAGAAATCACCATTTGATGATTGGTTTACAGATCTCTAGTTGGTCTTTTGCCTTACTCAGATCTGATCTTTTTCACCTAAAAGGGTTAGGAATTTGAAATGAGACTATGTAACATGATTAATACATTGTACAAAGCTTCCATGCCCCTCTAAGTAAGAGAAAACTTGCACTGTGTGTATTTGAGGATTTGGATGGTATGTGCAAAGAACAAATACTTAGCAAATTCTATCCCGGAGATTGAAAGGTGAACTCTGCTTAAAAAAATAGAACAGTGATAATTTCAGTACTCAAGAATATTTACCTCTTATTATAAGCTTAATAAATATTGATTGACCGTTAGTAATAATTACTATTTGATAGCTGTTTAGATACAGTCTTCTGAAAATCAGATTGAACTGCTAGTTTAGTGACAACAGTCAGAATTATTTGGTGTCTGGAAAATTAGGACACTGCTTCTTTCCTAGCTAGGAAAATAAATTAGGGATCTTGAACCTTTATTTATTTTTCAACAGACCACTTGTGGGTTGGTATTTTAGTTTCCTTGTTGCTAAAGCAAATACCGTGCAATGGGTTGGCTTAAGCAATGGGAACTTATTGGCTCATGGTTTTGAGGCCAGCACAAGTCCAAATCAAGGTGCTATCAAGGTGGGCAGCTTTTCCTGGCCCTTCCCTTCTCTTCTGGGTTCTGTTGATGTTCAACATTTGGCTGCTCCCTCTGTGACTTTTTCTTTGTCTGAATTTCATTCTGCTTATACAGGACTCTGGTAATAAGATTAGACCTGTTCTGAGGTGGGCCACACCTAACTGAAATAATCTCAACAAAAGATCCTTCTTACAAGGGTTTCGCACTCACTGGAATGGATTAAATTTCAGAATGTATTTTTTTTCTGGGGTATATACATCTCCAAAACACCACAGGTATGATGGGTACAAAAAGTAGAAAGAATTAAACCACTCTGTGAAGTAAATGGTTGTAGAAAGTGTCTTTTGAAGGCAGAAAGGAAAGAGTCAGTGTCTCTCCTGGGCCAAAACTTTGGCCAATGTCAACCCCACCCTTCAGAGAAGGACAGTCTGATATTGTAAACTAGGGGAGAGGATGGAAGACGATAGGCCTAAGCTTACAAAAGTACTTTAGATTCTCTCCTCCAAAAAATCACATCTAGGCAGACTACAATATTTGCTCACCTTTAGCTCCACAATCTGCGCCACATGAAATGTAAAAATAATGATTGCAGTGATAGATATTTGGAGTGAAAATTTAAGGCTCCCTCCATCCAATTTTGTTTTAGCCCAAAAAGAGGCTGATGTCAAGCATATAATAGCTATTTCAGCTAATGGCAACAGATAGATAATGGAGAATCACAGTTTGTTCTTTGGACCAGGTGGTAATTATAGACTTAGAGAAATGAGAGTTGAATGTGTGTTCCTTTTTCTAACACCTTCACACGCCTCTTTTTAAAATTCTCTGTTGTGTGTTCATTTGCTTCCCTCTCTTTGCTCCCAAGTCACAGCAATTAAGGGCTTTTTCTTGCCTTCAGTGTGCCAGTGTGTCCCAATGACGTTATTTCTCTTTTCTTTAGACAATTAGTGGCTTCCAAAATCCACAATGGTCTTCAAATTGGTACCTACCAAGTAAAATATAACTACATTCATAGTGTTTAGAAATTCTCATAAGACTGTAGTCATATGTGGAACAATAGGCAAAATATTTTGTCATATCTAAGTATTTTCAAAAGTGCAATCTAAGCTTCTAGGCTTTTCCTTGCGGGGTCAAAAAACAATATTACCGCTTGAATTGAGTGGAGAAAATGAATGGTTTTCAAAAAAAAAACCAGTGTGTTTCATCAAATAAGATTATTCAGAAAAAGGCATAGAATCGCCAGATGACCTTGGCTAAGTCCTTGGACCTGTGAGGCCTTAGTTTTCACATCCATTAAATGAAGAGTTTGGCCTCAGTTAGTCTGTAGTAAGGTGGGTTGTGCAAGGCTAACAATAAGTAAAAGCTTTTTCAAATGATAATATCAGAATCCCAATATGCTTTGCTCTCCCCCAAATAAGATGACTTGATTTCTTATTTGACATTATTTTTTATAGCACACTAAGGTTAATCTCTATTTAAAATTGACTTTCAGTATTGAATCAACTGACTATGAACTTTGAACCCTAGCCCAATTTGGTCCATTGGCCGCCAATGTGGATGAAAATTTTCACCATGGAAACAGTTACTACCACTGTTTCGTCTGTCAAGGGAAGCAAACCTACATTCAAACTTCTCCCTGTCCTAACTCACCATCCTTAGCTTCTGTCACAAATTGCATTGGAAATTAATAACACAGACACACAGAGACATGAACTCTGGTTCCAAACAACAAATTCCATCAAAATTATCCAAGGTGTGTCATTAAAAAATCAGGAGAAGCCCTAGAAGCTATTACAGCCTCTGGACATATCAGAACCTTTTATTATATTTAGAACTGTTTGCTCCTCATATGATCTTCTAAAGAAAAAAAAATTTATTGAACTTTTCGTTAAGCAGTGGTGATATTCTGCATGACATATGAGATAACTTGTCAAATATCCATGACTTGAAACCATAAACAGCATGACTTGTCACTTTATGGAGATTTAGGTGCTAAGTCTGGTAGCTTTGGCATCAGCTTATTTTTAGCACAGTGTGAGTCTGTTTTTCCCGATTATCCTCTCTGGGCCCAATTTTGCATCTATAGAATACACAACATTATTCAACAGATATGAAAATTTTCACTTAGTAAACTCTGTATGTGAAAACCTTTTTAATGACATAATGGGCTCCGTTTTTTATGCATTTAAAAATGGCACTTAACACAGGTAGCCAAAGGCATCAAATGGAAAGGATTAGCATTGAAAAAATGGAAAGCAGTATGTTTCTGTAAATGCTTTCATGGAGATTATTCTATTAGATTCCATTTGAGTCAAGCCATTTGACTATTAAAAGTTGCTATTGGAAGTATACAGCATTTCTGCAGCATTACATAAATATGAGTACATTATGCTCTTTTACTTTCTTGTTTGCTTAAAGTTGTTCTTTTAAATATATATGTATATCTTCATGTGTAAATACACACATATATATATACATAGTCACACATATGCATATACATACGTGTGTGTGAATGCCTGAATTCCCTGGCAGTGCCACTGGAGTAAAACTTCACTTTGATTATAATGTTCTTCCTGCTGGAATTGGTCCATTACTGCCACTGTGTGAATAACCTTGTGAAGTTTCCTGTAAGTCTGCTCACACCTTGGCCCCATAGTGTTCTCTGTGTTCAAGCTGTATGGGACCGCTATAAAGTTCAAATCCCCCTAGCAACAGACTTGGTATTTCAGAGACTAAATTCTATTGTGACTAAACCATAAAAACAGACCTGCTTTACTCCTAATTCTGTTGCTAACATGTTATTTCTCACAATATCATAATATATATTAATCAAGAAGTGTTATTAAAGGACTGTGAGGATAAGAAATTGGCGACTATATGAATCCTGTATAACCCTGTGGAAAATGTATATATCAAGGCCAACGGAACTATTGATTAATTTCCACCATTAGCTGTACTTATACCTGCATTGTTAAAGTTCATGGAGTGAATTTAGCTCAGAGATTCTCATGTGCAAACCTTATTTAAAAAAATTTTTATTAATAAAACCAATCAACATACAATATGAGCATTCTTTTTTTATCACATAGTTGCATATTTATCATCATGATCATTTCTTAGAACATTTGCATCAATCAGAAAAAGAAATAAAAAGAAAACAGAAAAAAAATTCATACATACCATACCCCTTACCCCTTCCTTTCATTGATCACTAGCATTTCAATCTACTAAATTTATTTTAGTATTTGTTCCCCCATTATTTATTTATTTTTAATCCATATTTCTTACTCATTTGTCCATAAGTAGATAAAAGAAGCATCAGACACAAGGTTTTCACAGTCACAGAGTCACCTTATAAAAGCTATATCATTATACATCATCTTCAACAAACTTGGCTACTGGAACGCAGCTCTACATTTTCAGGCAGTTCCCTGCAGCCTCTCTGTTACACCATAAATAAAAAGGTGATATCTATTTAATGAGTAAGAATAACCTCCAGGAATCTCTCAGCCATTGACACTTAATTTTGTGTCATTTCTCTCTTCCCCTTTTCAGTTGAGAATTTTCTCAAACCCTTGGTACCAAGTCCCAGCTCATTCTAGGATTTCTGTCCTAACGTTGCCAGGAAGGTCCACACCCCTGGGAGTCATGTCCCATGTAGATGGGGGAGGGTGGTGAGTTTGCCTGTTGTGTTGGCTGAGAGAGAGAGAGGCCACATCTGAGCAACAGAAGAAGTTCTCTTGGGGGTGACTCTTAGGCCTAATTTTAAGTAAGTTTAGCCAATCCTTTGCGGGTTTAAGTTCATATGAACAAACCCCAAGATTGGGGGCTCAGTCTATAGCTTTGGTTGTCTGCACTGCTTGTGAGAAAACCAAGAATTCTCCACCTGGGGAGGTTGAATTTTCCCCCTTTGTTACCATTCCCGGAAGGGGACTTTTGCAAATACTTTTTCATTCATTGTTCAGGTCCTTCTGGGATTTATTGAGGCATCACTCTGGACAAATCTACAAAATTCCATGCCCTACTCAAGGTTCCATATACTTATGGTGTTCAATTAAGCTGTCCACATAAGTTATATTAGAAAATGCACTAGTCAAAATATAAATTTTGTATCAAACATTTTTTGCTTTAGCCTCACACATAAGTTAAGGTTTTAAATATTAATTACCATCTCTTTTCAACACCCTGCATTATTGACATTCCTTTGTTCCTCCTAATGCAAAACATTTTTAAATTTGTACATTTAGTCACTATCATTATACACTCTAGGCATTCCTAGATTATACCATCTCAGTCTTTATCGTCTATCTTTCTTTCTGATTTCATTTGTGCCCCTAGCCCTCCTCCCTCTATCATTCTCACATTCAGCTTCATTTAGTGTTTTAACATAATTGTGTTACGGTTAGGTAGTATTGTACTATCCATTTCTGATTTTTTACAATCAGTCCTGTTGCACAATCTGTATCCCTTCAGGTCCAATTACCCAATATCTTACCCTGTTTCTATCTCCTGATGGTCTCTGTTACCCATGAAATTCTCCAAGTTTATTCACTAATAACTGTCAGTTCATATCAGTGAGACCATATAATATTTGTCCTTTTGTTTCTGGCTAATGTCACTCAGCATAATATCTTTAAGATCCATTCATGTTGGTACGTACTTCATAACTTTATTCTCTGATGGCTGCATAATTTTCCATCACATGTATATACCATAGTTTGCTTAGCCACTCATCTGTTGATGGACATTTTGGCTATTTCCATCTCTTAACAATTGTAAATAATGCTGCTATAAGCATTGGTGTGCAAATGTCTGCTTGTGTCCTTGCCCTCATGTCCTCTGAGTAGATACCTAACAATGGTATTGCTGGTTCATATGGAAATTCTATATTTAGCTTCCTGAGGAACTGCCAAACTGCCTTCCACAGTGGTTATACTATTTGACATTCCCACCAACGATGGATAAGTGTGCTTCTTTCTCCACATTCTCTCCAGCACTTGTCGTTTTCTGTTTTATTGATAATGGCCATTCTGGTGGGTGTGAGATGATATCTAATCATGGTTTTGATTTGCATTTTCCTAATAGCCAGGAAAGTTGATCATCTTTTAATGTGCCTTTTGGCCATTTGTATTTCTTCTTCTGAAAAGTGTCTGTTCAAGTCTTTTGCCCATTTTGTAATTGGGTTGTCTGTCCTTTTGTTTTTAAGTTGAACAATCTCTTTATATATTCTGGATACTAGACCTTTACCTGATATATCATTTCCAAATATTGTCTCCCATTGTGTAGGCTGTCTTTTTGCTTTCTTGACGCAGATCATTGATGCTCAAAAGTGTTTAATTTTGAGGAGTTCCCATTTCTTTTTCTTTCTTCAGTGCTCATGCTTTGGGTGTAAGTTCTAGGAAACCGCCTCCTATTATAAGATTTATAAGATATCTGTGTTCTAGTTTGCTAGCTGCCAGAATGCAATATACCAGGAATGGAATAGCTTTTGAAAAGGGGAATTTAATAAGTTGCTAGTTTACAGTTCTAAGGCCGAGAAAATGTCGCAGTTACAAGTCTATAGAAATGTCCAATCAAAGGCATCCAGGGAAAGATACCTTGGTTCAAGAAGGCCAATGAAGTTCAGGGTTTCTGTCTCAGGTGGAAGGGCACATGGCGAACACAGTCAGAGTTTTTCTCTTATCTGGAAAGGCACATGGTGAACATGATCAGGGTTCCTCTCTCATCTGGAAAGGTACATGCTGAACACAGCATCATCTGCTAGCTTCTTCTCCTGGCTTCCTGTTTCATGAAGCTCCCCAGGAGGCATTTTCCTTCTTCATCTCCAAAGGTTGCTGGCTGGTGGACTTTCCTTCTCATGGCTATGTCATTCTGCTCTGCTCTCTCTGAATCTCTCTCATGCTCCAAAATGTTTCCTCTTTTATCGGACTCCAGAAACTAATCAAGACCCACCCAAATGGGTGGAGACATGCCTCTACTTAATCCAGTTTAACAGTCACTCTTGATTAAATCACATCTCCAGGGAGATGATCTAATTATAGTTTCAAACATACAATATTGAATAGGGATTAGAAGAAATGGCTGCCTTTATAAAATGGGGTTAGGATTAAAACCTGGCCTTTCTAGGGTACATACATCATTTCAAACTAGCACAATATCCTTACATTTTCTTCTAACAGTTTTACGGTCTTAGATCTAATGTTTAGGTCTTTGATCCATTTTAAGTTAATATTTGATTAGGGTTTGAGATATGGATCCTCTTTCATTCTTTTGCATATGGATATCCAGTTCTCTAGGCACCATTTATTGAAGAGACTGTTCTGTCCCAGGTGAGTTGACTTGACTGCCTTATCAAAGATCAGTTGTCTGTAGATGAGAGGGTCTATATCTGAACACTCTATTCTATTCCATTGGTCAGCATATCTATCTTCATGCCAGTACCATGTTGTTTTGACCACTCTTGTTTCGTAATATGCCTTAAAGTCAGACAGCGTGAGATCTCAGACTTCATTTTTTTTTCTCAGGATACTTTTAGTTATTCAGGGCACCCTGCCCTTCCAGATAAGTTTGGTTATTGGTTTTTCTAGTTCTGAAAAGTAAGTTGTTGGGATTTTAACTGGCATTGCATTGAATCTGTAAATCAATTTAGGTAAAATTGACGTCTTAACTATATTTAGTCTTCCAATCCATGAATACATTTTGCCCTTCCATTTATTTAGGTCTTCTGTGATTTCTTTTAACAATTTCTTGTAGTTTTCTTTGTATAGGTTTTTTTTGTCTCTTTAGTAAATTTATTCCTAAATATTTTATTCTTTTGATTGCAACTGTAAATGCAATTTTTTTTCTTGATTACCCCTCATATTGTTCATTACTAATGTATAGAAACACTACAGATTTTTTAGTGTTGATCTTTTAACTTTCCACTTCGCTGTACTCATTTATTAGCTCTAGTAGTTATGCTGTGGATTTTTCAGGATTTTTGACATATAGAATCATATCATCTGTAAACAGTGATAGTTTCACTTCTTCCTTTCCAATTTTGATGCCTTGTATTTCTTTTTCTTGTCTAATTGCTCTGGCTAGAACTTCCAACACAGTGTTGAATAAAAGTGATGAGTGTGGACATCCATGTCTTTTTCCTGATCTTCAGGGAAAGTTTTCAGTTTTTCCCCATTGAGGATGATGCTAGCTGTGGGTTTTTCATGTATTCCCTTTATCATGTTGAGGAAGTTCCCTTCTATTCCTATCCTTTGAAGTGTTTTCAACAGGAAAGAATGTTGAATTTTGTCAAATGCCTCTTCTGCATCAATCGAGTTGATCATGTGGTTTTCCTGCTTTGATTTGCTGATATGGTGTATTACATTAATTGATTTTCTTATGTTAAACCATCCTTGCATACCTGAGATGAATCCTACTTGGTCATGGTGTATAATTCTTTTAATGCACTGCTGGATTCGATTAGCAAGAATTTTGTTGAGGATTTTTGCATCTATATTCATTAGAAAGATTGGTCTGTAGTTTTCTTTTTTGGTATTATCTTTGTCTGGCTTTGGTATGTGGGTGATGTTGACTTCATAGAGTGAGTTAGGTAGCTTTCCCTCTTCTTCAATTTTTTGGAAGAGTTTGAGCAGGATTGGTACTAATTTTTTCTGGAATGTTCAGTAGAAATCATATGTGAAGCCATCTGGTCCTGAACTTTTCTTTTTGGGGCGCTTGTAATGACTGATTCAATTTCTTTAACTTGCGATGTTTTGTTGAGGTCGTCTATTTCTTCTCAAGTCAATGTTGGTTGTTCATGCCTTTCTGGGAAGTTGTTCATTTCATCTGTATTGTCGAATTTATTTGCATAAAGTTGTTCATAATATGTTCTCATTAATTCCTTTATTTCTGTGGGGTCAGTGGTTATATCTCCTCTTCTATTTCTGATTTTATTTATTTGCATCCTTTCTCTTCTTTTTGTCAGCCTCACTAAGGGCCCATCAATCTTTTTGATTTTCTCATAGAACTAACTTCTGGTTTTGTTGATTTTCTCAATTGTTTTCATATTCTCAATTTCATTTATTTCTGCTCTAATCTTCATTGTTTCTTTTCTTTTGCTTGCTTTGGGGTAGTTTGCTGTTCTTTCTCTAGTTCTTCCAAGTGGACAGTTAATTCCTCGATTTTTGCCCTTTCTTATTTTTTGATTAGGCATTTAGGTCAATAAATTTTCCCTGTAGCACTGCCATTGCTGCATCCCATAAATTTTGATACATTGTGTTTTCATTTTCATTTGCCTCGAGATATTTACTGATTTCTCTTGTAATTTCTTCCTTGACCCACTGGTTGTTCAAGAGTGTGTTGTTGAGCCCCCACATATTTGTGATTTTCTGACACTCTGCCTATTATTGATTTCCAGCTTCATTCCTTTATGATCTGAGAACGTGTTTTGTATGATTTCAATCTTTTTATATTTATTGAGGCTTGCTTTGTGACCCAGCATATGGTCTATCCTTGAGAATTATCCATGAGCACTTGAGGAAAATGTGTATCCTTGTTGTGGGGTGTAATGTTCTATAAATGTCTGTTAATGTCTAGTTTATTTATTGTATTATTCAAATTCTCTGTTTCTTTATTGATCTTCTGTGTAAATGTTCTGTCCATTGATGAGAGTGGGGAATTGAAATCTCCAATTATTATGGAAGATGTGTCTAGTTCTCTTTTCAATTTTTTCAGTGTTTGCCTCATATATTTTGGAGCATTCTGGCTTGGTGCATAAATATTTGTGATTGTTATGTCTTCTTGTTGAATTGTTCCTTTTATTAATACATTGTGCCCTTCTTTGTCTCTTTTAACTGTTTTACATTTGAAGTCTAATTTGTTAGATATTAGTATAGCTACTCCTGCTCTTTTCTGATTGTTATTTGCATGAAATATCTTTTCCCAACCTTTCACTTTCAACCTATGTTTATCTTTAGGTCTAAGATGTGTTTCTTGTAGACAGCATATAGTGGGTCCTGTTTTTTAATCCATTCTGCAAGTCTATGAATCTATGAGTAATACTTTCTTCTACCATTTTGCCTTCTGGATTTTATATGTGATATCTAATTTTTCTTGTTTTTACCTTTACTGATAGTCTTCATGTCTACACTCTTCTGCACACCTCTCTCTCTCCTGTCTTTTCATATCTACTTCTAGTGCGCCCTTTAATATTTCTTGCAGAGCCAGTCTCTTGGTCACAAATTCTCTCAGTGATTTTTTGTCTGAGTATGTTTTAATTTCTCCCTCATTTTTGAAGGACAGTTCTGCTGGATATTGAATTCTTGGTTGTCAGTTTTCTCTTTTAGTAATTTAAATATATCATCCCACTGTCTTCTCGCCTCCATGGTTTCTGCTGAGAAATCTACACATGGTCTTATTGGGATTCCCTTGTATATGATGGATTTCTTTTCTCTTGCTGCTTTCAAGATTCTCTCTTTCTCTTTGACATCTGACATTCTGATTAGTAAGTGTCTTGGAATATGGTGTTCTAGTTAGCTGGCTGCTGGAATGCAACACACCAGAGACAGATTGTCTTTTAATAAAAGGGGGTTTATTTTGTTAGTTCTTCAGAGGAAAGGCAGCTAACTTTCCACTGAGGTTCTTTCTTATGTGGGAAGGCACAGGATGGTCTCTGCTGGCCGTCTCTCCAGGCCTCTGTGTTCCAACAACTTTCCATGTGATGATTTCTTTCTGCATCTCTAAAGGCCTGGGCTGAGCTGCGGGTGCTGAGATGAGGTATGCTGAGCTGCTTGGGCTGTGCTACATTGAGCTCTCTCATTTAAGCGCCAGCCAGTTAAGTCAAATGTCATTCATTGCAGCAGGCACACCTCCTAGCCAACTGCAGATGTAAATCACCAACAGATGACGTTCACATACCATTGGCTCACGTCCACAGCAGCAGATCTAGGTGCCTTCACCTGGCCAAGTTGACAACTGAATCTAACTTCCACATATGGCTATTTGGATCTGTTCTCTTTGGGGTACGCTGCACTTCTTGGATCTGCAATTTTAAGTCTTTCATAAGAGTTGGGAAATTTTTAGTGATAATTTCCTCCATTAGTTTTTCTCCTCCTTTTCCCTTCTCTTCTCCTTCTGGGACACCCAAAACACATGTATTCATGTGTTCATGTTGTCATTCAGTTCCCTGAGTCAATGCTCATAGTTTTCCATTCTTTTCCCTATGATTTCTTTTGCTTGTCGGATTTCAGTTGTCCTGTCCTCCAGCTCACTAATCCTATCTTCTGCCTGTTGAAATCTGAGATTGTAGGTTTCCATTGTTTTTTTCATCTCTTCTGCTGTGCCTCTCATTCCCATAAGTTCTGAGATTTGTTTTTTCAGACTTTCAGTTTCTTCTTTTTGTTCATTTCTTGCCTTCTTTATCCTCCCTCAATTCACTGATTTGATTTTTGATGAAGTTTTCCCTGTCTGTTTGAACATTCTGAATTAATTGTTTCAACTCCTGTATCTCATTTGAATTGCTGGTTTGTTCCTTGACAGGGCCGTATGTTTAGTTTTCCTAGTGTGATTTGTTAATTTTTGCTGGTGTCTAGGTGTTTAATTACCTTAATTAGTTTATTCTGGAGATTGTTTTCACTTTTTTTTTACCTGGGATTTTCTTGCTGTATGGCTTTGTTGTCTGTCTGTTCTTGACATTCAGTTCAGCTTATTCTGGACTCTAGCTTAGATTTTGTTAAACAGATCAGAATTTTTCAGTTCTTGTTTTCTTGTTTCTTGCCCTGCCTGTATGGTGCTTTCCTCACTGCCTCTCCCACCCCCCTTAGGAGGGTCTACTTAGGTATTATAGACCCCAGCCAGATTTTCCCAGATGAAACTGGCCCCCTGTCAGGAGGAAAGAGTCACCTGCATCAGTTTTCCCTGAGGATGACACCCAGCAGATTAAAAGACTTTCCCATGAAGCCTCTGGGCTCTCCGTTTTTCCTGTCCTGCCCAGTATGTGGCACATGTCACGTGTATCTGTCTGCAGGTCCCACCAGCATAGGGTGGTGTGGTCCCTTTAACTTCAGCAGACTCTGTTTGCTGGGGGCATGGTGGAGACAGAGGAGAGGTTGTAGCCTGGTTTTAATTGCTTCACTTTTCCAGACCCTGGGATCTGAACTCCTTGAGGGAGGTGTTCCACCTACTCGGCCCCACCCCTCTCCTGGGGAAGGCACACGCTCCAGACAAACACCCAAACAAACTTAATTCTGCCTATGCCTGGGGCAGTGGAGCCCGAGAAGCTTTGCAGCTCTATCTAAAGAGCAGTCAAGCTGTAGAAAAACAGCCACCAAAACAAAAGAGAAAAATCCTTTTCAGAGCAGAACCCTGTTCCTCGGGTTTGCTGATCAAGAGTTTAAGTTGGTATGTTGCTCTGTGTATCTCTAGGTCCTGTGTACCCCCTCCTTTCCTTCAGGGCACAGAACTTTTCACATCCAAAAAAACCTCTGTTTTTGTTTTGTTTTGTTTTTCTTTTTCAGTCAGCCGTGCCCCTTCTGCACTGGGGCAAAACCCAGCAACCTCTACTTTTACTGGAGGTTCAGCTAAGCTGTGAGCCTATTTTTAGTAGTCAGAATTTGTTAATTAATTCCACTATTGGAGCTTGTTTGTGCTCAGCCCCTTGCTGCTGGTAAAGTTCCTTTCCTTTTCTCTCTGGGAAGCAGCCTCTGGGAGAGGGGCGCTGGCTACCATGTCTTGGAAACTCACGGTTCTGGGGGGGCTTGCAGCCAGTTCAGCTGGTCTAGACTGGGGTACACAGTGTGTCCAGTCACTGATGTGGCCACAGCAGTTGTTCTGTACTGTTCCTGGCTGTTTATTAGCTGCTCTGGAGGACGAACTGAATCCCACACCTTGCTAAGCTGCTGTCTTGGCTGTCCTACACCACCGGTTTTTGAAGCAATAGAAATTGCCTATTAATCTTTAAAGGCAGAAGAAATTAGTCACGGGGACCACAAAAAAGGAAAAACAAAGAGATTCAATTGTAAGTTATCAAAATTAGTGAGCAACATTATTGATCGTTCTTTAGCACTAAGTTTGGTTCTGAATCAGATTTACATTTCTAGTTCTAACCCTCATCTCCATGCCCATACCCAATAATATTTGACTGAAACCAAAAATGTTTTTTATCTTTATCTGCCACATTAGGGATTTCAGAGGAAATTCTGTTCACCCAGGGAAGAGACAATCAGGCCAATTTTGGTTAAAAATAAACCTGTGCAAAATTGCTTTCAGAATGGAATTCATTGGCATTTGATTTTTACTCCTGACACCCCTTTGGAATACAGCATTGAATCAAACTATGATTCTGACCTCAATGATTTTTGTAGTCAATCTGAGAATATTGGTTACAGATTTTCTTATATCTTTATGGTTTATATCTGAACATACTAATTTAAATCCCCAATAATAGTAATATTAGTGAAAGATAATGACAATAGTAATATTTATTGAGTTGTAATATGTTCCAGACACTGTACAAAATTATTTTACATCTATTTTCTCTTTTAATTTTCACTACTACCTTTCCAAGGGGGTAATATTAGCTCTATTTCAAATGTAACAAGGTGACGCAGAAGCTTTGAACACCATGAAGAACTGGCAGAAACAATTTTCTCAAAGTTGCAGTTAAAGAACTATAGGACCAAATCAAGAAAAAGGCTACTTAAAAGCTTCAAAATCTTGTGGTGCCTCTAACTGTCCTTTTCCCCACTCCTCACAACTTAGCATGGAGTGGGCTTCTGCTCCCTGTATGGCACCCTAATCCTAAGTATGGAGGGAACATACTTTGTGCACATTTTGGGAGGCTGTATGTCTGGCCCAATATATCTGGTGGTAGCCTGTGATACTTGCTGTCCCAAAACTTGCCTTGGGTGTAGAAGACAGCTCGCTGAGCTTTCCTACAGAATGCTTGGGAAAGCGGTCAAGTGGCTGCTGTGGCAAGGAATTGCTCTCTGTAGGATATACCATGTAGTGCCTAAGACCCTTTGGAAATTGTTTCATAAGGAAAAGGGGATGCTTGTAATCTTGTAAATAAGGGAATTTCTAGGGCAACATGCACAAAACTCAAGAGCTGAAAGAATCAGGGAGACCCCCATGCTCTGACCTGGAGCTATTCCTTTACCTCTTTATATGATAAGCCCTGAAGATGTACACTTGCAATCTGAAAAGACTGGAAAAAGTTTATTTTTTTTACTTTCTTTTTTTTAGTTCCTGACATTCAAGGAAGTTTTATCATAACACTAGTGGGATACAGTGTTAAGAAATAGACACCTCAGAGTCTAAAGTGCAGTAATAACACATCAACATATCAGAATATCCATGTTTCAACAAAAGATTACAAAACAAAGAAGCAGGAAATGATGGCACAGACAAGTGATAAGATTAAAGCATTAGGAACTACCAATGATGTGGACCAAAAGTGGGACATACCAGATAGAGATGTAAAGAAAATTATCCTGATTATTTCAAAGAGCTAAAGGAAAACATGGACAAAAAAACTAAGGGAATTCAGGAGAACAATAGATGAATATCAATAGAGAGATGAAAATCAAGAAAAAGAATCAAATAGAGCTGAAGACCATAGTAACAGAAATTCAAAATTCCGTAGAGGGGTTCAACAGCAGATTGGAGCTGGTTCAGGAAAGAATCAGTGATCTTGAAGATAAGGCCATTGAAATCATCTAGTCTGGGTGGCAGAAATATAAAAGATGGAAGAAAAGTGAACAGATCCTGAGGGACCTGTGGGGACACCATCAGATGTATCAATGTAAACATAATGGGAGTCCCAGAAGGAGGAAAATAAAAGAAATGGGTGGAGAGAATATTTAAAGAAATAATGGCTGAAAACTTCCCAAATTTAATGTGTGGCATAAATATATATCTGAACATCAAAGATGTTCCGTGAACTCCCAATAGGTAAATCCAAATAGACCCATGGAACAGCGTATTATAATCAGACTGTCAAATGTGAAAGATAAAGAGAAAACTACAAAAGAGAACAACATGTCACATACAAGGACCCTCAATAAGATTGGGTGCTGATTGCTCATGGAAGCAATGGAAGCAAGAATGCAGTAAGATGGAACATTTAATGTACTGTAAGCAAAACAAAAAGTGCCAACCAAGAATTCCGTAACCAGCAAAACTATATTTCAAAAATGCAGGAGAGCTTAAGACATTCCCAGATAAACAAAAATTGAGGGATTTTGTCACTATTAGACCAGCCCTACAAGAATAGGTAAATGCTACAAGAACTGCTAAAGAGGGTTCTGCAGGTTAGAAGGAAAGAACAATAGACAATAGATAGAAGCTGCATGAAGAAATAAAGGTCTTGGGAAGGGTAATGACTAGGGTAAATATAAATGCCAATATTGTAGTGTTTTTGATTTGTAGCTCCACTTTTTATTTCCTACAGGGTCTAAAAGGCAGACATATAAAAGATAATGATAAGTCAGTGGTATTGGACTCAAAATGTATAAACATGGAATTTGTGATGAGCTACATAAAGATGGGGAGGAGGGGAAAAGGAACATAGTTTGTGTACACTGTTGAACTTAAGTTGGTATCAAAGAAGACAAGAGTGTTACACATTCAGGATGTTAAATTTAAGCCCTATGGTAACTACAAAGAACATATTGGAGAGATAATAAGAGTGGAAGTACCTGGACTATCCTCAGTAGGATCTCTACAGGGACGTGATGGTAGAGAATTATGGAAACACCATTTCACTGAATAAGGAGTTTCCTGTTACCCACAGTCAGTCTGACTGGATGGTTTCACAGCATTTTCTTACTAATCACAAAAGACTTGGAATTTTGCCCGTGGCCATTATTGATATGACAAGCCCTCTTTTGTCAAGAATGCTGCTGGTTGGAGTTGATGCCCTGTGTTGACAGGGAGAGCTTGCGGTTCTCCTCGGTCCTGAAGATTTCCAGTTTTTAAACCTAATGTGATCAGTCTTTTGGAAAGAGAGAAGGTTCCATGTACTTGAGCTGGACAAAAGAGCCACAGCCAGACTTGTGCCAAGAGATAGCCAGGCTCTGACAGGTGTGGCCCCATGGTATCCACTTTCCTATGCAGAGTGAGCCACGAGGTCTGGTCACAGCAGCTGCATCCTGAGCAGTTGGCTGTCAGGATTGGGCAAACTTCAAGGTTGTGGATATGCACTTCCCTCATGGGGAGCAGCATTGTTTGGACCCTTCTGAGAGGAATCTCTATAAGGATGTTGTGCCAGTTTGAAACTATTAGGTGCCCCAGAAAAGCCATGTTTTTATCCTGACCTAATCTTGGGGGGTGGGGGGTGGCAGCCATTTCTTTTAATTCTGATTCAATACTGTAGGATGGAAACTTTTGATTAGATTATCTTCATGGAGATGTGACTTGCCCAGTTGTAGGGTGTGACCTTTTGATTAGATGGAGATGTGACTCCACCCACTGCAGGTGGGTCTTGATTAGTTTACTGGAGTCCTTTAAAAGAGGAAACATTTTGGAGAGAGCTCAGAGCAGAGCAGTGTGGATGCTTAGATGGCAGTTGCTTCCAAGCTGAAAGAGCCAATGTGAGACCTGGACATTTGGAGATGCAGGGCCTGGGGGATATCACTGTGTCCCTTCCTGTGAGATGCTAAGCAGGCCAGAACCCAGAATTATGTCCTAGAGGAACTAAGGACCACAGATGCCAAGTGAGGAACCCCCACGGGAAACAGATGCTGAAAGCAGTGGAGCCTAGGAACAAGGGAGCAGCGGATGCCAGCCGCATGCCTTCCCAGTTGAAAGGTATTTTGGATGGCCTCAGTCTTTCTTGAGTAAAGGTAACCTCTTTTTGGTGCCTCAGTTTGGATATTTTCTTGGCATTAGAACTGTAAACTTGTAACTTATTAAATTCCCTTTTGAAAAGCCATTCCATCTCTGGTATATTACATTCCAGCAGCTTAACAAACTAATACAGATGTGATGGTGGAGAATTATGGAAATGTAATCATACTGTCTGGAACAGGGAAAAGCATCATGGGTACTAGATGTGCAGGTGGCTGAGGACAGAAGTCTCTTCATTTGCATAGATGGTGAGAGCAGAGCTGAGAAAGTGGAATAAGCTCTAAAGCAAGGAATTTCTGAGGACACTGTGTGTTGAGGGAATGTGTTGAGAGAACTCTGGAAGGCCAGGTCCAGAGATCCAGTTTCATAGATGCTCACAAATCCCAAGAAACCATAGGAAGTCTTAGAAGAAAAGGAGCCTTCAATATGATTAGAAGGGCTGGTACACTTGCCACCTGCAGAAGCTGTTCAGCGAGCCCTACTCCCCTTCCTCCATGCATATCCCTAGGTTGGGGACCAAGAGCGGCTGGCTCTGTTCAGCAGTTTTTTCCCCAGAACATCTGTTTTCTTCTCTAAAAATTTGTTTGGCATATTTTTTTAAGTTCATAGATTAGCATAGAATCTATTAGAAAGCATAGATTAAAAATATTTAAACTATTTTTGTGCAAAACGTTTATAGAAAAATTTTCTATCTAATCAAATAGTCTTTTTAAAAATTAAAGCCTAGTTCTAGAGGGATTGCTGAAAAGGGTGTATAATCTTAGAATATTTGAGAAGCATCCATATCATTGTCCACTGATGTAGAACTTTGAAAAGTTGCAGAACTTTTCAAAGTTCATTTACTAGCAGTGAAAGGAGGGGTAGGGCTTAGAGTCAGTCACCTGGAGACTTGTGTCTAGAACTAACATCTCAGAAAAGACGCATCTGTGAGAGGCGGATTTCTTCATAACCCTTGAAGTGATGTGTTCAGCATGGCCTAGAAATAATGCTCCAGTATCTTGCGACCTTTGGATACATAATACTGAATATGCCATCTGAAAACAAAAATGCGGGTGGTTCCTGTTTATAGACAATTTAGAAAAAGGGAAATTTTCTCAATCCAAAGAAACCCTTGTGTATTACTTAGGGTACTCCAGAGAAGCAGAACTGACAGGAGATTTATTATAGGCATTGGCTCATGTGGTTGTGGAAATTGGCAAGTTTGAATTCTGTAGAGCTGTCCACAAGCTGGGAACTCCTATGAAGGTTTTAATGAATTCAGAAAAAGAAGCTGGCTGAGAAAAATGAAATATAGACTGTCAGCTTCATATCAGTGTTAAATCTTGAACTTGATAACTTCACTTAAACTTTTCATAAGTGGGCGGTGCTATAGTGGCTCAGTAGCAGAGTTCTCGCCTGTCATGCCAGAGACCTCAATTTGATTCCCAGATCCTGCTCAGGCCAAAAAAAAATGTGTTTTTATAAGTGAATATCTTTGTTCTTAGGAAATGTACATGGCAGTATTGTGTTGAAGGGCTATGATGTTTACAACCTATAATGAGCTGTACAGAAAATGGTTTGATAAATAGACAGGTGTACAGATAGATGATTAAATTGACAGATGGATTGATAAAATGATATGATAGATAGAATGATATGGCAAGTGTGGCAAATCATTAAAGTTGATACATCTGGAGGATAGGTATATTTTGGAGTTCACCATATAGAGTTTATATTATCTTTGTAATTGTCCTGAAAGTTTGAAAGGATTTCAAAATAAAAAGTTAAAAATATATAATAAAGTAGAGAAAATAACTTGCTCTCAGTCTGGGGGAAAAAGAGAATTCTCTTAGCAAGATAAATGTATTTGTCTGCCAGAATTTCTCAATTGAGGGGTCTGGGAAGTCTTGACCCTCTACCTACACATGCTTTTCTTTCACGCTCTTCTTTCAAGAGCCTTTTTGTTTGTTTGTTTGTCCCTGGTGCCAAGATTTCAGAGATAAGAACTGGATTTCATATTAGAGCAAGGAGGGTTTGGAGTTCATAGGGTTATTTGGGATGGAGGGAGTATGGACTAAAGATGAGAGGGGGAAAGAAGAAGGGAGCCTAAGAGCAAGATGGTGGGAAGCTTTCAGTAGAGTTTTTTGTTGTGTGAACCATAGAGGGAGTGGGACTCTTGGCCCAAGCAGACACATTCCTGGAGAAAGCCCAAGAGGCAGAGGGGGTGACAGGCTGTAGCCTCCCCAGGAACTGGTAACAAAAAGTGGTAGGATTGCTTTGGACTTGTATCAACCAAAGAATTAGATCAGGGATTCATTTTAAATCCGGAGAAGCATTGGGAAATCCCCAGAAACATCTCTTACATTTTAGGAAACTAAGGTTAAGTGCTCACCTGAAGTCACCCACCTAATCAGGGCAGGGCTGGGGTGCAAATCCAGGGCTCTCTCAGTTTAAAGTTTCTGATTCTATTCATTACAGTTTATCGGCACTCCAGAATAATGGTTTCTAGCACATGACATGGTATAGATTACAAATAAGCATTAAATTCCATTACTGTTTACTAGTGGTTCTTGTCACCTTCCATTATAAAGTTAGTTATTAGATGTGTTTGCAAAAAATTTTATAATGATGTATTTTTTTTAATCAAGTGGGATGTATGCTTAGGGGTATTAAATACATAATTTTATTATTATTATTTTTATAACATTATAATCTGGAATTTTTATGACATTTCATTTTACCCCTGGCACCAAACAATTATGGACCATATGCTTTATTTATAATATACACATGGTGTGTTTTGTGATTCTTTTCTGAGAGTCCCAGTGAAGTAAAGTGGCAGTTTTTACATACTCTTAATGCAATATCTTGAATTGTACGTGACACTAGAGAGAGGTCCAAGCCCTCAGCCAACCTCCGCCTAGGAATAAAAGCAATGGCAAGATGTAGCCTCTTCTCAAAGCCGCGTAACTCATCACCCAGGTAAAAGTACTGTCTTGCCAAAGTAAAATCATCAAACGACCAGGGGAAAATCATTTTCAGCAAGGTGGTCCCTTGCTTGGAGAAACTTGGCAGCAGGGATGTATGTCCTCTCCGGTAAAGATAGAATTGGTATAATGAAGAGGCTAAACGTTAGGGGTTTTTTAGTATAGTTTTAAAATTGAAATACCAGCATACAAGTTATTTTACAGGCTTCTCTCGTTGTCTGTGTGTAAAATATAATATACCATCTTCTCCAGAACCTAAAAAATGTTCTACGGGCGGGCCACGGTGGCTCAGCAGGTAAGAATGCTTGCCTGCCAAGCCCGAGGACCCGGGTTCGATTCCCGGTGCCTGCCCATGTAAATGAAAAAAAAAAAAGTTCTACATCACTCTGTGAACAGATCCAGAAATCACTCCATCTCCTATTGTTTATTTTAACTACACAAAATTAGACAACTACATTGACACACTGTGTTATGCAGGAGAAATCATTCATAATTATGTTTAGACAACTGATTATGTTAAAGATTTCCCTTTACTTGTGGAAATAACTACATCCATTAATTATTCTAATAATCTAGAATTTCTTTGTAAGTTATGGTTTGATATGTAAATTGTTGAAGAAATAATTTTTTCCTTTCTAATACCAAGGATTTTAATCCACATGCTTGTGTCATTGAATATATAAACCTGCTTTTCTTTCTTTTTTTTTTTTTTTTTAAGATTTTTTAGTAGTAAAGTATCAAACAAAGAACATTGAGCAGTCTGTTTATGCATCATTTAATTTGAAGGGTACTCATTTTAAATGGGTAATTAAATTGTAAGGTTTTTTTTCAATCAAGTGGCTGCAATAGAGCTTGACATGCTGTCCCTTCATAAAGCTAAAATTCTCAATGAGCAGTGTTTTGCTTTAGAATAAACCACATACTATGAAAACAAGCTTCTTCAGCTGGTGAGAAGTTGTGTGCCCTGATTAGCAAGCACGCTACTAGGCTTCACGCATTTTAAAATTGAACTGAGGCCCCTGCTGAAGCACAGCTTCTATTGTCTTATGAATATTTTTGCAGAGTCCTTTCAAAAGTAAACTCTATTGTTCCCTTGCTAATTTCAGTACATCTGAGCGAGGTAATTATGTTTTCTTAAAGAGCAGTTTCAGAACTGCAGGAAAATTACCCATTTGAAAAATATTCCCCCCCTCCATGTCTGGTGATAAATTAAAAAAACGAATATTTCATGAGCACCCTCGCAAGGGATTTAAAATGATCTGGAAATTGTGCTTTTGATCTCAGGTGCGCTGGAGTCTAAAAACCCATCAGAGCCTCTGCTTCCTGAGCTGCTGGTTGGGCAGGAAATTTTGCACATTAAATACTTTAAAACTTTGGTATTGAGAAAGGAATATAAGTCCAGAAGAGGACTAACAGCTCTGAATAGAACAAATTTTCATATTCCAGTGTACTTGTATATTAAGACCAGCTAGCCCATCATATAAAATTTAAAACTGCTGGGGCATTGGCTGCTCATCTGGAGATTCTGAAGGAATGAACATCTATATGGCTCTCAGAGCAGGGGGTGGGGGTATATATGGGGTGGAATGAAGCTTATTTTCACTACTTTCTATTTCCATATGAACTCTTCATCATAATTACTTGTTTATTTCATGATTACCAAGTGCCAAGTTGAAATAACCGTGATTTTGGTCCTGCTCTAAGATATTATTTATTGAAATATTTGCTTTATAGACTTTAAATATTTTAGTGTAACTAGAGTTTGGAATTCAAGCTGTGTATATTGGATAGGGTCTAGAGTATCCTATTAGCTTACTGAATTGTGATTTTGCCACATAAGTTCTTTGGGTTCTTAATTTACAGAATTGACCATAGTCCTTACTGTTTCTAGATTCCTTCATATATCTTAAATGAGTGAAAAGTCTAATCTGAAGAATCCCTGCCCCCCCTCCCCCCGTCTGTATAGGTGAGTTGTGCTCCCATCTCTTAAAGGAGGTAGGGCAAAGCTACAAAGTGCCACTCCTAGGGCTCTTGTGTTTTCTCACCCCCTGTAAACACAGTTTAGGGGAAATGGAAAGAGTGAGAAGTGTCTTAATTTGGATCCTTAAAATATAAGGTGCTCACTTCTAGGAATATACCCCCCAAATTGAAAACAGGTACTGCACAGATATTTACACCCCAATGTTCGTAGTAGCATTATTCACAATAGCTAGTAGGTAGAACAATGCAAATGTCCATCAATAAATGAATGGATAGACAAAACATGGTATATACTTAAAAGGGAATGTTATTCAGGTGTGAAAGGGAATGAAATACTGACACATACTCCTACATAGATGAACCTTGAAGACATCATATTGAATGAAATAACCCAGACATGAAAGGACAAATATTGTATGATCTCACTTATATGAAATAATTAGAATGTGCAAATTTGTAGAGTCAGAAACCAGAATATAGGTTTCTAGGGTCAGTGGTTGGGCAGGGAAAGGGGAAGGCTTACTTGGTACGGATTTTCTGTTTGGGGTGTTGGAAAAGTTTGGGTCATAGATGGTGTTAATGTTAGCACAACATAGTGAATGTAGTCAGCATGACTGAATTGTATACTTGAAAGTGGTTAAAATGGGAACTTTTAGATTGTATGTGTGTTATAACATAAAAAAAAAATTGCTCCCAAAATAATCAGAGCAGAGTGATCCTCTGAGGACACCTCATTTATCCCACCATCTTTCTATGCCTTCTCTGGACAGTTCTTATCCTTATCCCTGAGGGTCTTCTCCCTGATGAAATAATGCGTTTGAAGGTTCATTGTTCTGCACTCCTATGCGCTGCCACAACTTGCAATAGAGACATCTGTTCTGTTGTTACTGGAATCCAGTCAACATCATCACATAGAGCTTGTTGTCCCTCATTCTTCCTGCATAGAGGACTAGTCACAATTTTGTTAATAATTTATTTCACTGATTGAGGTAGAAGGAACAACTAGTCTAGTCATATAGTTTTGTCCTTTCTGGGACCACCTCTTCTCAGGCCGATCTGCTAGCCTCTCAATTTACCTTTTCCCTGGCACCTCCTTCTCTGGTGGCAGATTTTTACTTCCCCTAAAGTGGAACACAGCTAACCCCTCTCCCAGAGGATTCAGCAGTTTAAAAGTATTCAGCTTTATGCTCACCTCCTATGACTTCAACTTTCCCTGCCCCCAAACCTGTGAAGTAAACCCAGAGCAGCAAACATTGCATCAAGCTTGGGGGGACCACTTCCCTTAAAATCTTCCCCGTAACCTCAGCTTCTGCAAAAACTCTACAGGTAGTTGTTAGATGAATTCAGAACCACGGGGATCCTTCATTTCTACTCTTTGAACCCCATAGATTTTGAATCTCAGACCCATCTTAACTCTGTCCTTGCCTGGATCAGAGCTGACAATTGAAAATGCCTGAGGCTTTTGCTAATGAGCTACTTAGAATAGTTTTTAAAAAATCCCTTTTCAGAGCAAGTCCTGTGGTTTTCCTGTCAAGAGCCAAAGTTGGTACCTGATTCTGTGTACTTTGGGGTACAGCCCTTTTCCAGTATTCTGAGCTTCATCGTCTCCAAAAGTCTGGAGGTTTTTTTTTGGTTTTGTGGGTTTTTTATTTCTTCCGGTCAGCTCCTCCCCTTGACTGCTTGAGAAACCTCAGGTTTCCTTCCCTGCTTGCTCTTGGTTTATCTGTGCTTGGAGCTTATATTCAGCAGACCGCATTTGTTAATTAAAACCACAATTGGAGTTTGGCTGGGCTACCCTCCCTAAAATCCCATAGATTTTGAACTATGTCAGATTTATAGTAAATAGCTAAGAGTCCTCCAAACTCTACCCTTGGCAGTTCTTTCATCCAAATGTAAGCCACACAAGGACAGGGAGATTTTTTGCCCTCTTTTGTTCGCTGGTATATCCCATGCTCCAATATCTGTTATCAAATGAATGACAATCTACATTGTGACATATTTGCATTTCGTAGCAAACACTAATAATAATTCTTTCTGTTGCCTGGGGGAGAACATCACTCAAAGAAATCTGGAGGTGTGTCTCTACTGCTTGTTAGCCCTTACAATACAACTGACTACATTAGGACACTTTTGAGAAAACTCTTTGTGTATGATGCTTGTATTCAGTCTGAGGAGACAGCATGCTATATAAGAACTTCTGTTTATTGGGAGGGTGATAACCGAATCTGTTTAAATTGCCATGTCAAGATGTTAAATATGTAAGTAAGATAGATCGCTGCTGCAATTAAGTGAAAATTGAAAGCAACTTATTAATTTATAGAAAGTGTCTCTTAATTTACCTATTAATTTGGAACATAGTATGGCTTTGCATGACAAATCTTTACAGTAAGCATTATACAAAAATTCTGTGGCGTGTGGCTGATAGCCTCATTAAAAGAAGTTATAAGCTCAGGCTGACATGGATCACCTAGGAGTGTCACAGTCTTCGATTGTGGCTATGTTTGTGCAAAGAAAATAAAATCCCCTTAGCCTCTAAATCTATCTTCATGTCCCATCTGGTTTGGATTTTAATGACTTTCAGGCTCTTCAGTGGGAAGTAAATAAACGAAATAATAAAACCAGTGCTCTTGAATATTTTTGGAAATAAAAAAATGTTTCCGATTATGAATAATATATGTTTAATTTAGGAAATCAGAAAATTTTAAAAAGAAAGAAGATACTATCACCTTAAACACCAGCACCCAGAAGGAACTGTATTTAGATGTATTTCCTTCCCTCAGTTAATGGAAAGCGAAGCTTCTGAGCTCCCTCTTTCTCATTCTTCCTTCCAGATTTCTGTGACTGTGACATTCATGGGGATTACCAAGTCAGAAACCTTGAGGCCATATTGGCTTATCTTTTCTCTCACCCCTTCATCGTTTGGCCATCAGGGGCCTTCCTCCTTGCATGGCTCTGTGTTCCCTCCTCTCTAGGCCAGCGTGGCCACTTGATTATTCTAGTTCAGTCTCTCTTCATCTCTCATTTGGAATTCTGCAGCAGTTTCTAAACCTTCCTGCCCCTCATCTTATCCTCCTCTGCTCTGTACGCCGCACTGAGATGGAGATATAATTTTTCTCTAAATGTAAACCGGATTATGCCATTCTCTTGTTTAAATCCTTCCAGCAGTCCCCATTACCCTCCTTTTTGGGATCTGGCTCCTAACCTGAGGACTCCGCAGCCTCACTCTTTGTCTTCCCTCGTCCCATCTTCTCCTGGGCTCTCTCGCTGCCCACTGGACGAGCAGTTCCTAGACCATCCTTTTCCTTAGTTCTGCAATACTTGTACCCTTCCTGTACCTCTAATACCTTTTCCCTAACCTCCTTTCAATCTCAGACTTTCCTGAAAAGACCCTGTGACACAATGTTTATTATGAGTAAGTATTTTGAACAGAATCTTTCTGTTCCTCCTCCAGAACTTAGCTTGTCATCAACTCTGAGAATACTTCCTATCCATAAAGACTAATTTGGCTCCTTTTGAGTTATAATAGTTTATGTCCAGTGCTTGGGCATTGTCAGAAATGATCCTGAAATATTTATAGTACATCAGGAATATTGATTCCTAAGAAGCAGTATTTTAGGTAACTTTTATTTGAACAGTCAGTGGTACTTATGGACTGTCTACTCTATGCCAGACACTATTTTCTTTTTCCTGTGAACTAAACATCATGTTTGCTTTCATGGAGCTTGTAGTAGAATGTTGGGAGATAGACACTCAATAAAAAGTAACGTATAAGCAAGGTAATTTTACATAGAGATAAATAGTTTGAAGTAACAAAGCAGGATGACATGATGGGATTGGCAGAGGTCGGGTGGGATGGTATATTTTTAGGTTGGCTGAGCTGGAAAGGGTCATGCTACTTCTTACATGTCAATGCATTATCCAGGCATATGTCAACCATATCCCAAGTTAATATCAATGGTAGCTAGAACTGTTCTCACTTATGGGACTAAAGATATTAGGATTAAAGGAATATTTGAATGAACAAAAGATGTTTAAGTTTTGAAGGAAACATGATAGCTGTCATCAAATAATTGAATGGCCATATAACATAGCAAGATCATGGATCACCCAGAAGACTGACTGAAGTAGACCAATAAATAGAAGTTGCAGAGAGGTATATTTCAATTACAGAGAATGTCTTTTAATCCTTATAATTTATTCATCAGTGGAATGGTTATAGTGAGTTCTTGACAGGCACATGTTCATGTTAGAGGCAATGTGAGGAATTTCCTCTTTCAGAGGAAAAGTTGCTTCCATGGTCTCATAGAACCCTATTGTGGTGAGCTTCAGGCACTCTACCTAGAGGAATAGAATTGGGTACCTGAAGAGGAGGTGATCCTAACCAGAGAAGTGAGAACTCTCAGAAGAGATGGATGGAACAAGAGATGACATGTCTCTGGAGAAAAGACATGTAACAAATAAGTAAGAATATTGATTAACTGACAAAAGGATCTCCATGCTGATTACAATAGGAAAGAAGAAAAAAGCTCTAGAAAGTGAAAATTTCTTATTGTAGGAGAGGGACTCTATGAAGTGAGTCTGCTGGAATATATTCAGTGGAGTAAAGCTCTTCATAAATGTAAGGCGTAAGTTAAAGGGATAAGCTTTGACTATAAGATAGTATTTTGATGTCACTACTTCTTAAGTAATAATTTTAAGTTCATTGGTACCTTTAGCAGTATTATGTGAATTAGAGTAATCTGGAATAGTATGTTTATTTTTACTTCAGGCTTGATAACATTAAAAATATTCTGAGCTATAGACTGAAGTGTAAATTTGGACTCAGTCTTGGTTTGGTCAGGAAAACAAAAAAGGATCATGTTTTTGTTTAGTGCTGTTATTATTCCCTTTTATGTTGTGATTGGCTTTTTGTGTGACACCCAGACCTAAATATAATTAACTTAGTTTTCTGGGGTTTAAAAGAAAGGGCCCTTGGATTTTTAAGGGATTTAGCAAGCTTTATTTGAATAACAATGGTTGCAATGCATTGCTTTTACTTTTATCCATGTCATGTATTTAAATTCTACATTATTCTTAGATTACTTTTGTTCTTATTTTTCCTTGTAGCAAAAGCAAGTTAGTGCCAGCATTTTAAATTATGAATACTTCCTATAGAAAGATTGAAAGTTTTCCAATTTAGGAGGAAAAGCAGTCAAAGTGGAAAACCCCTTCTTTTTTTTTTTTTTTACATTTTCCCCAGAAGTAGAACATTCATTTCCTACTCTTTTCATAATGCCCTGGGGGATTAAACAGACATTGCCATTTAAAAAAGAGAAAAATAGGAATTTCAACCTACTTGATAGAATATAATTGATAAGGAAAAAAAGTTAAGCCACAAAAAGTAGATTACTATTTTTTCCTCAATATTTGGATCTTTTAGCTAATAGGCTCATCAGTCCTCATTGATAGAATATAGAATGTTATTCTGTCTATTTGGCAAACTTCTTTAAACACTATTTCTAAATTATCTCATTTTTTGTTTCAAGGGTGGCAGTGTATTTATTATGGCCCATTTCAAAAAATATCCACTTATAAATATCCCTTGTCAAACATGAGCATGCCAATTTGGAGACAGGCAGAAGAAATCTTCCCAATGTGAATTACTTCTTGACTTTCAGACTTAAGATGAAATTGCTTAAAATAAAAGGAAAAATAAAAAAATCTGCTTATTTCAGTGTATGTTTGGAAGGCTACAAAAGTTGAATTAAATATTGATGTATTTTTGTCTTTTAATTGGCAAGTTACTGGGGAGATTTCCTTTGATGAAGTCATTTTCTTGAACTTGGAAAGCATCAGTATACCTGTTTGCTGGTGGGCACATGGAAAATACATCATTTGAATATATGTTGTTTATTGTTTTAATTATGAAATATTTCAGTAGTACAAAAAGTATTACTAATAAGTTTAGCAAATATTCATGTACCCCCCGTCTGGGCTGGTCAAATCTTTATATTTTGTCATGTTTGCCTCCATACTTTTTGTTTTTGTTTTAAGAAATAAAGCATTTAGACCTACTTGAATGACTTTGTGTACTGATCAGATGTAACCTGTATCCTCAGGATGGTGTTTTCATTCCCATCCATGTCTTCACGCTGTAACTACATGTGTATTTATCCATAATATCATTTTGTATATTTTTGAACTTTGTACAAATAGTCTTATATTATACAAATCATTCATTAGCTTATTTCATTAACTTACCATAAAATTTGATATTTAATCATGTTGATATATATATGTATATGTATATATAAGTTCTTCATCGATTGACATATCATATTCCATCATATAAATGACCACAATGTTGATATATATGTATATATACATATAAGTTCTTCATATTAGTTATTATATCATATTCCATTATATAAATATATGTTCATATATTTATTTTCCTGGTCATAAACATTTAGACTGTTTCCCCAGTTTATGTTCTGACTAATCTTGCTATGAGCAGTCATGTGATTTTGTTTAAGAAACCATGTGGAAGAATTTCACTAGCAGTACAGTTGTTGAGTGTGTATTAGTTTCCTATTGCTGCTAAAACAATTAGCCCGAACTTGGTAACTTAAAGCAACACAAATTTATTATCTTGTATTGCATTATATTTTTGTAGATCAGAAGTCTGACGTGGATCTCATTGGGTTAAAATCAAGATGTTGACAGTGCTTCATTGGTTCTGGGGGCTCTAAAGGAGAATCATTTCCTTGCTTTTTACAGTTTTGGAAACCACCTTCATTCCTTAGATTGTGACTCCTTCCAACTTCAAATCCAGCAGTATTGACTGTCTGAGCATTCTTCCATAACCACATCTTCCTTTCTCTTCTTCTGTCCCTTTTCCACTTCTAAGAATTTTTGTAATTACATTTGAACAATCAGAGGAAATCAGAGAAATATAATCTTCCTATTTTAAGCTCATCTTATTGGCAACCTCAATTCTATTTGCAACTTGAACTCCATTTGTCATGTAAGGTAATATAGTCACAGGTTCTGGGGATTAGTTCATGTACCTCTGGGAATCCATCATTCTGCCTACCACAAGTTATAGGATGTTATAAATGTTCCACTTGACTAGGTAATTTTGGTTAGGGGGTAGGTATATGGTAACTTCCTACTATCTGCATCATTTTAATTAAAAAAGGAGAAAAAAATGCTGTTCCAAGTGGTACATGCATTTACACTCTCATTAAAAGTGTATGAGAATCTCAGTTGTTCCATATCCTTGCCGAAATTTAGGCATTAAAAAACTTCAAAATATTGTCCAATCTGATGGATATGGTTTGGGTTCTCCTTCTTACTTAAATTAGCATTTTCCTAGCAACTAGTAAAATCGAGCATATTTTTGTATATTTATTGACTATGAAGCCTTCTTTTCTGTTCATTGCCTGCTCTTTTCCTTTTCCTATTTGTAAATTGTTCTTTTTGTTTTATTTCTTATTTATTGTTCCTTAAATATTTCTATTACCAATTCTTTATTGGTTATTTTCAGTGAAATATTTTCTTTCTTAAAGTGCTTATTTTTACACTTTTTATGGTTTCTTTTATTGCACAAAGCTTTGAATTTCAATGTCAACAAATACTGTCTTGTTTAAAAAAAACATTCCCTACCTGAAGTCATAAAGCTATCTCTCTTTTTATTTATTCTTTAAATGTTTGTGTAACAGAGCAAATTATTCAATTTAGTAATTTTCTTTCTTTCTGGATATATGTTTATTTTTATGAGACATAGCAACATAAAGAAATCTAATTTACTGGATTGAATCATTTTTATATAGGCTGCAACTGAGAACTATATAATTTAAAAATCGATGGGTTTATGAAATATTATTGGTAGGAAGAACTTCAGAAATGATCTAGATCAAAACTGAGGCCCAGAGAGGCAGGGAATGGCAATTCTAGAACTACTTCTATTGATAGATTAAATTGCATGCATATTGCATTTTATTGGTTTCATTGGCTAAGGAGCCTACCTTACCTGGAAGAGAAATTTTATATTACTGGTAGATAAATTAACTCTTGGACTGAATGACATAATGGATACTAGTTTACGTCCAAGAAAGCAAAAACCATTTACATGGTAGAAATTTTCATGAAAGAGTAACTGATCCAGAAAAATAAAGGCATTATCAGAGGCAAGGAATTGTTGATTACTATAACTGTAATTCAAGTTCTTATGTTTCGCTCAGTGATGAGCGTATGATTATAAAATGATAATAATATTTTATTTTGTGGAGAATAATCTACTTTCTCCAGAGTGTGTATTATCTTTTGGAGGCCTTCAGCTTCTGCTCTGTTGCAGCTGGGACCAGGTCCCAAAGGGAAAACTTACTTTAGGAAAACCCCACAACTCTTCTGCCTTTCGTTATTCATACACTTTACTACCAGTACCACACACTGGCCTTCTGCATCTCACTTAAACATATTGTATTTTCTCAAAATCACTCAGTTCTCAGTCTCTTTAAGGGATAAAATTAAGTGCATTTCTTATGTCCCAAATAAGCATATCAAGAATTTTCCACTATTTTTTTTCCTTAAGGGAGTGTTACAAAGTAATTTAGGAGTGACACCTCCTCCTCCAAAAAAAAAAAAGTGAATGGCAGTTGATAGAAGATGTGGTTGTCCAGCAACTGGCAATTTGAGTAACTCAGGAGCTGGTATGATTTACCAACCTGATAAACAGCAAGAACTTTAATACAATGTTCAGGACGGCTACAGATGTGGCATTACGCTATTTGTATGTGTTGATCTGCCTCAGTCTATTTTAGTGTGTGTGTATGTGTGTGTGTACGTATTTTTTCTGGCAGAACTGGAATATGAAAGCAAAGGACTGTATCTCTTTCCTGTGGACATTAATAGAAGTTTCCTGTAATAAAATGAGTTGTTTTAAACCCCTTGCAGTTATACATATACATATACTAGGTTTCAGTGGAGGCTTTCTCATTTAGACGGAATACATGTCCTGTGGATTGAGTGCCTGGTTTGTTTTGAATGCTGAGACTATATTTATACATCTAGTAATTGTCATAACTTTTTTTTTTGCATTTTTATAATACGGAACTTATAATTTGGGGGAATATTATAAATTTATAAATTTTTGGAAAGGGAGTTATATTTGCTCTTTTTTTTTTTTCACAGGAATAATGAGTTTTTATAGGATTGACTGAGCAGCTTGGCTTAATTGATTAGTGTGTTTTGCTAATGGGATGATCAGGAGGCTTGATCCCCTCATGAGCAGTTAACTCCCTGGTATTGGTGAATCTTCTTTGTTAAGGGCAGTCCTTAGTGGATATCTTTCACATGGGTCTTCAAAGATATTATAGAAAAGCTTCAATTCATCAGTAATAATATTATAGTAACCCAAAGAGTGCCCCCCTCCCCCTGCAGGAGATCAGTACTACCATTTTGCATATAAATTAGTGATGGTTTGTTTGAAAAGCAATCTGTATGAAATTCTGTCCACTCATTATGAATATATTCTATATAACAAAAAATATATAGCATCATCCTGTTACTAACACAGAACTTGAAATAATTTTGAGGATAGTAACACTGAAAGTATTTCTTGGTATGGTAATACAAAAATGTATTATTTTAGTTATATGACATAGTTGAAGGAAACACAGGAAGGTGATTTTAAAATTATTTCTTGAAACTATTTACAATTTAATTTAGAACTTTGCAAATTTCTTGGAAAGGAGGACATTTTTTTTTACTAGCTATGCATTTTCGAATAAAATTCAATATCCTAAATCAGAGTTTTAGCTCTTCTATGGTATCTTTCTCTTCTACTCCAATCACAATCAAAACTCCCTTCTCCAAATTCCTGTAGCACTTGGGCTATCCTATCCCTTTTAAGAAATAATAACATAAATTCTAAATATTAAACAGTATCTTAAATACTATTTGATTAACTATCAAAACTATGTGTGTTCTCAAAATATCAACTGAAAAGTTATTACAAATATTAACTTTGCTATAATAGTGAGCTGTATTATTAAATATTTTCAAATTTTTGAGTTCAGGAATTTATTTTATCTAATATTACTATAATTGCCTATAGTTTTTTTTTTTTTTTAACCTTTTTTTGGTTGTAAATATATATATATGTACAAAGAAAAGAAAGAAAAAAGGCAACAGGTTTCAAAGCACATCCCAGAAAGTAGCTACAGAACAGTTCTCAGAGTCTGTCATGTGCCACCATGCCCACCATCACTAGAAGGAAGTGATTTTTTCCTTCTAGCCACTCCAGGACACTGGCGGCTTTATCAGACACATAATAACGGAATCATACAGTATCTGACCTTTTGTGTCTTACTTATTTCACTGAGCATTTATTCGTAGATTTTTTTCCTTCCTTGCTTTAATTTTAAATTGGTTTATGAAACATCCTGTACAAATGAGCTTTACAATGATTATTTAGTTTTTTTTTTAATATGCCTATGGATAAGCTAATCAAGGTATCCATTTTAGGTGGTTCAGAGTTCCATATGCTAACTGTAAAAATATTTGTATCTTCATATATTTCTGAAATCAGGAAAATATTTAGTAACATAGGTCATTACTATAGCAATGCAGATATTTGTAAGAACTTTTTACTTGATATTTTGAGAACATTCACAGTTTTGACAGCTGATCAAATGGTATCTGTTAGTGTTTAATACTTAGAATTTAAGAACTTTGCTATCTGAATTTGTAGATGTTTTCCTTATTGCCTAAATTTTAAATTGGTTTATGAAACTTACTGTGCAAACGCAGGCCTTACAATGATTATATGGGTACTTTATTTAAATATGCCCATGGGGTTCTAAGTGTATTGTTTGTTTTCTTAAATAAAAATAAAGCAATAAAAACAAAAAAAAAATAATAATTTAGGGCTGCATTGCTCCACAACTCAAGGGATTTTGCAACAAGCAGCCCTGGCTATCAAAATGTATTGAAGTATATTATCACTAACCCCCAGTGACCCTGCAAGCAGAAACGCAGCAGCTTACTGGTGACGAAACAGAATGGCAAGGTAATTTGGCTGTGAAAACATAGCAAGAAAACCCAGGAGGCGGGATTTATATTACCACTGGTCAGACACCAAAGTAATGCACTTTTCACTGTGTCACTCTCTGTGTGTATTTTATTATTTTGTTTCTTAAGTGTTCATGTGTACGTGTTGTTTTTCCAGTGGATCTCATATTTTAGTTCAGTTAAGTATCACCTGGGAAGCTTATTAAAAATGCTGATTCTGGGCCCTTTCAGGTTGAGGAGGTCTCAGTTGAGATTCAAGTGTTCGACTCTGCATTTATGCAGACATCTCGGGAACTTTTGATGCAGGGAGGACTTGGATCACACTTTGAAGATGCCTGCTGTGAAATCTGTGAGGCAGAAACTATCTCAGCTACCTTCTCAGCACCCTGTTGAAGATCTATAGCAATCATTCAATAAGCACTCATTAAATTCAAGCACAGCAAAAACTGTTGCTTCTGTGCTAAATATAGCCTCCACGTTCCATAGCATGAACCTGGGTTGTTTTTAACTTAAATATAACTGTAACATTTTCTCAAGTTAGAGAAATTCATACTAATTGGTAGGGTGAAGTTCAAAGAATAGATATATCTGATATGGTAATTCATTTTTTGCCTATTACTGTATTCTGGAAATTTGGGTGTATCCCAAAGTATTGATATGTGGTCACAAGAGAGTCTCTTTGGAAAAAGGAAAAGGCATAGAATATAAAAGAAATAAAGAGGGATGGAGTTGAGATAAGTCTTCAATATAAAGGAGAGTTCTTTGGGAGAAGATGAAGAGGAGATAAAGATGGGAGATGTGATGTTGGTTCTACTCTGTTAGTGAAGGTAAGTTCTTTGGGAAGGGGTCAAAGAAGGAATGAAGAGATCCCAAAGAAGTGAGTGGAGAGCAGGGTCAAAGATAGACAATTGAGGAGCAAAAGGAACCGATGACAGACCTAGGTTTTGCTTGGGTTATATTTTTTGACAGTGACCTGTATCTCAAGGCTCATCTTGATTACCTTTTTCATCCTGCCAGTATTCTTCTTTTGTCATTTTTATCACCCAGGGGACATATATGAACTTGGCTGGTATAAAATTGGACTGACCAGTGCTAGCAATAGATAGAATAACTAGTAAAATGATCAGTGAAATCCTGTCCCCGATAGAATTTCCTTAGGGTCTATTAAAATTCCCCAGGTGATGTGTTAAAATGATGGAAAAGCTCTTTATAGAAGGATCTGCACTAGCAATAGTAATAGGGTAATATGCTTCAGGTTTCTACAAAGTGATAGTTGTTCCTAACTTAACTGTATTTTTATATTCTAATGCTTTCCTTTCTGTCTATATCCAAGTGATTTTTAAAATACTACTAACAGTATTACTAATGGTGAAAAAGTAGGGTAAAGGATAGCACAGTATTTTCCCTTAGAGTACATTTGCCTTCTAAAAGCTAGAAGGAAAGACAGGAAAAATTTTTAGTAATTAGATCCTTGTTGTAACCCTAGTAGAGTGAGAAAGATTGATAGCTGTGCTGCAGGACTCCATTCTATGGCAAGAGGCACCGTGTGCCACTACTTACTCCTAGGATGGAAATTGGCCTGGAGTAAAACACATTCTCTATAATAATAATGATAATAGTGGGCATTTTTGATCACCTTCTCCTTACTGTTTATATTTATTTTTCTAAGCCGGACAACTACTTGGAAATTTAAATAATTCACACTTAAGGAACCAGAGGCTCTGAGAAGTTAATTGACTTCCATATCACTCATCTAGTAAGTTGTTAGACATTGGCATTTGCTGCATATGGAGATGATCAAATCTTCAGAAAATAGGTTGCAGCATTGAAGAAATCACGAACATATGTAATATAAATATATATAATGTACACAATATTGGAACTTGAAAAAGAGAACGGTGTTCATCTAAATTGCAATGGTGGAAAAGGTCTTTTGTATTTACATGTACTACCCCAGAAAGTTAGTAGCCTTGGAGCCAGGCTCTTTAACCATGCTTGGTCAGACAGTTTTCTGCAGGGCAGGTTATCCTGTGAGAGTTACAAAGCCATCCTGCTGTGAAGGTATCAGAGGTCATCTGTTACAAGTTCTTTCACTTCAACTATTACTTTCTTTTCACAATTCTATTTTGTACTTCTGTCTCTTGTGTATTTACAGGTAGACAAAGCTCTTTTTAACAACCACTTTGACATGACTGTGAAAAGGAGCCTTGTATATCCTACAGTTTCTGGGCATTGTGATTCTGCTTTAAACTCAAATTGATGATAGTGGTGAGTGACTCCCTATTATCCAAGGAGGGAAGTTGCAGGTGGGCCTTCAAAGATGATCCCAATAAAAAGCAGCGTAGTAAGGCTTTTTGATAAAATGATCTTTATTATATAGAGCGTGTTTGGGATATGACTTGGGTATTGGATACCCTGGGGCTAACTAAGCCTTATGTTTAAAATCTCAGGGCTTACTAAGAAAATGTCTGTTTTTATTAGTGCAGGTACTGTAGTTGGCAGCGTTTCTTCTTATGCAATGAAATATTCAGCAGACCATTCCTGGTTATGTTATATAGTTTTAGATGTTGCCATTGAGTTTTATTTATAGTGTAGACTACTCAAATCCTGCCTTACATATGCAAATATATGCGTAACCAACCTCCCAAGCAGCATTTCCTACTCTGTACTGCACCTTACCATGTAGGCTATGCTTCGATGGTTCTTCTGAAGGTCTTAGAATAGAACTTACTTGCTTTTGAGATGTAGGCACAGCAAGTGCATGTGAGCTGTGTGGTCCTCTCAGTGACACGTCATGCCCTATTAGCTACACTTGAAGGGTGAAGTCAGCAAACTCCGGCAGTGCAAGTGGGAGTGAAGCTAATCGTCTTGGATAGGTAACTCCCAGGAGACCAGAATGACTCAAGAAGTAGATGTGCAAGTCTTTGCCAGTGTGTTTGGTGATTCAGAGCAGTCGTCTCTGTGCACCCGGTGTCTCCTGTAGTAGCAGGAGAGGTTGAATTACTGCCTACCTCGTTGGTGTGGCTCTGCCTGTGCCTTCCTCTCCCTGTGCTCCCTACATCAGCTTGCTTAAGACAATGCGAGCACCATTGGGAGCATTATGACCCCCACAGTCCTCCTTCAGAGTCTTATCCTAATGAAGTAGAGAAATGTTTCTGCTCTGAAGTCAGGTAACTACAGATTCTCTGGGTTAGTGCTTCCCCTTTGTCCACTCATTCACTGATAATTTATCACATACCTTCTGTGCTAGGTATGAATGTTACAAAGATGAGTAAATTAGACTCATGGTGGATAAAAGCCCTCCACTAACTGCTCATTGTCATAAGAGGTCTAGCACAACACACTGTGGTAGCATAGTTGAGGAAGCTGAACTTTTGCTTGGAGTGGTGGGTTGAGAATTCTCATTTGAAGTGACCTTAGAGCATTAGAATTGGCTATGAAGAGGAAATGGCATCCTGTGGAGAGAGAGGCACCAGAGTGTGGAAACGTGAATGTGAATGATACCATACAGGATAAACAAGACTAATGTTTGGATGATGTGCAGCAATATAGGTTATTACAAGTGTTCATTCTGATTAGTCAGTGCCTGAGCCTCAGCAAAGGTCAGTAATGTTGAATATCAGCCTACGGATAATGACAGTTTGCCTGGAACATAGGAATTAAGAAGAAAGGAGGTAAAGTGGAGTAGGAGGAGTCTGATGATGAGAGATCTTGAATGCCAGCTAAGCATGTTGTAAGTCATCAAATTTCATTTTCTCATCCAGTCATACATGCATTCCCTGGAGATAAGTATATACCAGGTAGAAGGGTATGTCAAGAAGCTAATCAAGAATTGATTACTTGAGCCAAAGCAGTATTAACAGAAAGGTAAAAGAGGACCCAGATATAAAGGATATATTTAAGAGTGTTCTGGCTATGGGTATTGCAAGGAACAGAAATTGAGTTGAATCTGAGTTTCCATAATGGGTAGCATAGTGTGTTGTATGAACTCAATAAGAAGTTTGTGGAACTGAATTGAATGTGTAGAGCAGTTTTCTAGCGCTTTTCTCTGAAGGTGAAATTATGGCAGAATTCCAGGTACTGTGGGGCATAAGAGTGAGATCGTGGGTCTAATGAATCTCCTTGTGTTCAGTTTACTAACACAATAGGTTTATTCCACCACTAAATCATCTGCTGCAGTGGACATAATAAATTGAGCCAGCTCATGAACCTGATGCCATGGAGCAACCTGGGACCGACGGCTCCATCTGAAAGAGAAGGGCCTGTAAGAGGAGTATGAATGCTTTCATAGACTGAACTGTGAATTGTGACTTGTCCTGTGTCTGCAAAAGAAATATTGGCCAAGGATTTTACTAGCTATATAAACTACAAAAGCATTATCCTATCTTAGTAACACACTGTCCAAAATAGTAACAAATGACAAAGGAAAAATAGAGAAAACTATAAATGAAGCTCAGAATATATTTTAAAAATCGATAGAGAGATTGAGGTAGTCTAAGTCAAATTTGAAAGCTAAACTGTGAGACTTCATGTGGGCTTTTCTTACAATCTTTGTGCTCATTTCCTCATCCTTGGAGACTGAGATCACAGTCTACTCATTGGCTAGATAGGTTCTTAAGTAAGGAAGACCTGTAACTCAGTGAGGCCCAATGGAAGTTGTGAATATTGCATAGGTAGGGTCTTGGTATTCAAGTAGCTGTACTAGAATGGTCTGTAATTACATATGATGCAACAAAGGAGCACGGGGCTACAAGTCAGAAGATCAGCCCTGCCATTTACTAGCCACATATCTGTGAAAAAATCCCTTAAACCCTCCAAGCCTCAAATTCCTCTTCTGGGAACGATAATGGCTTTCTCTGTGTACTTCAAAGGGCTGTGATGAAGACCAGAGCAGATAATTGTATTAGTTTTCTCCAGATAAACAGAGCCAACAGGAGAGATCTGTAAATATGGGATTTAGACAAGTGTCTCATGCAACTGTGGGAACGGGAGAGTCCAGAATCCGTGGAACAGACTGTGAAGCTGGCAGCTCTGATGAAGGTTCTCCATGAACTCCACAGGAGAGGCTCGCCGGATGGGGGGAAAAAAGTGAAAATTCTCCCTTCTCCCTTAAAAATCTTCAGCTGGTTGGGTCCCATCCAACTGATTGGATGATCTCATTTGCTGTGATGTGCTCCCTTAGTTGACAGCAGATGTATGTAGTACAGATGCAGTCAGCTGACCAATGATTTAATAAACCAGCCTCTCCATTTATCAGCCAGCCATGGAATGTCCTTGCAGTGGCAGTTAGGCCAGTGCTTGCCTGACCAGACAGCTGGGCTCCATCACCTGGCCAAGCTGACACCTGGATCCAACCATCACAATAATCCATGTGCAAATACGTCATGACCCATAAAACTCTGTTCATTTGCAGTGTTGCTATGAACAGGCTGTGTAAAGGACCTCTGGATCTATGGCTCAGATGATGATAATGGGGGTTATGATGCTAAGGACAGTGAGTGGCACCAAGGGCAATACGATGTGTTTGTGCCCTCTCTTTCCCTCCTGCAGGGCAAGCTGCTACCTCCTTAGGCTTTTGCCCTGTGCTGCATCCTGGATATGACGGCAGTTACTTACTTTCAGACAACTGACCGACATGTAGTTGGAGCTAGTCTTTTTGAAGCAAAGACCTTGAGTCTCTTATTGAGGATCCAAGTAGTTCAAGGGATAAAGCCAAGGGGCAAAATAGCCAATCTTGGATCTCAGTAGATAAATGATTTGTAGCAGCAGTTCTGTTCCTGTGGTGCTTGCTTTTATTTATTTAAATATGCACACATATATTTTTATAGCATGGACAAACTTACATGCAGGGGTTTTTCAACTATTAATCGAATGTGGATATATTTCTGTTACATGCTTTAATCATCTGTATGCACAAACAAGCTGCATTTTTTCTTTTCTTTTTGCATTTCCTTACTTGCATGAAGAATAGTATATTAGGGGAAAACTTCCTCATTCTACACAAATAGTCTATTTCCCTATAGCCTATTTGGATAAAGAAGTGTAGAAGGCATGCCAATAAATTGCCCATTTTTGTTGACCGTTGTTCCCCTCTTCCTTTTCCTGGCAGCTAAAAATGATCTGAATTTGCGTAAAGTTCTCTATCAATTTCACACCTAAAAGGTGTGGGTAGATAGGGCTGTTGATGTATTAAATTTGCTGGCCATGAGGAGAGGAAGCATATGTAGTCTATGACACACATACAGACATGCACACCCTGTGTAAATATTTGTATGTTGACTTAATGTGGCTGATTGGAAATGGAACTTCTAAGTGCAATAAATGGAAGCTAGTATGTGTCAATGTAGAATGCCTATTAATTTTCTTTTTACAAAGTTCAGATAATAAGTCTTTTCATAATTTTAGAAGAATATGTCATGAATAGGCAGTTATTAAAAAGGTTGAGTGGGACAGACAGTTGTTTAAAACTTTTTTTAAAAATATATAATGAAAATATTTTGGAAGCCAGATTCATAGTCCATCCAAGATTTACTTTGTAAGTCAAGTCTAGCACTCTGAAGACAAAAGCTGGTAATTATGTAACTAGTCACAGACAGCATGCATGGGCCGGCTTATGTTGTTTGTGGAAATGTGAGGCTGAAGTGTGTGATAAAATTTTTAATTTTAGATTTTGGGATAGAGGTAAATTTTGGCTTTTTTATTGTTACTGTTAAAGAGTTTAACTTTTTTTTTGTATGCTGTATGATGGGGGTCGCATTTCATTCTTTTTCCATGTGAGAAGCCCATTTTTGCAGCACCATTTGTTGAATTTTTGTTTGTTTGTTTGTTTGCTCATTTATTTGTTTTGGGAAGTGCATGGCCCAAGAATCAAACCCAGGTCTCCGGCATAGCAGGTGATAATTCTACTACTGAATTATCCTTGCACCCCCACAGTTAAACATTTTTTTGTTAAATTAAGTGATATTTATAAATATGCAAGTTTCAATTTTACAAAGTAACATTCTAGATTAAATATATATATATATATTTAAAACACAGAGTAGCTATGTCTTTGACGGAAGGACTTTTCAGTGCTACTCACTAACACTTGCTAAATGTTTTCTGTCCCTTGCTTCCCCCCCCCCCCTTTTTTAAATTTCTTTTTTTAGGGAAGGAAAGAGGGAAGAAAAAGAGAAACAGAGGAAAGGAGAAGAGAGAGGAGGAGAAGAAGGGGGAGGAGGAAGGGTCTCTTGCTTTTTTGTATTATTATTAATTTAACATTAAAGTATAACATTGAGAATCAAGATTATACCAAGATGCAGCTGCTGTGGAAAACGTTTTGGTGGTTCTTAACAAAGCTAAGTATAGAATTACCATACAACCCAGAAATCCCATTTCTACGTATATACCCAAAAGAACTGAAAGAAAGGACTCTAATAGATATTTGTACACTGATGGTCATAGTTACACTATTCACAATTGTCTAAAGATGGAAGCAACCCAAGTGTCCATCAACTGATGAATGGATAAATAAAATGTGGTGTGTGTATATATATATATATATATACATATACATATATATATAATATAAAAAGGAATAATTCCATAAAAAGGAATGAATTTCTGATCCATGTGGCAACATGGATGAACATTGATGTCGTCTTTTTGAGTGAAATAAGCCAGATGCAAAATGACAAATATTATATGATCTCACGGATATGAAATAATTATAATAAGCAAACTCATAGAGTCAGAAAATATGGCATATTTTACCACGGGCCAGGCTGTGGATAGGGAATGGGGAATTAATTCCTAATTAGTTCAGTTTCTGTTTGAGGTGATGGGAAAGTTTTGGTAATATATAGTGGCAATGGTAATACAACATTGAAATATGATTAGCACCTTTGAATTGTATATCTGATTATGTTTAGAAGTGGAAATTTTAGGTAGTATATGTGTTAGAATAAAAATTTCAAGAATAACAGTGATGAAACTGAACAACAAAAAAAGTGAACCCTAATGCAAATTATGGACTATAGTTAATTTTACAATTATAATAATATTCTCTCATCAGTTATAACAAAGGTACCATGTCAATGCAAAATGTTGAAAATGTGGGCAGATGTATGGGAACTCGATATTTTCTTCATGAGCTTTCTATAAACCTACAGATTCTCTAACAAAAAATACAAAAAAAAAAAGAAAAGAAAAGAATATACCAAAAGCATTTACAAAATGTTTCAGATTACAATGTAAAAAAAAAAAGAGAGAGACAGAAAAAGGACTCTCAACGCCTGAATAATTAATTTAGATAGTCTCTAAATTCACACCTCCTGCATTTAATTTTGATTTGCTTTATCTTTTTTTTTTTTTTTTTTTATTTTTTTTTTAAAGAGAGAGGGAGGAAGGGAAGGAAAGACAGAGAAGGAAGGAAGGATGGAAGGAAGGAAGGGAGGAAGAAAGAAAGGGAAACATTTTTAAACATTTTCTTGTTTTATTATATTTTGTTTGTTTGTTTGTTTTTTACATGGGCTGGGGCCGGGAATCGAACCGGGGTCCTCCGGCACGGCAGGCAAGCACTCTTGCCCGCTGAGCCACCGCGGCCCACCCTGATTTGCTTTATCTTTAAATGATGAAGACATCTCAGTTTTCTCACGTATAAAAAAGGGTGCTGAGAAGTAGTTATCTGTTAGCATGGTGGTTGTGAGAATGATACCAATGTGGTGATATGTCTATAATCAGTTAGTGACGTATACAGAAGTATGCAAATAGTGTCATATAATAATAAATACGAAGTTAATGTTTTTTTTTTTTAAGCCAGTGTCAGCATGTCCATTTCCTGACCCAAAAATCAAGAGTTCTCTGGTCTTCATTTTTCATCTTTCCTTTTTGTAGAAATACTGTTTCTTCATCTACATGGAAATTAAGCTTTTTAAGAGAGTGCTTATATAATTAGCATATTAGGATAATTTTTGAAGGAGATTTATAAAAATGTGTAGTTTTATTTATACATGTATAGTTTAGTATATATCAAGCACTAAAGATGTGAGGAGAAATAGCCTGCTAGATTTGATGACTATATATGTTTTTTTGGGGGGGTGGAGGGGGGTACATGGTTTGGAAATTGAACCTGGGTCTAGCTTTTTTTTTTCAATTGGATAATTTGAGAGTTTACAGAAAAATCATGTGTAAAATATAGGATTCCCATATACCACGCTGTTAACACCCTGCATAGGTATGGAATATTTGTTACAATTCATAAAAGCACATTTTTATAATTGTACCATTAACTATAGTCCATGGTTTACCTTAAGGTTCACTGTTTGTGTTCTATAGTCCTGTGGATTTTTATTTTTTATTCTAGTAACATATAAACAACCTAAAATTTCCCCTTTTAGCTGTTTGAATAAACAAATAGCATATTTCTATTTAGGGACTATTTGAAGTGTATTATTGGTGATGTTATATATAAGTTTTGAAAGGGAGTGTGTATGTGTACTGCTTTATAAATTTGGGCAAACATAGTACCAACACTTTCAAAATACTGATGGGAAAATGAGATAATAAATATGTTGGAGCCTCAGGATAAAGAGATGTCGAACTCTCAGAGTTATGGTATCTGTCTGTAAAAATAGTCCATTGGGGTATCCTATTTTAGTATTAAAAAAAAAACCTCATTAATTGTAAATTTTAAAGTGTCTTCTCCCCTCCCCTCTTTTATTCTTAAACTTTGAAGTTCCAGTAAACTAAGTGTTAGGAAAATATTCTCCCAGTTACTTTTTCCCCACCTAAGTGTCTGGAAGTAGGAGTGCATTCAAGTGGAAAGCAGAAAGTCCCTTAAATCCCTTTCTAAGGACTACTGTTAGTGCCACTCCTAGAAAAACTGTGCCTGCTATTACTTTAGTCTGGAACAAGACTGCAAAAGACTTCAATAAGAAATAGAAATTTTAATGGGAGTTTTCTGTCGTTTCTATAGTTTATGGCCTGTTTGTTCCCTTTTTTAGTCCATTACTATTCTTTTTCCAAGAGATTCTTTATCTAGGAGGAAATCTTGAGCAGTGGTGGTTCAAAATACTATGTAACGAGATACACATATCTAAAGTTAAGAAAAGATTTAAAATTTCTGTAATATAATAGCAAGTTATAATATATAGTAAATGGTAAATTAATTATACTTCCTGCTCATAGATTCCTCTCACACCTATTATTTTATTGCAGTGCACACACTGTTCCTGTGATGTAAGCAAGCCTGGTAGGTTTGCTCTTTTAGAGGCCTGGGATGTTTGTGTGACTGCTCCAGGACACAGATGAGCTGGGGGCTGAGCTGAGGAGTGGGGCCATGTCTCTGTTTCATTTTCGGCATAAGATACCCATATCTTATACATTGCATTTTTCTCACATTCTAGATTTCTCCTCTGCTGGCCTCTCTGGGACTGACATCAGCAGCTGAACGAAGGGCGTGAGTCCTCAGCCTACCCCACGGAGAGACCTTCTACTGCTTCCCAGGATGAGCTCCCCGGCGCAGCCCGGTTAGTCTGGTTGCTTTTTAAACTGTTACCTGACTTTAGGTAAAAAAAAAATGTTACTTTGTGTTGCTTCAAACCAAACAATTTAGGTCATGAAAGGGCAGTTTTTTCTAACTAGGATTGGTTGATATAATAATGAACTTTGAATTTTATATTCTATTCTAATCCTCTGTTACTAAACCCACTTTGCTTTCTGGGCAACTAACTTCATTTACATTGTTATCTGAGCAATGGCTTTTAATTCTTCAGTTTCTAATGTAACTTCTGGATTTAATTTTATGAAGTTATGAATATTTACTAAATGTGACGTAGGCATCTAATTCACACCTGTACTCTTTCTGCCCTTATGTTTGTCTGTTTGCTTTAAAACTGTGGCGTGGAGCTTTGGAAATCAGCCCATGCACTGGCTCCGCCTGCATCTCTGTGATACTCAGGAAGGATATTTCTCTTCCACGCCCTTTGCTGTCACTCCTGTTTCCTATATACATATTTTATTATAATCTCAGCACCTGTTTCCTCTGAATCCAGGGTGATGTGTGTGGTTCATGTCATGCTGTGATCAGAACAGCCAACACCTTTTCCTCCAGCAATGGGCCTCCCTTTTGGAACAAACACAATTCAGGCCCTGAGGATGATGAAGTAGTTTAGATCTGACGTATTAATTCATAGGCAAATTTAAAAAGAATATTCTGCTTGGATCATTACAGGAACATTTATTTCTGTATATTCTTTTTTGAAAAACATATTTCTGCATGTTGATATCCTTGAGTTATCCAATTCTCTAGGTTGAAGCTATAGTAATATTATTTCAGGGTTTAGAACAGAAGCAGTCGTGCCAGGATTTCCCTCCTGGAGAGCACACCCACATTAGCTGCTCTATGATTCCACTTTCTCATCAGCCTTTCTCCTCATCCCCAGCAGGTCACCGACTTGTATCTTGAATTCAGAACTGGAAATTATTGGAAAGTATAGGTGATTGTGGATTCTAAATGCTGTAGTAAATACACCCCAGTCTTTAGTCCCAACCATAGTTCATAATTGGCATCATGTCATAAGGGACAAATAGATGAAGAATTACCTAGGCCTATTAGCTGTGAGTCCATATCCCCTATGATTTCAAACTTGACCATGCATTAGTATCACTTGTTAAAATGTGGATTGCTGGGCCCTTGCCCAGAATTTTTTATGCAGTATATCTGAGGTGGGGGCCAAGTATTGTAATTATTACACCTTCTCCCAGGAGATGCAGTGCTGCCTAGAGACCACACTTTGAAAACAACTGGTCTTTCCTCCTATACCTGTTTGTCACCTTCCTCCCCGCTCAGCCCAGCTGAAGTGTGTTCTGTGAGCACACTTATTTTCTACTCTCCCCAAGTCTCATAAGTAAACATGGTTTATTTACTGCCCATCCAAACTTCCCAAGAGAGCGAATGGACAGATTGAACAATGGGAAAATAGAATTTATGGTAGTGGCAACAACTGTATGCAAATGAAACATTTGAAAAATCTTCTGAAATGGACACAAAATTCAGGTACCAACAAGGCTAATAAAGGCTGAAACTAAAGGAAAATTTTGAATCCAAATTATAAAACATACTAACTTTTAAAGGTTGCGAGGATAGCAATTTCAATCTTGATATGGCCCGGGTTTTTTTTTTAGCATCCTTCTAACTTGTATGCACTTGGGCCAACTTGATTTTAGGGACACACACATAATCCTGATAAAACACTACAACTGGCTAGATTTCCAGGTTAGCCCATGAAAACCTGTTTTGCAATGAAATGAGTACAGAAGTATTTGGACAATCTCAGTAGTTGAAAAAGGGAAACAGTGCAGTGTAATAAATATTTTAAAATTTACATGCTTAAAAAAAAGTGGTTCAAATTGCAGGAAGATAAGCAAGTGACAGATTTTATGGTAATACTTCAAAGAGCTTTGATACCATAGAGAGCTTCTCAGGTTGATCTGTATTATACCAATTTCATTCTAAAAGTAATGTTTTTTTAGGGTGTTGGTATGGGGTTAATAAAGTTTTCTCATCTTATGTGTGGAACAGAGGTTGGGGATGAGATTTTTTTTTTTTTTAAGTAACTGCTAGGGATTAGAGTCTGTGGGGCAAGAATGTTATAGAAATGGTATAATGGTATACCATTATATACATATATATATATAAAATGAAGGTCAGAGGTAACATGCACTGAACTTTGAGAGGTACATGAAAAGCCAAACAGACGTATACATGCACCCTGTTCCTTCTGAGGGATAGGAGATAAGCGGTATGGAAAAGACAATCTGAGGTTAGATAGGAATCTTATTGTCTACCCAGCATAAGTGGTTGGTTGTTTAGAAAGTGGTCATGAATATGCTTCACGTGCATATGAGGAAAGAAGTAGGCACATGTACAGCTCAGCTTTTTATACTCAAGATGATAACAACTTGTAGCATTTTAAAATTCAGACTTTCCATATGTAAATATATTTTAATACATGTGGTGGTCAAATAAATTAGATTCTCTTAAAAAAAAAAGATAAATTTAAATAATACCAAAAACTTTTATTAATCCTATATAGTGATCCTCAGTCGCAACTGGAAATATTTGACATTTGAAGTCCGTAACTGTCGGACTACCTGAATTTTGATTATATGATATGAAAATGTTCTTTGGGGCTTCTGTTTTTTTGTGAGAAAGTTCTTGCCAGCCACGATGATTGCTCCGTTAGGAAAAGGGGAAAGGCTACGTACGATAAGTGAAACAACCACTGAATGAAGCTCATTTGACTTCAGGATGATTAAAAGTTCCTTAGGTAATTTCTTTCTTAGAAATAATTTTGCTCTATTGACAATGGTGTTATGCAGAGGTTTCAATCAACTCTGTTGGCAGGGAAATTTTTATAAATAAAATCTGCACTGAGGAAAGTCATAGCAAAGGTGCCAAGTGGTAAGCAGTTCTTGTATTTATTGCAAGGAACAAACTATGATCAGAGAGTTGAAATGCACTTTGCATTTGTAAAGGAAAATGTTTTGGTCACAAACATAAAAACACTTTCCTGCTATTATTAGCCTGCATGGTAGGGTGTCCATGCACATTCTACTGGCAGAGAAATAACCTGGTCATTTGGCTTAGAAAAGGTGTTTTCCTTATGTCTTTTTTAAAAATATCTAAAAAGAGAATTAAATTGGTCTTATGCAATCACTATTCATTTATTTTGCTTTTGTTCCACAAAGAGCTCTAAGGAGTTATTGTACTTCAGGAAGAAAAATAGACTTTAGTTGTTCCAGAAATTCTTTTAATAGTCAGCGTTTCAGTCTGAGTATTTACGTTTGTCTTGAAAATTGGTTCTGGGATAATGTGAATTCTTGTTTTCCCCATGCACTGATACCATTCTCAAAAAATTCTCCATCCATATTCAAATATAGTTGATATCAAATCCAAAATATTATTCTCTTGATCATGTATTGAGTCAAACAATACATACTGAATTTTTTTTTGGCGTGGGCAGGCACCAGGAATATACCGATTTTTGTATATAGAAGTCATTGGTTTTAAATTTAAAGCTGCTACCCAATATTGCCCTATGTTAGAGCACTGGGTCTTGCCCTTGGACACTCAGGAGCCTGAATGGATGGAAGACTTTCTGCATCAGATTGGCAGCTAGCTGCTGCAGTTGAGACGTTCATTCATTCAGAAATTGTTAAATCACTTACTTAGGCAGAGTGTTACCTTGTAAGGACACAAAATGTACTGAAACATGGTTCTTATCATTACAGACAGTAACTTTTGTGGGAGAGACAGAAATATAAATAGTTTAGTCCATTCAGTGTGTTAAGTGTTTTAATAAAGCAGGAGCAGAAATTCATTTTTTTTCTTTATCATAGGATAAATGATATCTCTAGTATTTTAATTTTTAATCAGGAGTGCCAGATCCCAGAAAGAAAGACTTTAGGGTTCAACTGATGTAGTATTTTCAAAACATGACCGTTCATAAAAATCACCTGAGGCACTTGTTAAAAAATACAATTCCCCTGACCCCTCCTCTCTATAGAGCCTTATGCTGTAGACCTGGGGGGAGGGTACTGGATAGCTTAATATACAGTGCTTTTTGCTACTACTTGGCAAAAGGCAGAAATGCTCTTTAATAATACAATACTAATGTTTCTCATTTTGAGATCCTATAAAAACTAAAAACACATAATTAAATCCTATCTCAATATAGGTTTTCTCCTGTGAGCAATTCAGTTATTCTTTCCTCAGATGCTAAACAAATTAAGTTAGTGCTGTTGAAACCCAGAGACTATAATAATTTGTGGGGAAAATTCTAGTGGTATACATGTAGTCTTTGCTATTGAGGCTGTTTTTATATGGAGGTGAACCAAAGAGATTCCTATTAGGTAGAGCACATTTTTTCTCTCAAAAGAAGTTTGAACCTACTTTATCCCCTGACCAGATTTTTCAGTATAACACCAAGATTATAGAAAACATGATTTGAGCCAAAACATTTTTAAGAGTAAATAAATTGGAGAGCCTCCACTTAAAAATCATCCCAGGATGAGCTTTAATTTTAAAGAATCTAATTTTCTTGATGCAATTTTGATGAAAATTTGTCCAAAGGAATTTTCCAAGCATAAAACACAATGCGCTTGATGCCTCTGGAGTTATGAAATGCATGTGACCTTAGAGGGTTCTAGATGAGTTTGGAAATAGAGGTGCCATGGCTGAGCTGTAAAGTACCACAGCCTTAGTTTTCATTATTTCCCTGTCACTATGTGGACGCCACTGTAGAACACTTACCCACTCATAGGAGTGAAAGGATCAGACTATTTGTATCAGCAGAAGGTTTGTGGTAAGATCTTGAATTGTATTTATTTTCTTTTCTCATTGGCAAATCTTGGGCAAAAATCAGCTAAGAGCTTTTATTCAAGCCCCCGTTTTGCCAAACAGCTGAATCCTCTTATAGAATGTAGAGCAGGTTTAACTAATGATCAAAAAGTTCTTTGAAATATAAATCGTTATGGAAATGCTAAGTAGTATAAACAATTTGAGGGCACACATTAATAAAAGCTTCACTGCAAGCATTTTTAAAGAGGACTAATAAAAGCTTCATGGTTCAATTAATACAACACAACATTGGGTTTTCTAGAAGCATATGGGACCCAGAAGACCTGCCCCTGTTTTTAGAATTTACGAACTCTTTAATGATTCACCACTTTACTCCAGTGCATTATCCACTGGGTGCCATTTAGTCATTAAGTAGGAAACTAAAACCAGGACAGAGCTGCAAGCAAATATCATAATGTCCAAGTGGGTATTTTTTTCTTCAGTTTGCTCCTGATATGCTACACTAAAAAATGAACGTTAAATGAAATGGAGTCATAGGACAAATGGGTTATGGCTTCCCTAGCTGAATGTGAATATTTGGCTTTTTAATGAAGTACAGGTAAAATCCTATCACAGCAAGTTTTATATTGCTAAAATATTTTCAGGCTCTCAGCCAATTATCCATTTAAGTATTGTTTTTGACTAGTCTCTTTTTTTAACTACTTTAAGTGATTCATTCTTCTGCCATTGCTAAGCCCAAACTTCTCAATCTGATACTCGAGTCTGAAACACAAATCTGAGGGAACATTTTATTCATTTTTCAATTCCTGATGGACAGCGCTTTAAGAGAGAGGCACACACCTTCTCCCAGAATGTTCAGAATAAATTTATTGTGCACCTTTATTTGTTCTCATATTTTCTTTTCGCAATTAATGATGAACACCATTTTATTGTGTTCATCATGGTAGCACTGCAGGTAAGCTCTGTAATGTAGAGGAATCAGAAGTTTATTTCTCACTCACATAAAGACAAAGTTTTTCTTACTGGTTGGTTGGCTTCTTTTCTATGGCTATTCAGGGCTGCCAACAACTTCTACCTTGTGACACCCCTTCCTTTAACTTTGGATCGCAGTGTCAGTGTGTTCATCTACATCAAGCCTGTGGTCAGGCAATGGGGGTGGTGGATAGTGCGTGGAAAGTTCCCATGAGCGCAGCACTTCTGTTCGCATTTCATTGGTCGGAATTGAGTCACATGGGCACACCTCATCCAAGAAGGCTGGGAGAAGCTGGTCCAGCAGCAGTGCAGGGAGAGGAGGAAGCAGGGTTGGTGAGCAGCTGGGCAGTCTCCAGCACATTGTCTTGAACATTTATATCTAGCAGTACAGACATGGTGTTTCTGCCCACAAGAAGCAGAGTATTTCATAACAGACTCTTGATTAAACCAATTATTAAAGACTTAAATAAGGATCCTTTAAAGACAGATAAACACATTAACATCAGGGCAATAAGCTTACCTACATTTTCTGAAGTTGCCTAAACAACCCTGTTTTTTATGAATCATACTAAATACTGAAGCATGCCCAGTGTAATTGCTAGAAAATTCAAGTTCCTGTTATTAGTGGGAACTCTTTAGAAAATGGGAGTGAAATGTATAAATGTATGTTATTATGTGTCCTTAATTAGTGTATACAAGTCATGTCAGTTTATCTGAAATTATAGTTGTATGTATGCTGAGGAAGAAGTGCTTTAAACTTAATATTCACAATTTTTAAAAGTTGCTCTTTATTAAATATTGGGGTCACATTTTAAAATGCCTTCATGCCTTTTCACAAACACAATTATCAAACAATGCTATGCTATGTTTTCTGAAGGTCCGTAAGTAATATTTTGGTACATATGTGAAATCCAGATGAGCAGCCTTTCGTCTACAGGCTTATGTAGAACTTTTTTTTTTTCTGTATTAGCTTAGGATTTTCTTTTAAGAGTACCAAAACTTTGTGTGTGTCTGTATGTATGTGTTATTGGGTTTGCATGTATATTTATGGTGTTGTTGAAATATTATAATAACTCTCAGGGAATACAGAAGTGTGTAGAACTGTGTAACTATACTAAATAATCCATAAATGCTTTACTTTCTATGGTTTTCTGTATATTTCTTAATTTATCTGTGATCCTCTGAGAATGAAAAAGCCTTCGTTATAGCACTTTTGTATAGAAATCAATGTATAGTAGCCTTCTCCATTTATAGTTTATTGCTTCTCATTTGAGGGGGAACATTAGAAAACTAAGGTCTATGTTAGATGACATTGTTAGTAAGAGGAAATACCCAAATGTCTCTTCTATGAGCAAAGTACATGTTTTATTTTTTTCATAGCTGTTGTAATTACATTCCGACTGTCTTCCTATCCCCTTTACCTTCTTGGTTCTTTCTCTCTTAGCTATATAGAGTTCCAAATTTTTGAGTTTCCAGTAGCTGAGGCATTATTGTGGCATCCGTTTTGCCATCCTTGTCCTTGCAAGTTGTGATCAATAAGTTTTAGCAAGCATGTCCACGTAATAATATCTAATATGAAAGACTTATGACTAAGTTATTGGTGACTTTTTCTTTAAAATCTTGTATATTTTCACAGGAAACAGAGAAAATCTGAGGGCGTCTGTGAAATTGTTTTAGTCTTTTTTTTTTTTTCCAAGATAGTTTTCTGGCATTTGAGTATATAAAGCTTATAATAGATAGTTGTTCCTCATATAGCATTGTACAATTACCTTTCTCCCAGAATCTTAATTTCTAAGAAGGGTTTCTCTTCATATAGTATTGTAATTCTACTGGTAACTGATCTGAGTGAGCTGAGAATTTAGCTTTGGAGTTGGAATTTTCCATAATAATATCACACGTTAGAATTCTGTGAGTCCTGAGAGAGAATAGGTAATTGTAGCAGCACATATGTGGGCACTCATCTTTTATCTTTCCCTCTCAGAGAAAATGGTTCTACAGAAAGAAATAAATTAATGAGAGTAACTAGTCATGGGTTTGGACTCTGGAAATATAAACATGTTTAATAGAACTGGTCACAGTTTCTGGATCTACTATTACTGAAAAGGCTACTTGATCACTTCAGGATTTCCAGTGCTTCCTGGAGATCCGAGACTTCTGTACAAAATAGGTAACGCCAGAACTTATCTTGAACCCTTCTTTTAAAAATCTTTATCTGATACAAAAAAATATGGCAAGACATTGTGGTTATTTGGTTTATCACTGGGATCCCAAACGCATGGACAGTGGCATTTGGGTAAATGTTAGTACAAATTGGGCATGAAAATAACCATTAACCTGGTGAAAGTGGAATAATTCTTTATGCAGTCAGAACTCCTATCATCTGTCTTGTATTTTTAAAAAAGTAATGTGTGAAGTATTATCCACCTCTTGAAAGGAATGAGATATTGATAACTGCTACAACTTGGATGACCCTGGAAAACATGCTAAGATAAGTGAAGTGCCCAGAACAGGCAAAGCACAGAGATGGAACTCAGACTGGGTTCGAGAGACTGGGGCGAAGGAAAGAATGTGATGGCTGTTTAATGGGCCTGGGGTTTTCCTTTGTGGAGATGAAAATGTTTTGGAACTAGATAGAGATGGTGGTTGCACAATATTGTACCAAATTCCACTGAATTGCACAATTTAAAAGGGAAAATTTTATGTGAATTTCACCTAAATAAAAATAATAAAAATACTGTGATTAGAAATATTTTAAAAACTGATTTAAGAAAATAAAAGCATCCCAGTTTACTGGTATCGCTATGAAGATTCTTTTTGTGTTATTTCTAAGGTAGTATTTATGTTATATCTAATGAGTCTATATTATGGTTTCATTTCTTTAATGGTTGGAAATGGGATGTGTTTGCTTTGCTTTATTGTTTAAAATGAATCAATAAATGGGAAAACTGATTTCAAAGGTAATAGTAAATCAAAGACTGGATATAGTAGAAATTAGTAGCAAAATTGGGGGAGCCAATTTTAGAAAAAGGAAAAATTAAATATACTGTACATAATGGGTGGTATTGAATCTATAAATTTCAATAAAGCATGTCAGAGTTAATTTCTCCCTTCTGTTGGGAATTGATGAAAGGTCTATTCTTCTACCTTCCTAGCTTTCCTTCTTTAGTTTCTTCTATCCTGCCTAATCCAGAAAGAATTGGGGATCTATATAGTCAAATAAGATTTTAAAAATAGAATACATGAGGGGGAAGGGAAACGAAAGAAGGAATGTTGGATAAGATAAATATTTTTGGTACCAGGCTTAGTCTCTGAAAACTTCTAGAAGAGGACACCAATTTGGTTCAGAGCTTCCACGTGGCAAGTCTGTTTTCTGCAGTGAGAGTAATCCTCCTCCTGCAGGAATCTGATTGAGTGACTTAGTCAGGAAACATCTGTAATTGGCAATCACCATCACCTAAGCTACAGAAGGTCCCAGCACCCTGTTCAAGTTAGTTTTCCTTTTCCTCCTCAGGGAAGGCTGTTCTGCTCACCCATGGTGCTCTATCCTTTCCCAGGTCCTGCTTTCCTGCACGTATGCTTGTGAGCATACCTTCCTCATTGCTGAAAATGCCCACTTCCTGCCCAGCACTTTCTTGGGAAAAATTTCTTTACTATGTCCTTCAAGACTTGGCTTCAGTTCCCCTCTTCTGGGAGCCTTCCTGGGTGACCACTGCTTCCTCTGACATCTATCACCTTTGTCAGTTATGAAATTCACCTCGCAGTGCTGGGACTTGTCAGCTTCTCTGTCTTCTCCAAAAGACTGTTTTTTTGTTCTTAATTTTACTTATTTATTTATTTTAAATATTTTTATTTAAAAAAAACAAACAATGCACTTGGAACCACCAAAAATGGATATCTGAGTTAGCTTATCCATAGGCATATTTAAATAAAATATCCAAATAATCATTGTAAAACCTGTGTTTGGCACAGTAAGTTTCATAAACCAATTTAAAATTAAGGCAACAAGGAAAAATTCTACAAATTCAGATAGCAGAATTTCTAAGCTTTTTGAGGGTAAAGGATGTCTTTCTAATATTATTATTATTATTATTATTATTATTATTTTTATTTATTTATTTTTTTGTATGAGCAGGCACCAGGAAACAAACCCGGGTCTCCGGCATGGAAGGTGAGAACTCTGCCACTGAGCCACCATGGACCACCCTCTTTCTAATATTATTTTTAGTATATTTATTTTTTTGTATAAGTAAAGCAATTGGCTATTTCATTCGTTTGCTTCGCTACTTAAATAATAAAACTCCCTAGCACATAACAGGAACCAAATCGTGCAGAAGAAAGGACACTTTGTGAGGAGGCTGTTGGTAGCAGAGCCGGGAGTGTGAAATGGGCAGAGGGGTTAAAAATATCTAAGCAAAACCCAAACAGCTTGATATGTGTCATGAGTCAAAGCCCTTCTCTTTGTTTTTTCTTATTTTCTCATTTGGTGACTTTCTATTCTTTTCACCTCTTCTGAATGAGTTCTGAGATGTTCTTTTGCTCCTATTTAATGCTTCTCATCTAAATGTTTTCTTTTCCCCCAAAGTTGGCTAAATCTGTTACTTGAACAATGGACACTGTGATAAAGTGGTTACTTTGGCAGACTTTTGGCCTCATACTAACTTCCCTAACCCTGGTCATGAAGTCACTAAATTTATAATTGCTGGAGCCAGCACAGAGGTACAAACAGACCCAGCACTAACCCCCCATAAGAAATATGACTATAATTAAGAACAGTGGAAAGAGTAAGAGGAATTTGATTTGTATGAAGCCGAAACAGGTTTAAAGTTATAGTTTAGAATTCATTAGTTTAATACCCTTTAAAATGTAACTTTTTAAAATTAATGCATTTTTTGCGTACTTGTGTTATTAATAGTAACTTTTCTATGTAGTTGTTTTTGAAGATCTTCAGTAATATATGTGCAGTAGAAAAAAAGCTGGTTTGAAATTTATGATTTTCAATCTATATTTATTTCCATTCCTCTTATTTAAAATAATTAACTTACAAACACTTTAATATAATAATTGAAGCCTTCATAGAGATTAGGATCTTCAACTTTGTGTGGTCTCCATTAAGTCTGTGCTTTTGGCTTTGTTATTTGACAGCTTTTCTGAGTGGCACTTGTTGGGGAGTGTTTGAAATTTATCTGGTCAAATAGGGTCCCTTTCCTATCTGGCCAGGAAGTTCATTTTTCAAAGCATCATGGAAAGAACAGATGTTGAACAGGCAAACACCACATGCCTTTCACTCACCCCTCTGAGGAGCTTCTTTGGGTAGGCTTTTGTTTGTAACACACATTACTCTGAATGATGCAACGGCCCAGCCTCTGTGGGGTAACACTCGCTGACAATAACGCCAGAACCCATTAGTTGATCACAAACTCCCTGAATCCACAGAGACAAGCCCCAGTCTAAATGAGTGACTAATTCTTAAACTACAAGGTAAATGTTGGTGACCTTAGGGAGAAGGGACATGTTAAGATTAGGTTGTTTATTCTGCTTGTTATAAACTGTAAGATCATTAAGGAAATGTTTACATCCTGTTGTGATTATATGTGCTTGCCAATATATGGGGTGAAAGGTATTTGATTTTCATTTTGTTTCTGCTTCCCTTATATTCCTAACCTCTACCCCTATAGAAAAATGTGTTCACACTCATTGAACCTAAATAAACACATATCTCCTGCTTAGGGTATTTTGTTACCTTATTTATTGATTTGATAATGAGAAATTGTACAAATGCATATTTGAAGTTACTAGTAAAAATCCAAGCACTTAAACACAAGCTCCAAAAAACATCTGACGTCTGTCTTTTAGTCACTAAATCTCTCTTTGTCTCATTTCCTCACTTGGAAACTACGTCATGGATTTATTATATCAATATATAAAAGATATATTATAGGAAAGATCATAAACTATCAAGTCCTCATTTAGAATTATCACATGGAAATTTGGTCTCCCCCGCCAACTGGACCCTGCAACTGTCCTTTGTGAATGCCACCGTAAAGCCTGATAGCTGTAGGTTTCTTTCTACATTGGTTAGATTAATGTGTAAAGTCATCATTTTCAGGATCTATCACACTTTCCAATTTTGTCTCTGTCTCAAGGTTTGCTCGTTTTAATCAAAGAGAATTATGCCATCGCATCCCTCTTTTTTATTATATGCCAGCTTACTTCTTCAGCCCACCTCCCAATTATTCATGACTGTTGCCATGCTTCACATTTTTTGATGAGTTTTTAAACCATTTCCCATGCCACTATTTCTTATGAGTACCCTGACTCACTTGTCCTATGGGCATTTGCTGTGGCTCTTGAGTTATAATGTAGCTTAATGAAAATATTTACCCTGAGTAGCTTTCTGGACCTTGCCACTAGAAACTTTGTTTTGTCATTTTTGCCAAATACGTATAACTCACAGATATGTCCTTGATAAAATGGATGAGTATGAGAGATTTGTCATTTTTCAAAGTTTCAGTGAAGCTGTATTTGGTACATAGATTTAGATCAAAGAGTCACATAACTCGGGGCTCTACAACATGTAGCAGATGACGTAGTAAAATGGAGAGAGTAAGAGTACCAGATGAAGTCAGGAAGTCCATATTAGACACTCAGTCCTGACCTCACTAGTCCTGGGACTTTGGATAAGTTACTTTATCTCTCTGTATATCAATTTTCCATCTGGTATTAGATTCCTGTTACTGCCCTTACAAATGACCACAAACGTGGTAGTTTAAAACAACAGAAATTTATTCTCCCATACTTATGGGTGCCAGAAGTCCAAAATCAATGTCGGTTGGCTGAAATCAAGGTGTCCACAGGGTTGTACTCCCTCTGGAGCCTTTAGAGGAGAAGAGGCGTCTTGCCTCTTCCAGCTTCTGGTGGATACTGGCATTCTTTGGCTTCTAGCTGCATCACTCCAATCTCTGCCTCCTTCTCTTCTGTGTGTGTGAATCTCTCTCTGCCTCCCTCTTATAAGGACACATGTGATTGCATTTAGAGTCCATTGGGATTATCCAGGATAATCCCCCATTTCAAGATCCCTAATTTAATCATATCTATAAAGGTTCTTTTCCAAATAAAGTAAATATTCACAGATAGCGGGAATTAGGATGTGAATATCTCTTGGAGTCCTTTCTTTGGCCTAGCAAACATTTCAGTAATTTCTGAAGTCCTGCAATTTTGTAAATTTCTGTTCACAGCGTTCACTCAGTCATTCATTCATTTCCCCATTCACCAAACTTTTAACTCATATCCGCCATGTGCCAGGCACTGTGCTAGGCTATAATGAATAACATACTACCCTGCCTTTAATGAATTCATTTTGTTCTTATTGATATGGACCACATAGAATAAATTCTGAGATAAAGGTAAGAGACACAGCTTAAACCAGACTGTAGGATAAATTCTTTGTACTTCTCCTTTTGCATGATACTTGAGCACAAACCACTATCATATCTCAGTATTGGTAAATCATTTCAGTAACTATAGTGGTTATGTGTGGCCTCTAGACCAGAAAGTGTTTGCAAGGGGGAATAATATGTATCATTTTAAATTCAGTTCAAAAGTGTGTATTGAGGGGTTGTAAGTGTAGTTCAGTGGTAGAATTCTCACCTGCCATGTGGGAGACCCGGGTTTGACTCCTGGTCCATGCACTCCCACCCAAAACAAACTAACAAACAAGTAGAAATTCAACAAATGGTACTGTAATGATATGATACTCACATGGAAAAATAATGAAATGTGACCCCCACCATACAGCATATTTTATTGAGTATAAAATAAGACATAGATCTTGTCCCCCAAGCAATTATAATCTTATACAGTTCTTTTCAATCCTGGCTGCACATTAGCATCAACAGGGGAGCTTTAAAAAATACTAATCCATGTTCCCTAACCTTGCATTCTGCTAGTTTTGCTTGATTCTTATGTGCGTGGTCATTGCACACTGAGAACACTGATATAATAGAAACACAGAAAAATAAATACACTCATGCTGATGAAAGTGTGAGACAGGATACCATAGTTCTATTAAGATATATAGCAACAAAATATTTGGGTACTCAGAGGAGGATGAGGTCTTGTCTGGCTTGAGGGGAATCTGGAGAAGGAAGCATTTGAAGTGTCTTGATAGATGGGTAAGATTTCAACAGGCAGCAGTTAAGGAATGGAGTGAGGAGAGCATCTGCAGAGGCGTGGAAGGTAGGGAAGGGAGAGTCATGGCTGGACACAGAGACCAGGGGCCAAAACGTAGATCTCGTTCTACTCCCATGGAGACTTGGCTTGGAACCCTGAAGAGTATGAAGATTCTGAATTTAAACCTGGCCTTCCAGGTCATTACAAAAGTATATGTTTTTGCAAGGTAGGAAAATAGAACATACTGTGATTTATAATTTTTAGTAACTTAGAAACATGACAGTTGGGCTTCCATTTGTACAATTGCTCTAGGTCCTGTAAATGTTAGGGGCAGATTTCAGTGTGAGAAATAAAAACCAAGAGAAAGGATTTTATTTTAAATGCTTTGAAAGAAGAGTAGCAAGGATATGGTGACCGGCTGGAGGATGAAAACAGTGAAAAGTAACAAAGGTAATTTTGAAGTTTTGAGAATGATAGTGGAATTAGTGAGAGTGAGAAAAACCGATTAAAAAAGTAAAGGTAGCTGACATTTGTTGAAATCTTTCCACAAGTCAGGAGCTTTGCCACTGCATTTTCTTTATCTTGTTGCATTCTTTCCTAATCCTTGAGAAAGATACTATCATTCCCATTTTACAGATAAGGAAATTGAGATTTGAAAGGTTAAGAATCGTTCTCTGTCAGCGTCTCACAGTATATTGAATGAAGCATTTGGGATTCAGAATCAGGTGCCTTAATTCTTTTAGAGTTTGTTTTTTTAACCAGTTTTACCACTTATCACTAGGCTAACTTGAGAGTAAAGTTGATGGAAAGAAGTTGGGCCCAAAGATAAAGGTTTAAGAATCATCTGACAAGAGGTTCCAGGGAGCACCAATTTAACAAGCACCTTATCAATTAAGTGGTGGAAGAGAGAGGAAAAGTAGAGGGACACGGACCCAGACTTGTTGAAACTTTGGAAACTGTACCTTACCCTTCCTATGACTGCCAAGTACTTAACACTGTGATTCATTTAAAAAAAAAAAAGCTCCTGTATATTTAAATAAGCAAATAAATCAATCTTTCAATCCTGAATTTTTCTACCTATGTTTAAAATTCTAACTTTACAAATTCAGTGTCTTGAAGGAGACAAGCCTAACCACTATTCTCAACTTCTGTTGCTTGTTTTTGTGAACCTGCGCCAGATTCAAATCTTTGGAGTCTTTGATGGGTCCCCTTTTCTCCTCTTACTCCTTGTTTTTCCCCCAATGATAATGGCTGCTTATGTTCTGTTAGTATATGAAGATTGGTAGAGTAGTACAATAATCTTGTCATTTTAAATAGCTTATAGACAAAGATATTGAAGATACAAATAATACAAAAAATGATCAGGTATATTGGCTGCATATCTTTCTCCTCCTGCTCCTTTCAGAGTGCCCTGAAACTTCATTGCATTCCCCCATTCTCACAATAAGTATGCATAAAGGGGCACTATTACACCCCCTCTCAAAAATCAAATTATTGCCTTTGAAATATATCAGTTATATTCTTTCGTGACAACGTGTTAGTACAACTGAATCAGGTTTCCCATGCTTGTCTAGTTATTTATTTATTTTGGTATGTGCAGGCACCGGGAATCGAACCTGGGTCTCCTGCATGGCAGGGAGAATTCTGCCTGCTGAGCCACCGCCCTTTTCTTTTAACACCCATTGTTCAAAACTCAGAATTTAGGATATTCATTTGAAGAATTTCAGACATTTAATAAAATGGATTTCAGAATAGGTATATGATTATACTTAGTACTTTAATGTTATAATGCTGTATTTCTTCTATTGGTTTTCTTGGAATCACGTTGTTTCATTGAGATTTACGTCAGCTATTAAAAAAATTAGCGTCAAACCTAAGTTCCTAAAAAATACAATAGGGCTCTAATCTGTATCAGGTGTGTCCCATTTTTTCTGGTACTGTATTTGAGTTGCAGTGTATAATATGGCTATGGTATCCACTTATCCAGTCACGCAATCACTGGCCTGATTGTTACTGTGAGGGTATTTCATAGATGGATTTCAATCATTAGTTGGTGCATTGCATCTACAGTCAGCAAAGGAGATTGCCCTCAGCAGTGAGAGGTGTCACCTCATCCAATATGTTGGAGTCCTTAAAACGAGAACTGAAGATTTCAGCTTTCAGAAGGAAGAATTTCCATGTCCAGTTCAGCCAGCCAGCCAGCCAACCTCGGGGAGTTCAACTTCATCTTCATCAGTTTCCAACTTGTGGCCTGACCTATAGAATTTGCACTTGATGATCCTCATGGTCATGTGAGTCAATTCCTGTAAAAATCTCTTCATGTTTGCATATATATCATTGCATATATACATACATGTATCCTGTTTGTTCTATTTCTCTGGAGAACCCTAAGACACAGTATCTCATTTGGTGCTAATAAAAGCCTATGGAGTGACTGCTACTTATTTATCCCTATTTTAACAGTAGAAACCAAGTCTCAGGGGACATAATATGCCCATGTGGTGCATCTGGTTAGAAAGGGACAGGGTCCAACTCCATGGCCAGGAGTAATAAGATAACAGCCCACTATGAATATGATTTTTTCTTTTTAACATAAATTAAAGTTTGGACCTTCTTTATAGGGAAGCTTTCCAATAAGACAGTCCTGATGTTTCTCAGCTGAACACCATATTCTTCTGTTGTAGCCAGCAAGGAACAGGTGAAATATGTTGGTACTGGCATCCTTCCCTGGTGCTAGTCTGGCAGGAGGATGGCTGTTCTCTGTTGCTACTCTCAAAACTTACCAGACTCTGCCCCACCTGTTGCTTCTAAATCTTAGGAGAAGAACTTGGGGGCTGGTGTAAGAAAGGTGCCCACCTAGAAAAAGATGAATTGGGTGGCTGAGTGTGGGTAACTCAGGGAAACTCAGGGAACCTGGAGTCAAAACACGTAAGTTAAATTCTTGACTCTGCCACTCATGACCTAAAAGTCATTCAACTTTTCTGAATCTCAATTTCTTATCTTTAAAATGAAAATGAGCAAAGTAGTAACTGACTTCCTTATCTCAAGGGACTGAAGATCAAATGAGATAATATATGCAAAAACTCTAAGTAAAGCATAACATGTTTTAAAAAGTTATTGTTAATAAAACAGATTTTTCTTTTCTAGCAGGGAGGAAGCCTTTATCCCTTTAACATACAGAATAAAAAGTAAACAAAAAAACTTTTACCGTCTAATACTGCTTAAATTAGAAAGTCTTTACCAAAACATTTAGACTTTTACTTCCCACAAGTGTTCAAAACCCCTAGGCATTTAAGCAATCTCCAAGTGCACCAATTACTGCTTAATGGGCAAATCCCATGATCTTTTCTCAGTCTTCAATAGAATTGTTATAGCAGTAATCATTCATTCGTTCAAAACTGTCTGTTGAGTACCTACTGTGTTTCTGGGATGGTTTTAGCCATTGGAAGTAAAAGTGAAAATAAAAGCAGGCAAAAATGAAATTGTCTATTAAGTACCTACTATGGACCAAGTGTTACATAAATTCTCATTAATCTTCAGAGCAATCCTGCAAAATAAGTTGTAGTTATTTTGGTTCAGGGAACATAAGAAACAAATTCAGCAGCTCCTAGCTAGAAAATGGTAAACTGAGATTAACATCTTATCCTCTTTTCCAGCAAATGGTATTTCTTTTAACATACATTCACCAGTTTATTTACTCATACTACATCTAGTATAAATCCTTTTTGACTTTTCTGTCAGTGAACATCACAGCTATCTTCCTAGTCACCCATACTTGAAACCATGGTGCCATCTTCTTCTCCCATTCCTCTACATCAAGTCTTGTCTTGGTTGACTCTTCTATTTCCATTGCCTGTGTTATTTCTTGCTGTTACTATTATAACAGGGTTCTAACTGGTCTTTCTGTTTTTAGTCTCTCTTCCTTTTAGCCTAATCCCTACAGTGCCATCTGGTGAATTTTACTAAAGCACAAATCTAATTTTTTCCTTTCTTAGAAAGTCTCCCTTGGCTTGCCATGCCTTACTAAAGTGTTAATATTCATTAGGCATTTCCTTTTTTTTATTATTTTATTTTTATTGAGATATTATGCACTATATAGTCCATCCAAAGTATGAAACTAATGGCTCACAATATCATCACATTGTTGTGTATTCAGCACCATGATCATTTTTAGAACATTTGTATCATTCCAGGAAAAGAAATGAGAAGAAAAAAGAAAACCGCCATACATCACATACCCCTTATCCCTGCCTCTCATTAATCACTAGTATTGCAGTCTACCCAATTTTTTTTTTACCCTATATCCTCCCCTATTATTTATTTATTTATTGTCCTTATTTTTTTACTCATCTTTCTATACCCTGGGTAAAGGGAGTGCCAGCCGCAGGGTTTTCATAATCACAGTCACGTTGTAAATGCTATGTAGCAAGAATCAAGGCTACTGGAATACTGTTCAACAGTTTTGGGTACTTCCCTGTAACCATTTAATACACCATAAACTGAAAAGGGATATTTATATAATGTATAAGAATAACCTCCAGAATGACCAATCTGAAATCTATCAGCCATTGAAACTTTATTTTATCTCATTTCTCTCTTCTTCCTTTTGGTCTAGAAGACTTTCTCAATCTCATGATGCTGGGTCCTGCCTTATCCTGAGTGTCATGTCCCACATTGGGGAGGGCCGTGATTTCACCTGTCAAGTTGGCTTAGAGAGGCCACATCTGAGCAACAAAAGAGGTTCTCTGGGGTGATTCCTACCCATAATTTTAAGTAGGCCTAGCTTCTCCCTTGCAGAAATAAGTTTCATAAGGGTGAACCCCAAGACCTAGGGCTCAGCCTGTTAAATTGATTGTCCCCAAAGCTTGCAAGAATGTCAGGAGTTTCCCAGGTGGGGAAGTTTAATATTTCTTCCTTTTTCCCCAATCCTTAAGGGAACTTTGCAAGTACTTTTTTATTCTCTGCCCAGATTACTCTGAGATGTGTTGGGGCAACACATTAACCTGCAGAAACCACAAGATCTCACTCCCTACTCAAGATTCCTTCTAATTGTTCATATAAGTTAAATTAGATAATGCACTACCCAAAATATACATTTTGCACCAAATAAACATTTCTTCCTTTGGTCTCACACAAAAGTTGAAGTTTTGAAATATAGATCATATCATCCTTGACCCTGTATTCTGATTTAATATAATCCCATCCAGATCAGCTTCGTACATATCTCAAGTCGAAATCTGATAACTTTTTCAACTTTTTAGGAGTTGCTCTGTGGGGTAATACTGACTTTCACAGCTTTAGAGCTCTAACTCTCGTCTCAGGTACAACTAAAATACCCAAAGTTCAAGGGAATGACCAGGTTATACACAAATAGCTCGGCATTTCAGAATTGAAAAATAACAGTTACAACTCTGAAATAGATGTGCTGCTGCAAAAGCTTATAATCTTGGAACCTTTACAATTGGCCTTCACCTGAGAACCTATGCTCTCGATTTCAATTCTCCGAGTTTGTATCATATAATTATATAATTATACAATTATATGAGTGAGGCATGCTAATATTTGTCTTTTGGTTTCTGACATTTCATTCAACATACTGTCCTTGAGATTCATTCACCTAGTTGTATGTCACTAGGTATTTCTAATGTCCAGGTTATAGGATTTATTTCCAGCCTTCTCCCTCAACATATTCCTGCCCATACAAGATACCAGTGTTGTTTAGGCTTGTCTGATAAGCCCCCCTGGGGCTTATTAATACATAATGCCAGGCCCACTTAAACCTACTGAGCTAGAATCCTCAGAGATGACTCGGCCTTGGGTTCAGCAAGAGCTGGTGGTCTTCGAGAGTCTCGGAGCACAGTTCAGAGCTGTGGTAGCCCACCGTGTGTTTAGGAAATCAGCCAGTGTTGCTTGACATGATGACACTTAAGGCTTACTTGAATCCTCCCAGCCACCCTTTCTCACACACCACTCAGGTGCAACCCAAGTGCTGAAGAGACGTTAATTCAAGTGAATCCTCCAAAGAGTCGGCTTTCTCACATATGTATAAACATGAGATATTTTTACATGAGCATAATACGAAACGTATAAAGGAGTTTACCTTATAAATGTTTAGCAATATGAATGTGCCATTTCTAATTATATATACACATATATATACATATGCTCACATATATAATTGTATATAATTAAGCATATGTATGTGTATATATGAATATAAGAATATGTATATATGTGTATGAATATATGTATGTGTACCCCCCCACACAAATATAGCTTACCTTCCCCAAAAAGAGTATAAGCTGAGTTATAAAAGATCCCCAATATTGCAAGAAAAAAGGCAGTAAAAATAAGATGATGAGACATTATCATTTGAATTAACTGCTGAATAGTGCCTTGAAATAAAGACCATTGCTTTTCTCTTTTATTCTAATCTTCCCAGTTTGGACCAGTAAGTAAAATTATCCAGTGTTTAAAAATCATTTGAATTCATTGCACTACATATTTACAGACATTTTTCTTTTCATAACTTCTATTTCTGCCAAATGCCTTTTAAATATAGTATTTCTTTGAACCCAATATTTTAAAAATTATAAATGAGATAAAAGCATGTCATTGTTTTGTTTCTGAAAACGAAAAATCTAGACTCTTTGGCTAGATATACTAATGAGATTTAGAGGCAAATATAGATACATGTTTAATTGGAAGGTGAGAAAATCATTTAAAAATCCATAAGCAAACTGAGATATTTAATTATATATTCTAAATGTGACCAAGTAATGTGATTCACTCTTTCCTTTCTTCCCACATCCATCCATCTATCCACAATGTATTTATAAAGTAGCTATCTTGCACAGTACTTAAACAGATACATACTCTTAAATCTTTAGCTATAGCTTAAATATTCACTGTGTAACACTGACTTTCTCAAACTGAAGAAAGAGAAATGAGATCTGTGTCATCCTCCCATTTTTTTCATATTGATTTAAGATTTTAAATAGTTGTGTGTCTTTAGTCCCCTTTTATTCAGCATTATGAAATATATTTTGACAACGATAGTCATGCTATCTTTACCATAAAACTTTACCATAGTTCTTCTGCAGTATTAGGTGGCTGTCTCTTTTTCCAGGTATTACAGGCCAGTCCAGGATATGTGTTCTTAATTGTTCCCTAGTCTGCTTCACCTGTTTGAACCCTGAGGCCTTAGACACCTCATTTGGAGAGGGGGTTGTGTTAGTTTCCTAGGATGCTCAAGCAATTATCATGACATTTTTTAACTTAAACAGTGGGTGTTTATTAGTTAACAGTTTTGAGGGTAAAAAAAGTCCAAAGCAAGGTGTCATCCAGACCATGCTTTCTCCCTGGAGCCTCGGGCTGTGGGGCTGCCTGCCACAGCCTTAGTCCTTGTTCACCAAATGCAAGGCCCGTTCGGGTCTCAGGTTCCACCTATGCTCTGCTGCTGACTGCTCCTCCTATGGCTTTCTCTCTCATTTCTGCATTTGCTCCGTTTATAAAGAACTCCAGTAACAGGATACGGACCCATCCTGATTCTGGTGGGTCCTGCCTTAACGACATAGGCTTGTGAAAAAGTTCTGCTTACAATGGATTCGCCCATACAGGGATGTATTAAATTTCACGAGTTTTTCTGGGGAAAAGCTTCAAACCACCGCAGGGCTATTAGTGCCAGGTGTGCTTGCCCCTGTGTCCCGGGGTTACTCTCTTTCTTGGTAGGGAGAGTGTGTCATGCACACCCTTTGAGGAGGCAGTGCTAGAGGCCATTGGCAAGGCCATCCTGTTCGGGTGGACAGAGGCAGGCTCAGAGCTAGGGAGACTCATGTTTATTTTAAATCCAGTCTCCCTCACTCCCTCACTAGCTGATCTTGGACAAATCATCATCTCTGATCTGAGTTACCTCATTTGTAAAATGTGGAGAATATCTAACTCACGGATTTCATCACTGTCAGAAATTTACTTCCCTACCACCATTAATAAATATTTTTGTTTGAATGCAATTGTAGAATCGCATGTATCAAACTTACTGTGATTATTTGTTTACCTCTGGGGTTTTCTTACTAGACTTCTTACTAACTCGTTAGGGCAAGAGCTACAATTTGCATCTCTGTTTAGGAGACCCAGCGTCCAGCGTAATGTCTGGCACATAGACTCAATAATAAACTGTTGAACTGAATTTAGGATAGAGAATGATAAATTAATCTTTAATGCTTTTAATCATCATCTGCTCCCTCCACTGATCAACTCCTTCTCCCTTGCCCCACATTGTAAAAAATATTGGGGGTTTAGGGGTATGAGGGTAGTTCAGCGGTAGAATTCTCACCTGCCATGCAGGAGACCCGGGTTCAGTTTCTGGCCTGAGCACTTTCCTAACAAGCAAAAAAAACCCCCACAAAAACAAACAAACAAATGGTGCTGCAGTAATGGGACACTCACATGGAAAAAGAATGAAACATGACCCTGCTATACAACATACAAAAAAAATATATTGGGTTTTTAGATAAATAGGCTGAATTTAAAAGCTGCAATTTAATCCAAAGGCCCATTGGAAAATCTGGGTGCTAAAGTGTGCATCATGAGGTTAGATAGCAGACAGAACAGGGTTTACATTCTAGTTTTGTCATTTATTAACTGTGTGGCTGAAGAAAAGTTACTTGATTTAACCAAGCTTAATTTCTTCACCAAATAATTTTCTTTGCACACCTGTTTTTAGCCTTAGATGAAATCATGTAATAAAGTAAAAAATGTGAGATTTTCTGAGTAGTTTTATCACCCTGTATCATTATTTAGATATGTGTAGTGTTTCTTGAATCCTGAAATAATTATTTAAATTAACAGAGAACTCTCTTTTGAATATCATTCTTGCTTCAAATGTATTTCCTTGTGGCAGGAAGTGATAAAAGCAAATTTCGCTGATAGTTCTGAAGAGGACGTTACTGGTGTTTGTTTACCCTCCAGAATTAGTAATTCAGAATTAAAAATGAAAATGTGTCTTGCCAAGTTTTGAAAGAACTCAGAAAGCTTGGATTATAGTATCACAATGGACTTAATTTTTTGACATTTTTTCCTTGATATTTGTGAAGTGTTTTTTAAATTTAAAAGTTTGAAACTTTTCATTTCGTTTATGACAAGTTTTAATAAAGACTAAAATATCCAAGTACAGCCAAATATGTGTGAAATTTATTTCTTCTTTGCTCTGTAGACTTAAACACCAAGAAAAGGTTTAGAGTAGGGCATTTTGAAATTGTTGACAAGGACAAATGATACTATTAGGAATCCATGTCAAGGTTGTATTGCTTCTGAGGAAAAATGTTTTATGTGGTTTTTAAGCTATTAAAGTTAGAGGTGAAAGAGTCCTTTCCTTAGCTATGTACTGAAACAAACAAAAACAACCCAGTTGGGATAGTGCAAGCTGATAAACTCAAAGGCTGTTTTAACCAGAAATGCCTGCCCACCTAAAAGTTGGGGACACGACTAAAGATACTGGGGGGACAGGCAGCAGATTAAGAAAATCTACAAAAGTGGCAGTAGAGACTGTTTCAAAAAGTGAGAACATTTTTATTTCAGGGAACAAATTCTTTAGTTTGAAAGGAAAACTGCAGCTTCTTTGAAATAGCTTTCATTTTCTTAAAATCAAGATTTAGGTGGTTTGCTGCTGCTGCATGATTATCATCCTGACTTTTGCTTAGCTAGTGCATGGTGGTTTACAGAGATTCAAATGTACTTCATTACATTAGGGTAAAAGGGGTTCCTTTGGCAGCTTATTTTTATTGCAGAACCCTGTGTGCTCATTTCTGCTGTCACGTTTGGCAGTGGCCGTACACCTGGAAAGTCATTTTTAAATCCTGTTGAGTAGAAAGTATCACAAGTCTTTACTGTGGAGAAACTGGGAAGGCAAGGATGTTTTAGGGTTTGTATCATTTCACACAGGAATTATCTTTGGAAAGGTCACGGAGGAAATCGTGCTTGGGAGTAGTGGATATTTTTAGATTGTAAGTAAAATCAGGATTTTTCTTTTAATGAACTGGAAAGAAATCATCTACTTCCATGTTTTCGAAACTGACGTCACGAACTATTAATCAGTCATGAAATCAATTCAGTAGGTTGCACTTAAACAATGGAATAGAATAGATTTCAATATAGCATAGCAGCACAGATACACTTTGTAAGAATAAGTGTTAATTTGAAAACTACTTTTTCAAGTTTTATGTAGATAAGCATGGTTCTGGACAACCGTGACTAATACAGAGTCCAGAGCGCTCCCATTTTACAGATGAGAAGCTGAAAAAGGCTGACTCCCAGTTTATTTACGTAGGTCTCTCTGAGGCTTACCCATCATGAGGGCTCTTTCTTGTTAGAGTCTTTGTCTGGATCACCTATACATCTTCTATAATATTTTTTCCATGCTTTAAAATTCCTATGTTTTTATGACCAGGAATTGGGTCAAAGATGCTGATTCTAGGGAGATGAATCTTCATGGACTTTCCAAACACAATTTTGGGTGGGCGGTGGGTACCTGTAATACCTAGTTGAAAAGAAAACACCATTTACAGCTTTCTCTATAGATAAAGTCAGTCATTTCCCATAGGTGAAAAGTTGGAATGATAATCTAATAAATTTTATGACTAGATACAGATAATCTTATTAGCTTCTACCATTTGTTTCTATTCACTTCAATGAATATTTATTGAGCTCCTTGCCAGCTTCTTCCTCCTTTATGGGTGATGAATTATTCATATAATTAATCTGATCCCTCACTTTGCTTATATAGATATGGGATGTACCAGCAGATTTACTGAGGTACAAGGTGTTTTGGGGCTGTTAGTCAAAGACAAAAGAGAATATAGCTCCATGTTTTATTACAAAATATGCCACACTGGAGCTCTCTTATGCTTTATCTAGAAATGTTCTGATATCTGAAACTCAACTTTTTACTCACTGTGAAGCCCACTGCAGTGATAAAGTTCATGTAAAAATATTTTCTTTGTCTTTGCTTTTATAGTACATTGATTTCATTGAACTTTCTCCCTGTTACTATTTGTGAGTTGTCAGTTCTGCATTAAGAACTGATGGGTTTTCTTTTCTCCGACAACCTGAGAGTCAGGGCAGCAGGACCCAGGGACTGCCTATCAGGGTGCTGTGTGGGGCGTTGTTGTCCTCAGGCTATTCCTGCATCCCTTTTGCCTTCCTGGATGGTAGTTCCTGAAGGTGGTGTTCTGTGTCCTGCCTCCCCTTCTTTCTGGTTTTACAGTGTCTGCGAAGAACATCTTGTTCTATGTTTACTTTGGCTGTTAGTTGAGCATGGTCATGTGAGGCAGTGACAGCATCAGGGAATAGTCCCCAGATGGCATCCTGAGCGCACCTTTTCTTTATGGCTGTCAGTACAAGGTGGGGTACCCACTGGGTCCAAGACCATGGAGAGAGAGGTATAGACAAAGCCCATTTTGTCAGTGGGCCTAGAAAAGCTTCTTGAATGACATAATCCCTTAATTATGTCTCTGGGTCCAAAGCTGCCATTATTGCTACTTTAATTAAAAGAAATCTTTATATATTGAATAAACGGCAAATCAGCTCCTCTCCCATGACCATCTTACAGAGTAAATTATGATTTGTTGTCTTTATTGTTCCTCTGCATTTTATTTAATGTAGTGTTTGATGTCTTCCTCACTTGCCAATGTGATCTTTTTAGCTGTGTATGGAAATTGATTTGCTATTTGAATAGACAATTTCAGGAAACAATCTATTAAGTATATAGGAGGCAAAGAGAATGTTGTTTTACACATTTTTTGGTAGTATTATTGGCATTATAAAGGGCGAGTAATTTAAGAGTCTATGTTAGCAGCTTAATTTATGTTTTTCATTAATTTTATTGAAAGAAAATACAGCTTGCTCCTGGTCACAAATAATGGAGTGTGTTTGGCACTGAGAACTTACCTTCTATTTTAAAACAAACAACTCTAAATGCAGCTTCTATGGATTCAGAAATTTTCTTTTGGACAATGGATCTCCTTTGAGTATCTATGAAACCAAAAAATCTAAGGACCAAGTATCTTATAAAACCCTAGGGCCAGGTATATTTTGGAATTTAGAATTTATCAGATTTTAGAAAGCTAGTATTGTGCATATGCCCTATGTTACATGTCACCATCATTGGGTCTGGAATAATTCCCCATAATAAAAAAATTAATATTTCTACAGTGAAATGTATACATGTTATTACAAAATGATATAAATAAATACTATAAATAGCCTCATGTCAGTTCAGAACAGTTCTGCTGCCATATGCGTTCAGGTCATGATAGGTTTTGTCACCAAATGAGTTATGAATAATTTTTTGTTCCTTAGGATGGTGGACAAGGGACTGTAGACCTGGAGAAAGAAAATTTCACCTATATGTTTGGGGCTTCCAGCTCCCTTGATTGCATGTACCTTGGGTCCTTGCCCCAGTTTCTCACCTTTGACTCCTGCCTCCTCGTCCTCAGTCCCACCCGTTTGCTCATCTTCAAGTCCTAGACATTGCATTCTTGGTGTTAGGGGAACTCTTTCTTCTGGGGCTCTATACCATTATGCAATGGTTTGTCTGTGAATTTAATCTCCTTTTGTAGAGATTTTGTCATTTTGTGCCTGAATTCCAACCTTTTATAACCAGTTAGCCATTATGCACCTGGGATGGCATTTCACCCCCAGATCTACTGATTTCTGGACTCCGACATGGCTGCCTAGCTTGGAACACTTACTTGTGTCAACCACCTGCATTGTGTCCTAGATTGTGTCTCCTTTTGCCTACCTCTTAGAGTCTCTGCTTGGCTTTGAAACCCATATTTTTAGTACTTGCATGTTTCTATAAGTCTGTTGCCACTGACTCTTTATTTTCCGTATCTTTGACTTTTTATCCTTCAACTTCAGTGCTTCAACTGGACTACTGCTCCTGGTTTTCCCTTTTTTTTTTTTGCAGCTTATGATTGTGTTCAGGGTCTGGCCTCTGAAGTCAGATGTCTTGGTTTAGAATCCTGGCTCCACTGTTAACCACTATGAGACAGTGGGAAGTTACTTAACTTGTCTGTGGCTCAATTTTCTCATCAAATTTTTGATGCTCTCGCTTGAACAGCCTAAGTATACTCCCACCTCAGGGCCTTTGCACTTGTTTTTCCAAGTGTCTGGAATGTATTTCTTTTAGATATACAGTGGTTTGTTCCCTTTGCTTTCTTCAAGTCTGTGCATTAAGGTGTATAGTTTGTTTTATTCATGCTGTATCTCTAGTGCATGAAACATATTAGGAACTCAGTAAATTTTTGTTGAGCAAGGCAATCAATTTATAAAATAAGTTAATAATATGTAAAGCACTGTGATGGTTTTAGAATGTCCACACATTATCTGATATTCTTCCCCTCAATCACTGGATCCTAATTCCCCTCCTTTAAATGTGGGCTGTACTTTCCAGTGAATAGAATGGGTGGGAGTGATGGTGTAAGGTTTTGGAGATTTGTGACAGGTCATTGTGCCTCTTCCTTGCTCTCACTCTCAGTCATCTGCTTAGAGGGAAGCTAACTGTCTTGTCTTGGTGACTTTTATCATCTCTCTGGAAGGCCCCCATTGCAGGAACTGAGGCCCCTGTCACTGGCTACACGAGTGAACCTCCAGATGCCGTCCAGACTGCAGAGTCCAGCTTCAGTTCACTTCTTTACCAAACGCTGAGCCAAAACTGCTTAGTCAGGCTACTCCCAAGTTACTAACCCAAGGAAACTGTGAGTTTATAACTGTTTTAAGCCATTAAGTTTTGGAATAATATTTCATGAAACACTTGATAGATCATATGAGGACTTCAAATGGTGTCTGGAACCTACTGAGATTCCGTGAATCCTAGGATCTGTTCATTTTTTCCTAGTGTTGACATCTTACTGCACAAGCCCTCACTGGACAGCTTGGGAATACACAGGACATCATACTGCTTTCTGTTCTGTGACACGAATATGCATTTAATGTGAGTGCGATCAACGAGAGAAAGCAATGCAACCTATGTGTGCTAATATTGTTTATCTTTTTAACTATGTGATGTTTTAAAAGTATCTACAACACCTTTCCTTATTATTATTTAACAAAAATTTGCAATTGTGATGCTATCCCAAGATGGTCCCTTTATTAGATATGTGAATTGAGATTACATGACTTGTTAGGCATTGTTATTGTGAAGTAGGACTGTTATTATTTTGAGAGAAATAATAAATTACTTTAAATTAATAAATTAAATTCTTAGTTCATGAGAAAATAGAGGTACAGAGAAGAATAACTCTGATCATCAAATATTTCATTTTACTATAAATATATACGTTGTTTCTTCATCGCCTCTGTTCCTGTGCTTAAAATGCCTTTCTTCTTTTCCTCCTGTTGAATTTATCCTCTAACATATAACTGAAATCATTTTACTAGAATAGTTTAGTTTCTCCCTCTGTTATATTCCCTTAGAGCTTTGTTTGTACCTTTATTATAGTAGGCAGCACTTGACTCTATAATTATTGGGATATTTACCTGTCTGTCCCAGTAGACTGTAAGTTTCTTGAGAGTAGGACTTCTGTGCATATCCATGATGCATGGGCTTGAGGTAAACAAGGAAGAATACACAGTGCTTTTCAGAGAAGGGGAGGAGATCAAGCAGGCAATGAATATTAATAGGTGAAGAATACAGTTAAGCTATTGGCCAGATTATAATGGGAGTTCTGAATTAGGAGAGTAATAGAAAAAAAAAGCAGAGTAGGCCAAATTGGATAGGGTTGTCAAAGTTTATATCTTGAGAAAAAGAATTGGATCTTTACCTTATTCTTGGAATAAGGTGTTATGGTGAATTATGGAACAGAACAGGAATGAAATGACAAATACAACGTTTTAGGGGATTAAATGTGTTCACAGCATAACCAGTGATGCCAGGGGAGGGTTGGGCTGGTTTACAGCCTTTTGCTGAAAACCAGAGGGAGGTCAAAAGGGCCTGAGCACAGGTGATGGTGGTGAGAATGGAGAAAAGTAGGTGAGCCTTTTGAAACAGAAACCCACAGGGTGTGGAGAGTGATGGGGCCACAGGTGGGAAAGGGATTGAGGATGATTTAAAATTTTGAGACTGGGAGTTTTGGAGAATAGTTAACTATAATAATAGGAATGAGGAAGTTGAAAAGAACTGTCAATTTTGAGGGAGAATGTGTTTAGTTTTGGTATTGTGGCTCTGAGGTGATGTTAAAATCACTAGTAAGTGATTTTAAGCAGGTGTAGTATAATAAGTAGCTTGTGTGGGATAGGGTGGGCATGGCATCCTGGAAATATCTGTAAGCAGGGGACTTCAGAAGTTACTTGCGAGAACACTCCATAGGGGAGAGAGGGAGAAGAGCAGAGGGGAGGGTTTGATTGTAGTAGGTGTCCAGGTGGGCATTATGGGGCTAAAGGAGAAAGTTGGGAAGAAAGATGAGCCAGCGCATAAAAAAACAGTTAGTGAGCTATGGAGACTTGTTGTGTGGTTCCTCCAAAAAGTTAAACATATAGCAGCATTATTCACAATAGCCAAAAGGTAGAAATAACTCAAATATCCACCAATAGATGAAAGGGTAAACAAAATCGAACACTGTTTGGCCATAAAAAGAAATGAAGTACTGATACATCCTATAACTTGGATGAACCTTGCTGAACATTATGGTAAATGAAGCAAGCCAGACATAAAAGGACAAATATTATATGATTCCACTTATATGACCTACCTAAAATAAGCAAAGTCATAGGGACAGAAAGCAGATCCGAGGTTACTAGAGGTGTAGGGTTAGGGGACATGGGGAGTTTCTGCTTAATGAATATAGAGTTACTGCCTTGGCTGATGAAAAGGTTTTGTTAATGATGGTGCTGGTATTTGCACAACATTGTGAATGTAACTAATTCCACTGAAATGTACACACAGAAATGGTTAAAATATCACAATTAAAGGAAGAAGACTGCAGAGGAAAGCTGATAATGGAGCTCTCTCTTGATATTGGGTTAATAGTCTTCTGCATTAGAGTATAAGCTCCATGAGGGTGTGATGACTTACTCAATCCTGGTTTTCTACTGCCTAGAACAGAGCTTGGCACAGGGTAGTGCCAATAAATATTTGTTGAAAGAATAAGTTGGAATCTTTGCCCTTTTAAATATCTTCAATTAATGTGAATAGTTATGATATGATAATATTGAGGATAATAAGGATGCTCTTATTTTATTTGTGTGGATTAGCCAAGATACCAGTCAAAGAGACTGATCTTTTTCTTCTAATTCCTTTATCCCTGGATTCTTGCTTAAGAGCAGTTTCTTAGTAAAAAGCAAGTTTGTATAGTGTTTAGAATTGTGACCTTGCCCTTAGTAGCATTCTAAAGTCGTCTGAGCTAAGATGCTTCACATGACGTAACCCACTCTTTTTTCCCAAATAAATAATTTAGCACAGTGTTTCAGCTTTCAGTGTTGTATTTCAGATACTCAGGATCTCTGGACATAGTTGCTGCTTTTATTTTTTACTTGAGATAAAGTATTTTAAATGAAGACTAAACTAGGGATTGAAATCTAATGTTGACTCTGCTTTTAGTAGTTATATAAATGAAGATTTGATATTTTATTTCCTAGTATTTTGCTTTCCTTTTCAAAAAAGGGGGTGGTGGTATAGATTTGAGAAGTTTTAGGATTCCTTACAGCTGATAAATGCTGGGGCAAAAACCTACATGCCAAAAAATTGGTCTAAGTTGCAAGAATAGCTTGGGATAAATTCAGAAGATAAATCAAGTTTTATAGCAAATCTTCCTTGCATCTTTTTATGAAGTTTTAATTAATTTAAAATCCATCAAATATCGTAATAGATTGAATAACTGAAAGCTTTCAGGTAATCTTGACTAGAAGCAGCTTTGGGCCAAAAATTTTCTTAGCAAAATATTAATGGTTTTATTTAAAAAAAGACTTTTACAGAAGGCCTAACCAATACACTTTTACTTTATATAGGTTTAAATTAATGTAGCTATAAATACACATACATTGCAGTTTTCTTTCAATTTTAACACAAAGAGGTAATTTTTATTCTTAAGGAAATTTTATTCTATTAGTAAGCCTCATAAAATCAATTTATATCAACCTGAAACAGTATATATGTGTGATTTTATGTGTTTGCCATACTTCAAAATTCTGTTTTCCTCCTCAGATATTTTTAGATCTATGGTAACATCATACAGTATCACAATACCATTTTTTATTTACTTTGCAAGAATATATTAATTTCTTCTGAATAGCACATTTCTCTATGGTTAGAACAATGACTGCCATATCTCATGTATCGGTTTTGGGAATATGGTCAATATTTGATGTTTAAGTTACAGTTTTACCCTTTAACAATTTTTTGACACATCATGCAGTTTGATGAATTTCTAAAAATAAATCTAAAATAATATGACCTGCCTAGTTTTACAATGTGTAGTGTGTTGATAATGTTTTTGCACAGAAAAGATGGAAGATTTGGGGAATAGATGCCATCAACTTTAATCCAAAGGCTTTAAAAGTCTAGCCATTGAAGACCAGCGTTTTCCTTATCAAGTGGAACTTATTGTGCCCCCAGGATATGTATGGTGTATTAGATGCTAATTATCATTATACATGTCTGATTTTTTACTTTTTAATATCTGTGTCCATCCTTATTCAGTGATCATCTACAATGCATAACTTCCTTCTGGAAATAATCTGCCTTGTACTATGAAGTGCTGATGTTTATCTTGTGGCATTTAATGTCTCTTCTGTTTGCTTTGAGGCTTCTCAGTAGGACAATTAACAGTTGAAAATTCTCTCAGGGAACAGACACTGCCACATTAGTAATCAGATAAGTACTTTTCTGATATTTACAAAGTAAAATCTATTAATATTTATTTTCAATAGCTATACTTTAAAATCATTATTATTATTTTCTTCAGATGTCAACGTTCTGCATTTTTTGTGAAGGCGAGTAATTTGCACCTGAATCCATTGTATATTTGAGTATATATTATATATATTTATATACAAGGCATTTAGGTTGGTCAGCTAACATCTTAGTTCTGTTTATATTATGTCTAGGTTTGAGGATCTGCTTTTAGTGTTTCTTCTACGATCATGTATATAAGGAAGATTGATATATTCAGGGATATTACAAAGCATTAGTAAAGCTTTTGTGACAATTTTGCTCCTTTTACTGGTCACACTGACTGCTTTACTTCTTGGTAATTTTCCATTTGTAACGTTTTATACCTGGATTCACAAATATAATGCAATTGAGCAAGAGAGCAGTTTTCTCTCTAGTGGAAATAATGTATTTATTGAGACGATTGACTTGTTTAAAAATATGCGGGAGTTTTAGCTCTGCTTAGTCTACAGTCACCTATAATTTGTGAAGACTTTCCAGGAAGAATTAAAGCCTTCTGATGTAATGGAATGAGCCATTGAATTCCCTGGTTGTGAATGAGAAATTTCCGTGAATAATTCCTTCTCCTGCAAACCTCCATTTGGAGCCATTTTGAATTTGAGGGCCTTTTTTCAATAATCTATGAGTCTTGGCTGGATCTCTGGAAAACCGTACTAAAAGACTGTATCTTCCCGTGAAAGCTTTGTGTTTACTTGTGGTTTCTGTGTCAGTGGAACATTTCAGCACTTTCTGGCCTGGCTCAAATGTTCTTGGCATTTTCTGTGGAGTCTGGTTATAGGACCTATAGGATCATCTTAGAGTCTGGGTAAACCCTAAAAACCGTAATTCAATTCCAAGTTAATTCAGGATTTTATTGGATTTTGGTAATGAGCTAACACCACTCATCAGTTGGGAGTTTATTTTAAATATTCTCAAGGATGTATCTGCTTGAAAAAGTGATAGAGGTTAATTTTTCTTGAGCCTAGTGCTTAAGAGGTCAGTGTCCTATTTTAATTCTTTATTATAATTTTTTTCCCTCCTCAGCAGTTTCTAAAGCTAGTGAAGATTAACAGCATTTTCTTCTTTCTTCAGGAGACGTTACTCTGGCACATTTAAGTCTTGTGATGTGGGACTAATGTGAGTTTTCATTTTCACTTTAAAGGTGTGGCCAAAGCTACTTAATTTTAGTTATAACATTATAAGAATGTTGATGCCTATGGGCACCCTAGAGAACATTTGTCCAACCCCTCTTTTTACAGGTAAGGGGAGCTAGGTGCAGTTCCTTTGTTCTCATGGAAACCTGTGGTTAAGCTGAAACTCATGTCTGCCTTCTACAAAGGAGGTCCATAGAAGTCCCCCCAAGACTGATTAAATACCACCTACCCCTTTAGTGTTTTTCTTTATTCATATACTGTTGTTTACGAAAACTAGACTATATAGATCTTTCCTGGCAGGTTGCTGATCTATATTTTTAAATGTGAACAGCACATCAAAAGATTGTGGACCTTATAGGGTGCACGGGTGGTTCAGAAATGCTCACCTTTCATGCAGGAGACCCGGGTTCGATTCCTGGACCATGCACCTCCCCCTCCTGGACCATGCGCCCCCCCCAAAAAAGGTTTTGGACCTTATATAGATACCCCTTTTTAGTTTGTGGTGTATTGGAGTGGCTGGAGGGAAGTACCTGAAACTGTGGAGCTGTGTTCCAGTAGCCTTGAATTTGAAGATGATTGTGTAAAGATATAACTTTTACATGTGAAAAAAAAGATGTGTGCCTTAAAGGACAAATATTGTATGATCTCATTGATATGAAATAAATAGAATCAGCAAGACGATAGAGTAAGAAACTAGAATACAGATTAATTTTTGTTAATTAGAATTAGCGAAATTTAGTTAATTTAGTTAAAGAATGGGGTGGTGTAGGGAATGGAGAGTTCATGCTTAAATTGTACAGAGTTTCTATTTGGGATGATGGAAAAGTTTTGCTAATGAATGGTGGTGATGGTCGCACAATATCGTGAGTTTAATTAACAGCACTGAACTATGTATTTGAATATGAATAAAATGAGAAATTTTAGGTTGTATTTATGTTATTAGAATTAAAAAGTTAAAAAAATATTGTAGAACATAAGCAGTGAACCCTATGAAAACCATGGACTATAGTTCATAATACAGTTGTACTATATTCAAAAAGTAAGTAAGAGTGTAGGCCTTTGTATAAGATTAATAAATAACATAACCTATTTTAATAGTTTGTGTGAAATAATTTGATGATTTCACTCAATTCCCTATCTCAGATTTAGTAACTCTACTATAGTTTAAAATGTAGGTTCCCAAATTTTACATAAAGCCAGTCAAATACTACATTTGGTTCGGTTTGCAGAATGTTATGTATATTCCTTTCTCCTTATGTCCTGAACCAATAAAGAAATAAATAAAAGAGAAAGGAATCAAAATAACAAGATACATTACAAATAATGTTGGAGTTGATAACACATAGTGGATCTGAGGCTAAAGAAGATTTCCTTTGTATATCTCCATCCCCCAGCTGAGCTCAGTCACTTACTCATACATGGAGAAGGTGTGAAACTGTAGGTCCCGGACTCAACCTGCACCCATAGGGCTGGCCATAAAGGTGGACGGTCAGGCCAGTGCTTCTGAGAGCCCCTGGGAGCCGAGGGTTTCATCCCAACCACTCTTTCCTGACTCCTCCCCATCAAGGCAGCCCCTCCCCATCCCGTAGTAGCAGTGATGCTATAGGTGAGAAAGATAGAGTCCATATGTTCCCTTGAAGAAGCTCACCTTCTTGGGAGGTTCTTTTTTCTTTTTTTCTTTGATAATCATTCCTGTTTTCCACCAGCAGTATGATATCAATGTCATTTATATTTCTTTTTCCTGCAGGGTAAGTTATTTTCCTTGTCTTACTGAATAGAGTGTGAGATCAACCTAGGCTGAGTATTTGCTAGGCTCCGTTGCAAATATTCTATTAGAGTAGGCCTATTAGAATTTATTCTATTTGGAGTTCATTGGGTCTCTTTGATTTGCATATTTATGTCTTTTATGAGGGTTGGGAAGTTTTCCCTCATAAATTATAACTTCAACTAACTTTCTGAGCCTTTTACTCTTGTCTTCATCCTTCTGGGACACCAATGATTCTTAGATTTGTATAACTCTTGGTATCTATCATTTGCCTAAGATCTAGTTCTATTTTTTTCATCTTTCTTGTCATTTGTCATTTTTGTGGGCTGGCCTTGGTACCTAACCATCCTGAGTGTTAGACAACTGAGTATTTACAACGGAGGAATATAAATGAGAATTAGCTGACTGGTAATGAGAGATGGAACCTTATACCTGTGCTCAAAATATGTCTCAGTAGTAAAAAGTGAAGAATTTTCCACTCTCATCACCAGGCCATTCTTATTTTGGCATTTTTAAGAAGACAAAGCTGAGGAAGACTGTTTGCTCCCTTTAAGTACTAGACCTTAAAGGAAGGTTGCCAGAACCAACCATTACATTTTAATAAATATATTCCCTTCTATCTATAGGCAGATTCAAACAATCTTGTTTTGTTTGTTTTTGTTTTTCTCTAGATCTGAATTAAGTAAAATTTCAGGTTACAGACTTTCTTGAATTTTGAGTTGACATGTTTAAATAGGTTTCCACTAAGATTTGCTACTTCATTGTTTTTTACCAGATAGTTTTAAAATTATTATCTTGTTCTTTACTTTCTACCTAACTTTCTTCAAGATATTACCTGTGACAGCCCAGAGAATATTTAACAGTTTCCGTCCTAATAAGAGAATTTTTTTTCCAGCTTTGTGAGCAGGTTGCACCTGTGTGCAGACATTTGTATTTAATTCAATGGTAAATTAAAAGTAATTTAAAATTGTAATGTTCTAGATACTCATACCTCCTTCTCTGCTGGTGTCTTATGCTTGGTAGGTTTTTTCCTTCTTTTTAGCAAGTTAAAGGCCATTTAGAGAAAAAGAAACTGACTTGCAGATGGGTAGATTTAAGATATTAAAAATGGACTTGGAATCAAAGTAATCATTTTTAAGATGAATTATTTCTAAAAAATAGGTTTAATTTTGACTTCTTATGAGTCAGTATAGTGTTTTAGTTTAATGTACATGCCAAGTATGTACTTACAGTGGAAACTGGGAGGTGACAGGCAGGAAAGAGCATGAGCTCTGGAGCCAAGTGCCCAGCTTGAAACTTAGTTCTGACAGTGATTTTCTTAATCTCTTTCAGTTTGCTTACCTGCACAATGGACATAATAACTAATGGTGTCTTCATCAAATGGGTAGTGATGATGATTTAATGAATCAATACATGAAAAGTATTTCAGGACAGTGTCTGGGACATTAAATGTGCTATATAAGTATTAGCTGTTAAACCATCCTCAAATTCCTAGTCGGATTAACGGGTCAAGGATTATGTATGTTTATTAGTGTTTCTCTAACTATTTTGGAAAGTTGGACTAGAAAGAACTTTCTGATGGATTTCTGGCTTGTATTTTTAAAGATTGAACTGTGCCGCTAAAGATTGTGATCCTTAATTTTGTAAAATTTAATATTAATTAATATTTGGGGACTATCTGGTGGTTTGTATGATATAATATGATGATTTTAGGTAATTTATTTCCCTGAATATAGTGTTTTGGAGGGGTGTAGGGTAGTCAAATACACAGGGCCATAATGCCCCAAGTAGAAAATTTCATAATATAATGCATATATGTTTGTGTGTATATGTGGGCATACTCATCTCAACATGTAAGAATACTTGAAGAAAAACCTTTGAGAGAACCTAAAAGTTTTATATTAGTTTGTGTAATGATGGACTTGACTACATAAATACCATGAAAAATAATTAGAATAACAGATTATGTTGAATGCCTAAAGAAATATGTTTGACAACTTTTAATTTTCTTTCCTCCCACATGCCACTTCCTAGTTTGTTTCTGGCACACCAGATGTGTCTCAACACAGCGACTGATCAGTAGAGTTGTGTGAACACCTGTGAGCGTGCATAACAAATTTTATCATTTTGGTTACATTTAAATTAAAACTAGAAGGAGCACTCTACTTTGCAGGTGATTTATACAAGCAAGGAGTAGCCTCTTGTATCAAAATTGCCATCAGTGTATTTTCAGTTAATAATGAAGTTTGTCCAATCAGTACAGAAGCTGATTTTAATCTTCTTGCTTTTCATAGTCAGACCCTACTGGGAGAGAGTAATTAAATGAGAGGTTATTGACAGTGAGAAGTGAAGAAAGAGTTAGAGATAGAGAAAGTTCTTTACAATATTCATTTTTCCTTTTTCTAGCTTTTTTGAGAAGGCTAATTGATTGTCATTTTTTTTAGCTTGAAACCAGTTTTTAGCTTTTGATCTCCATGGAGAAAATACTTTTTCTAGGCATTTTACTTTCTCTTTCATATGTTTTCTATACTAACTTTCTCATTACTTTTTTAACCTTTTCTCAATATTAAAAGCCAAGGCAAATACTGCATCCGAGAAATTTTAATTTCTCTCAAAGGATTTAATTCCCTAATTTTGAACATATACTACTAATGATCTATATAATAACTAACATAATTTTTCCTCTCAATTTTGAATTGTAGAAAATGTTACAGTCAGAAAGGAGATGTATGTCACCTTGTCAACTTTTGCAATTCGTTGCCTTTCAGTTCCAGGTCATTCTCTGTTTCGACATATATTGTCCTTTGCATGTGTTATACTCTTTAATGATTTTATAGCGTTCTGTCAAGGTTGGTTGTTTTATGATCTGTAGTTTACATAAATATTCCTTTGGTGTTACAGATTTAGATTCATAATGTTTTGCTATTATAAATTATGTCACCATCTACACCTCCTTGTGTCTTTTTGTTGTTGTTGGAGTTATTTATTCTGTTTAAGCTTTCTCACCTGAAATTATTAGGTTAAAAGATTTGAATATCTTTATAGGACAAAGGATGTGATTTTTTAAATGATGTTTGACATATATGTCAAATTGTTTTATAGTGTAAATTGCTAACAATAATGTATGAGTTTGCCGGTTTCACTTTTGCAGAATCTGCAGTGTTGGGTATTGTTCTTTAAAGATTTTGTACTTAATTCAACAAATATGAATGGTACTTCATTATTTTAATTTGCATTTCTTTGATAAATAAAACACTTAAATGCTCCTTTTTTGTGTGTGTGCTTGATAATCTCATTCCACCTTGTGTGTCCCTGTTATTGACTTATTTTTTCTTCTGGATCTTATGTTTTTCTTCTAAGATTGTTTATCCCTTCTAGAACATAGAAATCAACCTTTTATTTATTGTATTTGATAAATAAACTTCTGCAGTAGGTTGCTTTTCTTTTACCATGGCTATTCTGCAATATATTGTTTTTCTTTTTGCCAAATCTATTACTTTTCATAGTGTTAAAGATGAAACAGTTATACAGATTATCTTTTAGTTTCTCTTTTTTGGCTCAAAGTTTAGAATATTATCATTTTTTCAAAAATACTTACTTCCATTGTATGCTAAATTTTGTGAGGCAAAATTATGTATACACACATACATAGATGTGTATATATGCAGAGAGAGATTATTATAATGTATGGTATAAATTTTGACCCATTTTTATCCTAATATTACCAGTCAGTTATCTCAATATCATATATTTTTTTCCTCATGGTTTTGAGTTTCCTTTTTATCATATTACTACATATAATTAGATATTTTACTAGACTTACTATTTTTATTTTCTTATTCACTGATATATTCCAAATTAGATATCAAAACTACATTATTTAAATAATGATTGCTTATAATATGTTTTAAAATCTAACAGGCTCAATTCTTCTTTTCAAAAAACATTGAACTTCTATATGTGCCAGAAAATGTGGACATAGAAATAAAAATTACTCATTTTCTCAGTCCCCAGTACTCATAATTTTGCCAGAAAAACAGATATGTAAAAATATAATTATACTACAATGTGGTAAAAACTGTAAAGGAGAGATGAACAAAGAACTGTTGTAGCACAGAGGTAATAGCATAGTTTTACCTGTTCATTTTTCTGGAATATTCTACTAATTTTAACAACAGTTCTGTGTAGTTTGAATTGGTATTTTATTATGTTTACAAAATAGAATGAGAACATTTGATGCCTTTTAATATGTAATTTTTTCACTCAGGTTTATTGTTATGTCACTTTTTTATTTCCCAATAAGCTCTTTATTTTTCCTTAATGTGAAATACTTGCTAGAAATTTTTTAAGTTAAACATGTGTATGTTATATATATGACTTGTGACAATCTCCTGTCACATATTTAATTTATTTCTTTAAAAAATCCTTTTTTCTTTTTTTAGTTTAACAATCACAGGGAAAATTAGAGCATAGCCAACTCCTCTATCTTTTTTTTTTAATTGTGTGGGGGCTCAAACTTTGATAGTGGGGCACTTGGTAAGATTTAGTACATACATAGATGCAAAAGTACAAGTGTCATTAAGGTTTTTAATAGTAATTTTAGAAAGCAAAGATAGACAAATAAATTCTTTTACCAGGAAAGCTATATTCTAATGAAATCATGGTTAGAATTCTGGAAAACAACCTGAGTCTTACAGTCAAAGAAGATAGATTAATCATTTTGGGGTGTGAACTATAGTTTCTATTATTACAGTTGCTAATTGGAGGCAAGGAGGGGCAAATAGGCATTAAGGAGTTTTGGAAAATAAAACGTAAACATGAATCAAATAGTAATCATTTCTGGAATTCTGATTATATCAATTTTTAAACCATATTTAATGCAGAATAAATATCATTTCTTTTTTTCCAGTTTCTAAACTTTGCTTTGTTTAAAAATATATTTTGGGATTTGCAAATTAGGTCAGGGGTAAACAGAACCTCAGTGACGTAAGTAAACAAATCCCAATGGAAGACTGTCTTTCAACTTTCTCTTTTGTATAATTATTTTTATACACAAGAACAGTTCTCTTGGCCAGGATCCCATTATGAAAAAGAGACAAAAGGGTGGGTGATGAATAGTCCTAGAGAGGCTCCTTGAATTTTAGCCTTTCACTTATTCAATTATTCTTGTGGCTACAGGAGATTAAAAAATAATGAGAAGTTGGTTTCCTACATGAATCATAAAAAAACCAATATGAGTATAGATAGGGTCGTTGACTTGAATAAATGGACAATCTTTAAAAATTCATTTTTAGGGGACACAGTGTTTTTGGGGGCACATTGAAATTGTTTTAGTGGTCTGATTCCATGTCTTCAGAGGTAGTTCAAGTGCAGGAAGGGGAGTGATAAGCATTTAAAAATATATTTAGTCCAGGTGTTTATCTCATTTAATTTATGCCCTGCCTCATTAAAAAAATGACTTGAGATATCTTATAAGAAGATATTTAACTTTTATACTTATATTGGTTTAAAATACAAGTAGTATTTGTGTTACTTAGGAGAAGCACAGTTAAGTAAATCTTAAAACCTCATACAGACCTTTATAGAAGATGTATCAAGTGATGCATTTAATAGTACCATTAAGAGATTCCCTTTAAAAGGTCTGCCTTAGCCCTGGGTGATTTCAGATACACTTATTCAGCACCTAATTTAAAGTGGAGGGTTAAAAAATATTTGGAAAGAAGTCATGATCAACCTGATGTAGAAAAGTTACCGAATCCTCAGTTTGAGGGACAACTTCATAGGTGTGTTAAAAGTTACTAGAACCTTTCCTTTTACAATTTCTACCTCAATATCTAAGTTCCTCTTTTACCCTGATATCTTCTGTGGGACACAAAACAGAAAATAACTCCCCATATCTGAAAACATTTTTAACTTGTGGGAAGTGGATTTAGTTATTTGTGCCCAAAGTGTGCTAGTGTATCTTTTAATTCTAAATTGTAAGCAGAGTGATCATTGATTGGATGGAGAAAATTTAATAAAAAATGTAATCTACCTGCCAGTGAGAAAGGAGAGAAAACTGAATAATAAAAATTAAATCAACATGAAGAAAATGAAAACTAGTGAGACATCTAAACTACGTGGTTTATAAGGCATGAATAAGTAGAGTTGTGAAATGATTTGGAGTCAGGAAAGGAATCCTGCCTTAGTTAGACATGCCTTCTATATTTTGTTTTCTTATTCTATAAAACTTAATTGCCATTTGGTTAAGTTACAATGCATTGAGTAAACGAAAGTAACAGTCAACATGCCTTCTTTGGTAGCTTTTCCTTTTCTTAAATCTTACTTTCTTTATTATATCATTATTTTCAGTGCCCCTTTAGACTTTTTTGGCCTGTTATCAATATACACATTTTATGAATGGATATTTTAGTGGAAAGAGCTAATGCCTTTTCTGGTTTGGTGACCTTTTACATTCGGATTCAACAAGCCATTATTGATCACCTGTGTATGTACCAGGCACTATGTGAAGAGCTTTTTCATATCTTATCACACATTTCTTCCCATAATGCTCTCATGAGGTTAGTAAATTTTTATCCCCACTTAATGCTCAAAAATGTTAAGCCTCAGGGAGGCTTGAGGACTAGTTCAAGGTCACATTGCTAGTTAAGTGCCAAAGTTTGGCTCAAAACCAAGTTTTTTTTTTTAATCTCAAAGACAGTGTTCTTTCCATAGCCAAGTCTCTTGCTAAGCATTTCTGACTTTTATTTAAGATACATTTTGCTCTCTGTTTATGAATTATTCTTTTGTGCAAAATGTAATCTTCTATTAAGTAAGCTGAGTCAAAGCCCGTTCTTATTATCTGGGCCAAATTGTAGAATTGAAGCATTGAGAAATAGGTCTAACTGTTGCTGCTGACTGTGCAACAGCTTTGAGAAAATGTCAGATTACATTGCCTTTGCTTGAAGGAAGAGTGGTGGGAGCTGAAGAAAATGGAAGAACGTTTCTTTAAGGGAGAAGTATTTAAATATTTTTGCATTGGTATGCTTTTAAACTACTAAAGGTAACTGCAACAATATATACTTTATATCTGATGCAGTGAAGAAATTGAGGCAAATAATAGGAATTCTGTAAAATTCAGTTTTGTTCATCAAACATTTATTGAGCACTTAATATAATCTAGATATTCTACGTTTGGTGATACTACCTTTAATAGATATGTAAACCTGACTCCCAAGGAACTTAATAGAGTCTAGTGGAGAAACTTTGAATTTATAATGAGATTGCTAATTTTCAAAGAATTCAAAATCAATAAATTGCTTATTAGAATCATCAGCTTTGGACACTAACCACTTATCTAATGAAGATATATAAAATATAACTCTCCTGTTATAGGAGAGTTTTCTATTTTAAACAATGTAGGATAAACTATCTTGAACCATAATTTTAAACCCACATTTTACCTTTAGAACTAAAGGATGTTGAGAAGAGTTCATTATAATTGAGTCACTTACCAGACCTATTTTAAACCATTCACTTCCTTTCCTTTCTTTGTGGCCTGTGACACATAAACTTCCAGAATCAGAGTAGTATTGTTTTGTTTTTAGAGAGTAGCTATATTATGTGGAACCTAAACTAACCTAATATGGGTAGTAATTTTCAGCTCAAAGTAGTAAATTAAATTGAAATTCTCTTCTTTCCTCTTCTAAATGTGGACATGAAGTATGTTATGAATTGACAATTTTTACTTGTTTATAATAAAATAATCTTTTATTTATAGCTACGTTCATCATTTTCCCACTTAATCCTCCATGACAATCTGGAGGAGAAGAAACTTGGCAGCCATTCATTATTGTCTGTTTTTACCATCGGGGGGTATTTATTTCTAAGGAGAGCGTGGCAATGACGTCAAGAATGGGGATGAGATACTCCGACGTTTTTACACAGGGCAGCCTTTCCTTCAGAGGCATGTAGCAAATATGAACATAATTGCTTAAAATACATGAACAGCTACCAGTCAGGGTGTGCAAAGTCCCCTGGAAACCCTAAAACATGTAATAATAACTGTGGAAGGAGAATGAATGTCTGATGATGAAAGGAGAAAATATCAGTCTTGGGTTAGTGATTTGGCATTCCCATCAATGATCCTGTACATAACAGCACTTCATTAGTGTTTTAAAACAGCTATCCGGAGCTATTGGATTTGCCTCGGCACCTTTGAGGTTGCATAAAAATCTACTCATCAGACAAGGCCACTAACTTACAACTGCAAATTTATAAGAGCTAAAAAATAGACATTAGATGTTCAGGCCCTAAGTACTTAATCTTGAATATAAATATACACTTAGTAGGTGCATTTCTGGAATTGTGTTGTGCCTGTTAGTGCTGGGGTATATTGAGTGAAGCCCAATGCCAAGAACATTTGAAGTGATTTGACTTTTTGCCCTTGAGTGAAGGGCTTCTGTGGAAGTTCTGATATCCTCACGATTTCCTTCTGAAGTGCCCATAGTGTCCTATGAGTATTGTTTGACTTTGTGTTACCTTCCCAAAGACATAGACCTTTACTAGTGCCTGTTTAATTGATAATGGAAAGAAGAAAGTTCTAGTTGGAGAAAATCAGTGATTCTTGGTATTCTAAGTTTGTCTGGAAAGAATCATTTCTATGGTTATGCATTCAGCAGGCATTTCTTCCTGCTGGTAATAATGCTAAGCAATGATGCAAAAATATGCATCTAAGACTTAGTCTCTATTATGATATATTCCTGCTAGACTGCAGTCTAAATAGTGTTTAATGTAATCTGTAACATTGGTTTGTAACGTTAAGTATGATGATTGTGATTAATTGTGCTGTGCTGAATGCAGAGTGTTGTGAGAGTATATAATGGGGAGGGTCAGAAAAGCCTCCCGGGAGGGGAGGTACTTAAGCTGTGAAGGAAGAATGAGGAGGCTTGGAAAGGGATGAGAAGTGAAGTGAGAAAAGGGGAAGATGGGGGTTGAGGGACAAAAGGCCACTGTGGCTGGAAGGAGCAAAGGGGAAAGTGGCCCGAGGTAAAGGTAAGATTCGAGGATTCCACTTGGGGAGAATTCTTGAATTACTGAAAGACTGAGCTGATTTCGCTCAGTGATTCATTGACTGTGTTTCTTGGACAAAGATCTATAAGAACTAGAACGCCTGTGCGTTTTCTCATTAACCCAAATGCTTTCTCCGTGTTTCCGTATTGCCCTGTGGGTTTGATGGCATGCTAATTTGGTGATGAAGATTTATGGAGAATTAAATTAGGAGAAAAGAGTTTATTATTCATCATCTCTACTATTTTAAGATCCAGTTCTAGAGTGTTCTAATATACTTCCTCCATCAAAATTTATGATTACTTCGTTATACAGTGTTATGATTTTTTTATGATCAAATGAATTGTTAAAATTCATTATTAACCATCTAAATAGTGAGACAGCATAATATTGTGCTAATAGCTCAAGTTCCGGAGCCAGAAGATACGGGTATGAATTGTGATTGCATAATTAACTGGCTATTTTACAGTGAATCATGTTACTTAGCTTCCCTAAATTTCTGTTTCCTCATCTGTAAAATGGGATGATAATAGTGCCAGCCTCCTCGTCCCTGCATATCTTATCTGTGCATAAGATTGTGCGGTTACATTTTTTTGTTCAGCTACAGTCTCCTAATTATTTCACCAGGTAGAGGAGGCATCTTTCTCTGTGTCTCTCTTGAAACAATTAAGTAGCCAAGCCAGAGAGAAGGCAAGTATTAAAAAGAGGTTTCAGATTGTCTTGTTCTACTTACAGTCCATCTTGTACAGCTGAAGACCAAGCCATTGTGTTTCACAAACCTTTCCCTAACTGAAGGTGGTTGTTCATTTATTAATGTAAATGCCCTGTGCCTTGGATGTGCGAGCCCTAAAAATAAACTTCCAGGGATAAAAATAGATCTCTGGGAGTTCTGAGATGCTGCTTAATCAGAACCAGCTGCAAGCTGTCTAGAAAATGCAAGTTATATGAGCCAGATGGCTTTTGCCCTTTTTGCTTTAGACAGCATGTAATTTGGGTAACTACAGCTACAGTAATACATTTTGCCAGTCACACTGTTTGATAAACATATTTGTTGAGAACAGCCACTTCCAATTAGAGACCCAGTAAAATGTTAATTTATTTTAATATTTTTTTCCCTCTAGGGTAAGACAAAGAATACTTTTAACAGGTTACAGAAATATCTGTTCACAGGAGAGAGCACTGTTCAAGCGTTATTGTATACCCGTGGTTAGTTTGTAGGTTTGGCATTTAAATAATGATGCTGAGTATTCATGACATGCCCCTCTATTTTCCTCCTTACAATCTAGTGTATATTTGAGGGGCCAGGATTTTTCCGTATTTTATGATTGTGTTTGCTTTGCCTGTAGAAAGATGCTTTGGCTAATTTCTTATTTTCTGATTACTAAAACCCTGCGATAATAGTCATTAGGTTATTGTTCATCTGCAGGTAATCATTAATGTGGTATTTCTGGGGATTTTGCTGCTATGATCATGTTCTTTGAGATGGAATTTTCTCTATTAGCCTATTGTGACCACGGCTGATTTTCACTGACTGAAGATTATTACAAACATAGTCTTTGATAGGAGCTGGATTCCGCCCTCATCCAGCTCTCGTTCCACTAAGGTAAGGCTTTAGCAAAGCTGAATGTTCAGGCTATTCACAATAGTAAGACCTAAACTCAGGTACAGCTTGAATTTTAGAGATGTGAAGCTAGCAGGTCTTCCATTTTGATGGGTGACACCATTTCTTGGAAAAGCATTTTTAAGTTCTGGTCTCCCATTAAGTCCAGTGAAGTTTTCTGTACTTTATTTCTTGAGGCATCTACCAGTATGAGTAACAAATTGAGAAGTACCTTTGAAAAGCTCTTATAATTTTTCCATCGTTCCAAGCCTTCCACAAGCAGCATTGTAAGCTTAGGGATCTCCCAGAAGTTTTTCTTTCCCTAATCCAATTTAAATAAGAGGGGCTATTTCACCTACAGAAACAATAAAAGGATATAAGCTTCATTTTAATAATGGCTACAGGTTTACTTTATACTTACCATAGTACCAGGAACTGTGCTAATAACTTTATAGATTACTGCTTCTAAGTCTCACAACATTGCAAGGTATGTATTTTTATCTTGTTACAGATAAGGATGCAGTGGTTTTAGAGTATAATTATTTATTCAACATCATACAGAAAGTGTCTGAATCAGAATTTGAAGCAACTGTTATTTCACTGGTTTGTCTGAGTCATGCTTTTTAATTCCAACCATTAAGCTATGAAAATTGGCATTTGACTTAGCTAAAGCTGTTTTTTTTTTTTTTTTTTTTTTTTTAGCGCTAAAAGCACGCCTCTGTCCATCCTTGTAAAACAGGGATGCTTCTTGTGAATTTATTTTAAGCTCAGATTAATATGTGAAAGGACATAATCTCTCCCACCCCATTTGGTTATAATTGATAGATCTTAAAAGTAATTCATATCAACGGGGGGAAATCTCATTTTACTATTTTTCCAATGTGTAATTAGGATGTATACAGTTACATAGTGATTGGAATATCTGATAAACATTTTCAATATGAAGAGCATAGGAAACTAGTGTCTACGGAATTTACCATAGCTAAGTCCTGCTTTTATATCTTTATATAATATACTAAGTGATAAGATAAAGTAAGTCAGTAATGAACACAGCAGGTCATATGTACATATTTTGTAGCAGACAGCAGGAAATAAAGCACAGCATTATTACAAAGATTTATTAGTTATATTTCTGTCTACTCAAAGCAAACCAGTGGGTCATGAGATGATTTTAATATTTTTGAATATTTTGGAGATTTTACTGCCTGTTTTCTTTTCATATGGAACCATAAAGTGTTTTTTCTTGAAAGAGAATATAAGATAATAGAAAAATTCAAACTTAAATACTATGGTTTTGTAATAGGTTTATGCTGTCCACGCTAGTGAATAGTTGATGCTAATTGTTGTTTCCTGAGAATGAAAGGGAGAAATGGACCAAAAAATGTTATTTCTAATAAATCGATTATTTCTTTTCTATAATAAAAAGTTGCATTTAAATAATTACTTAGGTCCTTTTTTTCCGTATCTCACACAATCATACTCAGTTAACATGCAGATTCTAATATGAAGTCAAATGCCTGCCTGACCCAATTGAAAGAAACATTTTAATATCATTGCATGATTTTAAACATGTACTACAGATGGCCCACAGAGAGTGTCAATCCTTTCTTTTTGTGAACATATTTAACTTGCAATGAGCCAACTAGGTTTATTCAGTCAGTGTGCAGCAGTTCTGTGTTAATATGTGAGGTCCTGTAGTTGGCGCTATGGAAGGGAAAAAGTTAAAAGTGATCTCTGCCAAACCTATCCATGTGTATGATAAAGTGGGTGAATTGTTCCTTTTTCACCGGGTGAAAGTTTAGCACCTTAATAAACAGGCTGCTTTGCTTTGGTTTAATAGGAAGTACTGAGTGTCTAAAGAGGTCATGTGTGCTATTCCTCAAAGAGCTTTGGTGCTATGATGGTGTCCTCATATGACTTAAAGTGTGGTTCCGGAATTGTGTGGCTTTTGAAAGCTAGTGACAAAAATAAGGTAGAAGCAGGGAAAATTTTTCTTCTTCTTCTTGGTCTTCATCATCTTTATCTTCGTTGTCTTCGTCTTCCAACAGACAACTGTTGGGCCAAAAAGGTAAGTTATTTCTCTTTGGTCTTCCTTGGTATGTTCTATCTGTTATTGTCAATCTTATAAGATGCATTTAGACAATTTCTAAAATACTTTTCATTCCTTAGAAACAGAAAAGTCACTCATCCGAATAGATCCTGAACCTCTTCAGATAGGTCCCCGCTTTCTATTTTCAGTTGATAACCATTGTTTTATTCTTGAGTGTGTAGCCCCATGATATGGAAACGTGCGTGCGTGTGCGTGTGTGTGTAAGAGAAAACAGAGAGAAAGAGAGATTGATTGCATGTGACTGGAGCATTTTCCTCCCAATTTTTTCAGCTGTTTTTCCTGGTATATTGGAAAGTGTACCAAAATCTAATTACTTTGCATGGATTTCAGGTAAATATTTTGTTTTTTTATATATAAGTAGTAGTATTATCTACCCTTCCAGTACTTATAAATCTTAGTTCTTTTTATATTATATCAGTAAGAATGGCACAATTTCATGCTAGCATTAGTGTTGAGTATTTGTATATCTGGTTTTATTGAAAATGACTCACCCTAAATGTTTTACAGGGTGCTGACTCTAGGTTTAATCTAGGGAGTCCTTAGTATATTATTGAACTATTACATTTGTCCTGGTTTACTTGGCTTTGGACATGAATTGAGACGATCACATGTTTATTTTTGAGGGGTGGAGAGTGAGTTGGTTGTGTTTTAGTTGCCTTTGAGCTGTTGATATCAGAAGTTTATTAATAGATTTTCCAAAATTAAGCTATCCTTATATTCCTGAAATGAAGTCAATTTGGACATGTTTCATTATTTTAATTTTTTGTTGTGTTTGATGAATATTTCATTTAGCACTTTGCCTTTATGTTCATAGGTAATATTGGCCTGTAGTCTTCTGTTTTGTCAGCTCTTTTTCAGGTTGGAATGTCAGGGTTACTAGCCCATCACTCGTGGTTGTTTTACCTATGACATTGCATATTCGTATAGTTATTATGACAGTTTTACAAATGAAGGCAATGAAGCATCTTTAGGAAGCATTATTTTTCTGACTCATAGACTTACCATCTGAGCTGATTTGAAACTGTTACGTACCCCAGAAAAGCCACGTTGTTTTAATCCCATCTTGGTGCAGATCTGTCGTTGGGTGAGTTCTTTTGATTGGCTTGTTTGTATGGTGATGCGACCCCACCCATTTTAGGTGGGAATGAATCTGCTGATGGAGTCATTTAAAGAGGCACATTTTGGAGAGAACACAGACAGTTGGAGATGCAGATGGAAATGCCCCAGGAGACTCCAGAAGTTGTTTGAAACCAGAAGCCACAGAGAAGGATAACAGACGTCACCATGTGCATTCCCATGTAGCACAGAAACCCCGAACGTGATCAGCCTTTCTTGAGTGAAGATATCCTCTTGTTGATGCCTGAATTTGAACATTTTCATGGCCTTGGAATTGTAAATTTGAGACCTAATAAATCCCCTTTGTAAAACCCAATCCATTTCTGCATATTGCATTCTGGCAGCTTTAGCGAACTCAAATACTTTCTTAGCTAGGAGCAGGGTGAGGGTTACTTAAACATCATAAAATATATATTTAAAAAATCTCCCTATGTTTCTAACTTCAATATTTAAAAGAATCTATGCCAAAAATTATTAGGGTCTGGCAACTTGATTTGACAATAGTTACTTCAATTTCTTCTAGAACCCTTGGTCTATTTAGGTATATAGGCTACTCTTCTGTGGCTCTTGAATTAATTTATATTTCTGTGAAGAATATTTTAGTTCCATTGAAATTTTTAAGTTCTTTGGTGACAAACTATATTTTGTACTATATTAAATCTCTTCTGTATCAGTAATTCATCCCTTTTTTGTTTTCCCATTTTTTTTTTTTTTTGCCTTTTCTTCTTGAACATTTTTTCCCTGCTCCAAATACTATTGGCTTCATTTAGCAGAATGTGTTTGCTTTCTTTTTTTTTTTTACCAAGTACTAATTCTTTTTATCTTTAAAATTTTACTGCTGCTCTCCTTAGATATTGCTTTTTATTTCTTTTTTATAAAATCTATTTGTACTGAAGATTTGGTTGGTTTATTTTTATTCTTTATTTGCTAAGGGCCTTTTGAGGTAGCTTTGTTGATTTACTAATTAACTATAAATGTACCTGGACCAGCATATGTATTTTACCTATGTGATAAACCTTTCAAAACATTTAGTTTGAAAACTTGACACTGGAATTAATCTTAAAAATCTGTATTAGGATACACTGACAAACAATTTTAGTATTTTAAAATAGTATATTGTTCTCTCATTTTAAAAGCAATACATGTGTTCCATAGAAATTTGGAAAATATAGAGAAACATGCTTTATTTAGTCATTTCTCTTGCATGAAAAATTACCCACACACCAAGGACTTAAACCAGTATTTGTTACCTCACAGAGTTTCTAAGAGTCAGGAGTCTGGGAGTAGTTTAGCTGGGTGCTTCCAGCACAGTGTCTCAGGAAGGTGCTGTCAAGATAGAGGCTGAAGCTTCAGTCAGCCCAAGCCAAGGGCAGGTGGGAGGATCTGTTTCCAAGATGGCTTACTCATGTGGTCTTCGTGGAAGAGCTCCGTTTCTTACGGGCAGTTGACAGAAGCAGCACATGTGGGGCTTTCCACAGGGCTGCCTGGGTATCTCCATGGCGTGGAAGTCAGCTTCCCCCCAGAAAATGATTCAAGAAAACAAGGCAAAGGCTACAATGCCTTTTGTGACTTACCCTCAGAAGTGACGTATCATCCTTCTGCTGCATTCCTTTGACCCAACCTTGGGACAGTGCGAGAATATGACACAAGGAAGTGAAGGCCAGAAGGTGGATCACTGGGGTCATCTTGAAACAAGCCATCACATATACACAAGGATGTAGACATACCTTCAGGTCCACCCTCCAGATATACTGGATCACCCAGGCTTTTTCCCTCCCAATGCAGGTAGGACTGGACATTTTCTAAACAACTTAGGGCAAATATTGTTTTTAACCTTTGTTCACTTAACAGAGTGACATTTCATTTTATGAAATACTCTTCTAAAATACAATTTTTACATGTCTGATTAGTATACTATTATGTGGCATACCATAATTTATTTTACCATTCTCTTAATGTTTTAGAGCTAGGCTGTTTTGAGTGTTTGGTTATTCTGAATTGCTTATTAAATTTTCTTGCCCATAAATTCTTGATCGTATCACCTACCATTTACCTAAAACAAATTCCTGAAAATGTTATTGCTGGGTCAAGGCACATAAACATTTTAAGGCTTTATGTGTAAACTACCAAAACATTCTATAGCAAATGGTATCAAATTTATGCTCCTGGTGGTGTAATGAGAGTGTTCAAGAGCATGTGGTTTCTTATACACTCGTTAACACTGGACACCGAATCTGAAAAATGACAATAATATGGTCATTTTAGGTAGGGAGCGTATTATTCCTGAATCTATATAATATTTTTCTCTTGGTTTCTGAAGGAATATCTTCTTCATAATAACAGTGGTTATTTTCTAAACAAAAGGTTATGTTTGTTTTCTTTGAAAATTTATTTATTGAACTTTCTCATTAGGACTGCACAATTTAAGTGCCCTATAGAGAAGTTGGCATTATTGGAAAATAATTGGGTAAGTTAAGCACTTTCAAAATATTCATCCATGAATTCGAAGGCTACTAAACTAAATTTTTCTAACTTCTCTCTTACTGTTTGAATATTTGTAAGAACAATGGGTTAAAAAGATGAGAAGACTTTTTTTTCAGCCATCTGCCAACATTTGGTGAATGTTGAAGAACATTCATCAAGGGCAAAAAGCATAATTAAGAGAAGTTGTTAGTCTTTTTCTTTATTTAAAAAAAAGTACTCTAAATGTCCCCACGTGATAGAGGGACTGTCTTGACTTGGTAAGTTTTCCTGTGTAGCACTTTCATAACACTGGTTCTGAGTGTTGTACAAAAAAAAATAAAAAAAGAAATTAACTTTCCAAATATTTTTCTGGATTTCAAAAAAAATCTATTTTGATATTTGATATTTTCATAAAGAATGTTTTTAGCCATACAATGCTGTTAAAAGTCAGAGTCATTGGAGGAAATGCATACTGTCAGATGTGATAGGAGTAGAATATGGCAGAGAGACCTTGGAACCAGGAGGTCTTTCTTCAATGGTCAGCTAAGTCACTTAATTTCTTGTGACTTTGGCTTTTGCAGCCTCTTTTTCTTCACCTGTGAAAGAGTAATGAAAAGACTAGTATGAGAGATTGTTTTGAAAATTATATTATATAAAATATGCATAGTGCCTGTCATGTAAAAGTGTATAATACATGTATGAAGCAATATGAATAGCCATGGAAATTTGTCCTATTTTTTACATAAATGGTTGGAAGAAAATATTTTCATGGGACCAAAACAAAATGAAAAGTTCAGTGCTTTGTAGGTAAATATTAATAATTATACCAAAATTCTGACAAGATTATATGTTATGGGGGCAAAAAACATCTATTTTTTTAAGCAGGGGAAAGTTTTGCTGTTATCATATTTACATATGAAAATGTTCTAAATGATTCAAGATGAAATATTAGCCATGACTCTCTTTTCTGAACTGAGGGCCATGCCAGGCAAAGGAAGCCATAGACTAATAGTAGAACATAAAAGTGAAACTGTTAGAAGACGGTGACAACATATATAACATACTTACATCACCTCCCTGGGCCACACTGTGGGATGGTAGTTCTTGAACTGGACTTTGTAGAGAGAAAAAGTGTCTTCAGCCTGGAATGGAATGAACACTGTATAGAGATGGATATCCTCATGGTATTTTCCAGTGAGGAAGTTGACCTAACTGAAACTGTAGAATCTGTGTTTGGATAGGTAAGGTGGGATGAGGCTACTGAGAGCTGTGAGTATCAGGCAGAAGAGACTCAGCAGACCACAGAGCATTGCAGGAAGCCTCTGGAACAGAGAGGTGATATTCCTTGTTTGAGTGCGTCTCATCTAGAAATGATGCAGAGTTTCCATCTCAACTCAGATATGAAGATGCACTCCCAAAGTCAGCTCAGAAAGCTGGGAATGAGGCAATAAGATTCAGATGCTGGAATCAGCACTTCTCTCCTGCTCAAGAAACTTCTAGTTGTTTTCTTTTGTTCACTTTTGAATAAGCTACAGGAAAACAAAAGGAAATTAAAATGTGAGATAATTAATGGTCGCTTGCCAATGGTGGACCAGTTTTGTTTGTTTGTTTAATATTAGCACTTTGTTTGTCAAGTATACCAAGAAAACATATGCTTTGGAAATCATGTAATTACAATTATACCATTGTAATTACTGTATAATGTTTCTCAATTGCATTGTCTTCTTGGTGTGCTCTCTATGAATTATCCTGGCTGCTACTACTAAAGGAAGTAGCATTTATTGAACTCCTTGGTTGCTTTAGCCATATTAGCCTCAGCAATGTATTTAACTTCCCAACATCCTTATACATCGGGCGATGTTATTCCATTTTACAGATGGCAATACTAAGATTTCTCAAAGTTAGACATCTGGTAAGTGTTGGTGCTGAATGCTCTGCTTTCTAGCCTGATGCTTCCTGAGAGAATCTGGAGGGCACACAACATTTGACAGGAAGAAGAAGATAAAACTAAGAAAAGGAATGTTCGATTTTATACTATTGAGATAGGTGGGCAAGTTAGTCTACCTCAGAGAAATCCGAGTTGATCCTTTCTGGGGGCTTTAATATCTAGTCATAGGGCTGTTTCTGTGCTTCCTGAGAAAATAAAATTCTTTCCTTGACTGAGAGTGTTTTGTAACAGGGGTAAATGGGTGGTGGCCTTTCATATTTAAATATAGTTAGACTTGCTTTAGTTGAAATACTAAAAATCATGGATAATACAGAATATCTGTACTCAAAAAAATTCTAGTATCCTTCACTGATGAAAAAGAATATCATTTGTTTCTACTGTAGTAATAATGATTTTTCATGTAATTATAGTTTCTAAAAGAAACTCATTAGTTTACCTTTAAAGATAAGAGGTAACTTTTTCTCCCTTTAAAAACTGTGATGAAAGGTGCCAGGTTGTAAGGTGTAGGAAACTTCTTAACTTCTAAAGCATAAAAGACATTTTTAAGGTCAAATTGAATTAGACCCATTCCTGTAAAGATTTCTCTAACTGCTCTGATATGGTTTATAATTCTTATTATTAAGATTTCTTTAACTGCTCTGCCTGATAAGGTTTATAATTCTTGGTTTCAAGTACTAATGAAGATGTTACTTGCAAGTTAAACCCTGAACTGAGAAACATGCTCATGAATTCCTTTATAAGTGGCTCTTTTAATTGTAGTTCTTTGAAAAAGGAAGTTAACACTTAAGTATGTATTAATTCTTGACAAGGACCTTATTAAACATAAGCACAAAGTATTTTAAAAGGCAGATAGCTGTTAGCAGTATGTGAGAATCTGAAACTGAGAGAATAATTATTATGAGTTTCTTAATTTTTAATTTTTTCCAAAATGGAACATCTCTATTTTTTTCCTTATAAAAACAATCGTTGAATGTGAAAAAGCGTTCAAACAATACTGAATGTATAAATTAAAAAGGAAAAAGATTTTATACAATCTTATCCTACCCAGATGACCACTTATTAGTTTAATATATTTTCTAGTGTATTTTCTTTGCAAATATAAGCCTATATTGCAGTGCATGTATGCTTCAAATGGGATTATACTGTATATATTATTATGTAACTTGCTTTTACAAAATTGACTGTTATTGTAGATCTATCTCGTTCCTTAAAGTTGTTGGTTGGTTTGTTCTGTTTTAACAGTAGTGTGAGGAATTACCTCTTTTGTGTGTTTTTGCACACTTCTGTATTTCTTGTGGCTAAATTCGTACAAGTAGAACTGTTAAGGGAAAGGAAATGCATATTTTAAATTTCCTGTGCATTTATAAACTGCTCTCTGAAAAATTGTACCAGTTTATTCTTTCATCAGTCGTGTATGAGAAAGTCTTTTTGCCTTATTCTTTTTAATACTGTGATTAATCAGTTTTGTTATTCAGATAAGAAAAAAGTAATGAATTTATTAGTGAGGTTGAAGAAAACATTAGCAGTTTTTTTATTTCCCTTGAGAACAGCCTGTTTGTGATGTTGCCTACTTTTTTCTTAAGGTACATGTTTTTCATTGATTTAAAGGCTTTCATCATATCCTTTGATTGTATGTTGCAAATATGTACATACATTTTTCTTCTTTTACCTTGATTATGATATTTGTTGTGAAAAAGATTTAAATTTGTATATATTCAAATATGGCACTCTTTTTGCATAATTTTCTGGCTTCTGTGTCCATGCTAAGAATAATAACCACAGCAGACGTTTGTTGGGTACCTACCACTTCAAATACATACTCTCATTGAATTCTCACAACAACCCTATGACTAAGATACCTGTTTTATAGGTGATGAGTAACTAACTGATCCAAGCTTACATAGTTTAAATGGTACACCATACTTCAAATACTAACAGCCAGATTCCTCCCTAACTCCGGAATTATTAATAGAAACAATAAAACTTCCTGTATATTTCCACTTCTGTGTTTTTCAAACTTTAAATATTTAATTCCTGTGGAATTCATCTTTGTTAATGGTGTAACAACCTGTTTAATTTCATTTTCATCATATACTAAATGTATTTTTATATTCACAGGTCTGTTTATAGGCTTTTCCTTTTGTTATAATAATCATATTATTTATTTGCCATTATCTACTTTTTAAATTACTCTAGTTTTAAAGTAATTCTTATGTCTAAGGGGAAGTCTCCCTCATTATGTTTTGGTTAAAAACATTTAACTATTCTGTCACACTCTTTTTCTTCCAGAATCAATGTGTCAAATCCAATTTACAAATTCTCCCTTCAAAATATTTTGCAATTGCACCAATTGTAGTTGCACAATTTGAAGAAAACGCTTTACAATATTGAAATTCCCATTTAGAAAAATGGTACGTCATCCTTTAACATTTCTGTGTAAAACTGTACAGATTATTTCATTTATGTTTTGGACATTTTTTTTTCTTTTTTTTTTTTTTTTTTGCATCGGCAGGCCCTGGAAATCAAACCCCAAACCCAGGTCTCTGGCTTGCGGGTGAGAATTTTACCTGTTGAGCTACTGTCACACTGCTCTATGTTTTGGACATTTTATTTTAAGTTTATTCCTGAATAAAGTCTTGATTGTGCCTGTTATTGTTCAGATTTATGACTGTGTGCCGTTTTGACATGGGTGTATGTTGACTGCCAATATTTAGGACATCAATTTTATTTTGTGAATGTTGTGCTAGCTCATGTTCTCTCTTTGGATATTCCTTGCTAGGGAATGAGGAATGGTTTCAGTGTCTTGATGATCAAAAGCTCTATTTAATTAGATATTAGTATCTGAAAGCCCAGATTCCTTTAAATTGTAAGATTCTTTCATATGCTCATAGATACTGATTATGTTGAATTTTGGATCTCCACTTGAAAATCATATTTGAAGCTGTAATGGTCTTTAGGGGCCTAAAATGCTTCAAAATCAAGCCATACAGTGCTATGGAAATAGTTAGAATGTCACATTCAAATAGTCAGCACTTGCTGATAGTTCTGTATTTGATTTTTTCCCCCAGTTGTAGATGCTTTTGCCTTACACGTAAGCTATAGAAGGACTTGATTTTCCCTTGAAATTGAGGGCCACAGTGACAGCACATCCCTAAGGAGGCTATCTGCTATTCATTCCGTTGCTGCTTTTTCGTCTTAGGTAATCAAGAAAAAGGAGGCTTTGCTTTACATTTTCTTTCTAATGTATGACCAAGGACTCTAGAATTATAAGTGAATAGAGTTGTATTATAAATTGAATTTCTATGAGAAATGCAAGGCTGGAAAGTGATTAAAATAGTGAAAGAAGGCCAGAGGGAGCCCAAAGAATGAGAAAGGAAAATGAGGAAGAGATGAAATTGGGAAAAGATGAAGGATATTGAGAACAAAGGGTGAAAAAAGTTGGTGATTTTGAGAAGTTGGAGGATTTATGGAGTAAACGAGAAGAGGAAGAAGACAAGATGGTATGAAAAAAGTGCAATGGGTTAGAAATGATGAAAATTTAGTAAAATTGATAACTTGCAGATACAGTTTGTTAAAAAAAACAACAAAAATCACTGATCCTTTATAATTTCTCAGTATCTAAATAAAGAGGTTGTTGATTTCTCTTTAGCAGGCTATTTCAGTAGTGCATTTTGAAGATTTCTTCATGGAACATTAGGATATTTTACTACTTGACTGAAAGTGAATAAACAGAACTGGAGGATTTCTGCTTTGCCCATTTCTGAAGCCTTATTATATCCTTATATAGGTAAAGAGAGAAGTTACACTCTGAATATGCCAAATGACCACATGCTTCACACTTGCACTACCTCTTTTTATGATTCTAAATTTGGAGTTTTCAAAACCTCCTGTTTAAAAATACAACCCAAAAGACTTCTGCTTGTTGTGCATTTTGTTCTGTCCTGTAGAATTTAGATCTTCATTTACAATTCTTTATGGATTTTTTTCTTTTGTAATGAATATAAAAGGAAGATATTGCCATATAACCTTTTATGTTTTTTCTTTAGCATTGTAATGTCAAATTTTGATATATATATGTATTTATGTTTTTTTCCTTCAAGTCTATGGCCACATGTTGGAGGAATATTTAATTCTGTATTCATATGTATCTATATATAGAGAGATAGATATAGATATAGTATATATTATCTTAAATGTAATTGAAAGAATAGAAATTAAGTTGCCTAAAACTCATTTCTATGTGCATTCTTCACTTAAAATAACAGGTGCTTTCCAGGAAAGTATTCTTTGCCAAATGTTGTTATATGATTTATACTTTTCTGTCGAATTTGGTTATTTAATTATAGATTTGTACTATCATAGGAATACTTTGTTGCTTGATTTTTAAATAAGAAGTCATGTTCAACTCTTTAAAAATAATATATTTAAGACTAGATGGTAATCTTATAAAAATCATTAATAAACAGAATATATTTCTCTGAAAAATTTAAAAATCAAAGATGAGAATGTCAGAAATACTCAAAATATATTAATGTATCTCTTAACCTTACACATAAGGTAATTCATTAACCCATTTTCCACTTTTCTTAATAGTAACTTGTTCCTTTTCAGATATCTTCAGCTGTATTTAACTCTAACAGGTCTACACTTTATTATGTTTCCCTAGATAATATATATTTAGAATATGTGACATTTAAGGTTGAATTGTGTGAGGAATTACTGTTTGAACTATTTTCTAAATTTGTTATTTTGCTGCAATGATCTAATAGATGAAAATGATCTTCAAATTAGTTAATTCTTAATGTGCTAGCTCTTCTGTTTCCAATTTAGGGATTATTTATATAATTTATTGTGCCATTAATAGGAATTTTAAAAATATGTAAGATTAGTGTTGAGTCTAAAATTTATTAAATAGGAAATCTTTTATAGGGCTTGGAAGTAAATATATATGACTTAACTGGCAGTAATAGCAGTGACAGAATAGTGAAAAAGATGGAAGCATGGATTTTATTATTTATTCATTTGTTCAAGAAACAATAATCTATGGAATACATACTATTGACTAGATACCCACAAGCTTACAGAAACTGCCATAGTAAACCAGAGAGACATTTCTCTGCTTTTCAAAGTTTATAGACTATCACCAAAGACAGTATATAATTAATTATAATTTAGGGGATTCACGGGACCCAGTGAAAATCACTCCTTGTCTCTCATCTGATTTCTGAATGAATTGAGAAATAAGAGGAAAGAGTATGGTAGAAAGGAAACAGAAATATCACTGGTGATATCTGAAATGTCTGGTATGACTCTATCAGGTAGAAATGGGATATTGCATTCTAAACCCTGGGATTACAAAGACCTACTTCTAATCCAGGAGTGATGGACAGAGCCCATTTGAGAGAAAAACCTGCCCCATCAATACGTAGAGCACTGAGAAGCAGGACATGTGCTCTTCGGGAGTAGCTGGCTCCCAGGAAGAAAAAGTCAGAGTGGAGAAGGACAGTATGTGACCCTTTTGAAATTCATGGGTAAGCCTTCTTTGGTAAAGAGTAAAAAGTCACACTAGCAACGCTCCTTCCCATGAAAGAAGCTTCAGGAGTGAGGAAGAAGCATCTTCCTGCCACCCCAACTCCCAACAGTGATAATGTGTGGGAAGTTAGGATTTATGAGAAAGGAGGTATGGAGTACTATGGGCACATAACCTAGACTTGAGCTGCAGTGGAGGGGATGAGGGTACGTCTTGACACCTCTATGGAATTGACAGCAATTTAGCTTGATTAGGTACAGCCTAGACTGTGAGAAAAAGAATGAAGAGACATGGAGCAGTACATGAGCAGTGACCAAATCTCAGTATGTTGTGAGCTGAATTCAGTGAATGAAGGGCAATAGGAGGCATCTCATATGAAGGGTTTCAAGTTGAAGAATGACATTCAGGTTTGTATTTTAGAAGGAAGATTATGCTGGCTATAGCTTGGCAGAAACAAGGCTACATGGAGGGGAACCTGCTAGTTGGCCACAAAGAAAGGAGGTTTATGGGTGGGAATGCATAGGAGGCCAAGTATAGCTTTGTGTATATTACCCTTGAAAGACAAGACATTCGAATAAATAGACCCAGGAGGCTAGTTGGGTGTATTCATGTAAATCTTTCGTGAATGCCCTAAGTTTGAATTACTGTTCAGTGAATTCACCTTAAACCAGGGCAGTTTTTAAATGGATTCTCCACCTTCTAATAGAAACTTTTTAGACAATTTTGAATCTGATAAAACTCTTAAGTTTACAGGAGAAAGTCCTTCGCTGAGATGAACTTGTGTTACTTAGCTGAAGGTCCTTCAGCATCAACAATGCAGCCTATTGCCTCCTGTCATTTTTTCCCTGCTATTAGTAATACCATCACATTATTATTGTTATGGCTTTTGTGTAATGTTATAATAGCTTCCAAAGAATTTCTGCTAATATTTTGAGAACCTTTGTTTGCACTCTTGACTTTAAACGGTGTGACCTGTTAGTACTTATCGGGTAAATTATATACTTTGTCTCTTTTTCTAAGCTGCTGTGCTAATACCTTTTTTATTCATTTTCCTTTGTGTCATAATAATTATATTTAAGTCTCATGCCAAACTTCTGTAACCTGTATATTCTCAAAAAAGGTAGTTGCTTTTTTATCTTGAATAAATCAAAATAATTTTACTGCAAATGGCTTCATTTGAATTGAATTCCTTTAACTTGCAATTTCTGATCACTGTGCTTACTTTGGTGGAAAGATTAATGTTCTGTGACACAGAATTGCAGACACCTCTAAACACATCTTTAGTCACATGTACTTTCTTAGAATAAAGGTGGTTGATTAATAGTCCAGTAATTCACCATTTCTTCTTGTGATTTCATTATTTTTATGGTTGCCAGATGATTTTTTTTTAAACCATCTCATAGAAGTAAGTAACTTGTTAAATATAGTTTATGAACTTACAGAATTTGTAGTTTAAAACTCAGTTTTTGTAGGTCCATGCTTTCTTCTTTTATTAAAAACAATCTTACAACACATGCCCGAAAACAATTACACCCATATGACAACCCTGATGTTCACTGTCCTTGTAAATTTGTGACATTAGAAGGCAATGATTCTAGAAAAAAATAGGCAAATCATGTTTCCTTCTTCTCTGTGAGGTTGTCTGTCTAGAAGCTCATGAGGGCTCTGGGGTGGGACAAATGAGAAGTGAGAAATTCTAGAGAGGAGCTACAGTCTAAAGACTTTTTCCTTCTGAGCATGCCTTTTTTTTTGTTTTCTTTTTCTTTTTTTAACTCTTACCCTCATTTTGGTTCTGGGACCAATAAGAAAATGCATGTGCCCTCCTGCTCTTGTCTTTATGCTTTCAGGAAGGCTGATAAGAGAGTTTAGCCCGAGAAAATTTGGCTGAATACGATGCCGTTTGCAGCCTTCCCAATCAGTCCTGTTATCTTTGTCAGTCCATGAGTTAGTAAAATGGAACTAAAAGCCACCTAACAGCACACAGCTGTAGGAGCCTGTCATTCTGAAAAGGGTTCTCCGGGGAGGGCCCGCAGTTGATGTGGTGACCTATGTAGGGGAGCCAGATTGTGTGGTGTATACATTTTTTTTTTTTTTTTTTTACATGGGCAGGTACCAGGAAGCAAACCCGGGTCTCCAGCATGGCAGGCAAGAACTCTGCCACTGCTCCACCATTGCCTGCCCTGGTGTGTAAATCTTACAGATTGAGGTGTAAATTAGTTAAAGGTTCTTGGTGGAAGGAGCCTATGTAGTAAAGGGCCCTGAATTTATGCTTCATAAATTCACAGCAAGTCCACCTGTAACCTTATGCATAAACCTACACCTATTAAGTTAAGGAATGATTTTATAATAAAGCTAAATATTTAAAAATAAACTAGAATGTCACATTTTTGGGAAATCCCTCCCTGATTCCTCCCTTTGTAATTGCACCGTGTTACTAGTATACAGTGTGCCGATCATCCATTTATTTATCTGTATTCCCTCCACTAGATTCTAAGCTGCAGGAAGGCTGAGATATTTTACTTGGTGCTGTATCTTTTGTGCCTAGCACTGTGCTTGGAAAATTGTATCCATTCAAATATTTCTTCAGTGAATGAATAAGTGATAAAACAGTTCGCTCTGCCCATTTCTATATATTTTAATATGTTGTTAAAACTCGAATAGAAGGATGCTGGGGTCACTCCATCGTCGATCACATCCCAGTGGCAGTCCTGGTGCCGCACCTGATATGCTAACAGGGGCCATTAGTGTTCCAGTGTTGAGAGACCGTTTTCATCAGTCATGGACTGCAGCTACCAAGTTCTGTTTTACTGGGTGTGCTGTGTATGGGGGGGATATCTTTTAGCTATGCACAAAAATTATTTAAGAATAAGCAAGGAGTCCATCCCTTGGGTAGCAAGAAGTAAATATAACAGGTTAAAGGTAGATTAAGGTAAAATATACCTCTGAGGATATTTTATTTCTTTTTGAGCCCACTTGAAATTTTAAGAATCTTTTATTTCTTTGATGCATTTCATAAAGGCAAGGAAAAAAATCATGGAAGGCATAATCCAGAATCAAATTCTTCAATTTGATGAAGTCAGACTTCATCTAAATGATTGATTATAAATTAGAAATCTATTTATAGATTTTTACTGCATTTGAAAAGTCACCTTAATAAATACATTGTTCCGATGGAAGATGTCCTGAACTTAAATATATGAAAAAAGGTAAAAATGACTTATCCTCTTTTCCCCAAATAAAATAATATGACTGTTGCTTAAAGTTTAGTATTTATAACATTTAATATGAGATGTGGAATCTATATATCCATGGTGGATTTTTTTAAAACTCAGAAATGTAGGATAAAAATTTTAAATATCATACTTTATACTGCCAAAGGTGTAATGTTGTAAAATGACAAATTTAGATGCTGCTATCACAAATATACATAATTTTTCAATTCCCTGTGTAAAATAAAAATGTGGGCCCCTTGTTAAAAACATTGTTAAGAATTTTAAGACAGTGACGACATGCATTAAAGCAAGCATGTACCCTTCTGAGCTCAGGGTCTTGTACAAATATCCTGTACAAATGTACAAGTCCCCTTTGCATCGCTTGTAGAAGCTGTTGTTAAAAACCTTCTTTACTGTGTTGCCTAGTGAGTTGTAAAGAAAGATTCAAGTGTAAACTCCTCTTTGATCTCAGAATCAGAATTGTGTTTATCCCCTTAAATACCTATTATGTTCCTTTGGGCAACAAAAACTCTGCCAGTTAAGTGCTTTGTGCAAATGGGGTCATTTTCCTCAGTCTAGGTTTTCTGTTGTCATTTCTTCCTCATTATTATCTGATTTGGGCTTTATATACAGCGTTAATGAGTTTTGGTCATTGATGTTTAAGGCCATCTGAAATTCTTTCTTCAAAGTAGGTAAAGAGCATAAAAAATAAAAGTGAAAAGTGATTTTAAAGGTTGATCTAAAAAGGCTATCATTGTTTACCGAGTGCAGTAATAGTGCTATGAATGAAATTAATGCATCCCACAACATTATTATTTGCTAGAGACTTTAAATCTAGAGGCAGAAACAATCTGGCAAGCAGAGGGTTGCATCCCAGATAAGCAGGTGTACACTACAGAAATTTTAAATGGCAATAAAAATATCTTTGTCTTAAGCATAAGCTTAAGTAGGTAAGGATAAAGGAGATGGGAAATCAGGCTTGGTTTATGCCTTGGGAAAGGAAAATCCACTGGGGGCAATTTGAGAAGAAAGGACCTGCTAGCAGACGGCCCTCTTCTGGGGTGATACAGGCTTGCTTAGTCCAGAAGACGTAGCATATGCTTTTCTACTTCCTAAAGGTTCCAGTCCTAGCCAGCATCCCAGAAGACCAAGGAGTCAGCCTGGCCTGTGGAAACTGTGCTTTGTGCTTCCTTCCCTAAGCATTAAATTGGATTTCCATCAAGCAGGGCTGCCATATTCAATTGTGCATGATATTTTGCTGTGCAAGATTCATTGGGTGAGAGGGCACATAAGATTGAATTGCTCCCCTGGCATGGGACTGTGCCACCTCAGAAGGGGGAAGTTATGGGTTAGTCTTTAGGACCACTTAAGAACCAGCTAAATAAGTTCAGTAGACAGCCTAAGTATTCAGGAACTCCTTTAAGGTTGGAAAATACCCTCCCTTGAACAGTTAGAGGACTCTAAAAATGAAAATATTTCGAGTTAACCTTCAGTGTGAATAAACACTGGTTAAAATGGAAAGGTAATGGTAGCTCTTTGTGCTGATTTGAAAGTATTATGTACCCCAGAAAAGCCATGTTTTTATCCTGATTCAATCTTGTAGGGGCAGCTGATTCTTTTAATCCTAATTTGGTATTCTAGGGTAGAAACTTTTGATTAGAAATCCTCCCAGTGGGCAGAACTTCAACAGTGTACTAGATTGTTCATTTTGCTTGGAAGGAGAACTGGCAGGAGTTGCATTTGTATACTGACTTATGGGCTGTTGCTAATGGTTTGGCTGGATGGTCAGGAATTTGGAAAGAGCATGATTGGAAGATTGGTGAAAAAGATGTCTGGGAAAGAGGTATGTGGATAGACCTTTCTGAATGGCCTAAAAACATGAAGATATTTGTGTCCCATGTGAATGCATACCAGAGGGTGACTTCAGCAGAGGAAGGTTTTAATAATCAAGTAGATAAGGTGACCTGTCCTGTGGATATAAGTCATCATCTTTCCTCAGCCACTCCTGTCATTGCCCCCTGGGCTCATGAACAAAGTGGGCATGATGGTAGGCATAGAGGTTATGCTCAGCAACATGGACTTCTCCTCACCAAGACTGATCTATCTACAGCCATTGCTGAATGCCCAATCTGCCAGCAACAGAGACCCACACTTAGCCCCTAATGGCGGCATTCCCCAGGTGATCAGCCTGCTGCATGGTGGCAGGTTGATTATGTCGGACCACTTCCATCATGGAAGGGGCAATGGTTTGTTCTGTCTAGAATAGACACATACTCCAGATATGGGTTTGCCTTCCCTGCGCACAGTGCTTCTGTCAAAACTACCATCTGTGGACTTACAGAATGCCTTATCCACCATCATGGTATCCCACACAACATTGCTTTTGATTAAGGAGCCCACTTCATAGCAAATGAAGTATGAGAATTGGCAGATGTTCATGGAACTCTCTGGTCTTATCATGTTCCCCATCATCCAGAGGCAGTTGGAGTGATGGAATGGCTGAATGGACTTTTGAAGGCCCAATTACAGTGCCAGTTAAATGGCAATACCTTGCAGGGCTGGTGTTATGTTCTCCAGGAGGCTGAGTCCACTCTGTGGTACTGTTTCTTCCAAAGGCAGGATTCACGGGCCCAGGAATCGAGAGGTAGAAATGAGAGTGGCACCACCCATTATCACCCCTAGTAATCCATTAGGAAAATTTTTGCTTCCTCTCCCTGAAACCTTGAGCTCTGCTGGTCTATAGGTTTCAGTTCCAGAAGGAGGAATGCTTCTACCAGGAGACACAACAATAATTAGAAGCTAAGATTGCCACCTTGCCACTTTGGGCTATTCATGCCCCTGGATCAACAGGCAAAGATGGGGATTACTGTTCTATCAAGGGGAAATCGGACTGCACCTACACAGTGAAGAGTATTCCTAAAATTCAGGAGATCCCCTACAGTGTCTCTCAGTACTACTATGCCCTGTGATCAAAGTCAGTAGAAAGCTGCAACAGCCCAGTCCAGGCTGGACTACCAATGGCCCAGAAACTTCAAGAATGAAGGTTTGGGTCATCCCACCTGGCACAGAACCACAGCCAGCTGAGGTGCTGGCTGAGAGTACAGGAAACATAGCATGGGTAGTAGAAGAAAGTAGTGATAATTATGAACTGTGACCATGTGACCAGTTACAGAAACAAGGACTGTGATTGTATGAATATTTCTTCCTTGCTTTGTAGTGCCTATCTTTGTATTTGTACATAAAGCAGACACCTTTGTTTTCGTCTCCATTTTATTCACTTTATCATATAAGTTGTATTGTTCATGTTATAGTATTTAAGTTATAGGATATCAAGTTTAAGAGTGGATAATTTCCAGGGACGTGAACACTATTCTGGAGAGATTTAGTGTGTTTCTGGTTGTATACAAGACAGTTGAATATTGTTAGGTGAAAAAAAATGTGTCTGTTATTGTTTTCTTTTTTCTTTTCTTTTTTTTAAAATTTTTAAATTTTATTTTTTTAAATACCAAAAGACACCAAACAAATGCGAACATTTCCATTTTGATCATTCCTTTCTACATATACAATCAGCAGTTCACAACATCATCACACAGTTGCACATTCATCATCATGATCATTTCCTAGAACATTTGCATCTATTCAGAAAAAGAAATAAAACGAAAACAGAAAAAAAATTTATACATGCCATACCCCTTACCCCTCCCTTTCATTGATCACTAGCATTTCGAACTAAATGTATTTTAACTTTTGTTCCCCGTTGTTTATTTTTATTCCATATGTTCTACTCGTCTGTTGACAAGGTAGGTAAAAGGAGCATCAGACACAAGGTTGTCACAATCACACAGTCTCATTGTGAAAGCTATATCATTATTCAATCATTAGCAAGAAACATGGCTACTGAAACACAACTCGACATTTTCAGGCAATTCCCTCCAGCCTCTCCATTACATCTTGAATAACAAGGTGATATCTACTTATGTTATTGTTTCCAGAGATTAAGTATGGTTTAAGGTGATGTGTATAGCTGCTAGGTTGACAGGGGGTGGACTGGATGGTTAGATTCATGTGCCAGCTGAGCCAGGTGATGGTTTCCGGTTGTCTTGTCAAGCAAGCACAGGCCTATCTATTGCTGTGAGGACATTTCATGTACTTAAATCATGAGCACGTTAATTGCATCCATGGCTAGTTACATTTACAGTCAGCTAAGGGGAGTGTCTTCTGTAGTGCAGAATACTTAATCTAATCATCTGAAGGCTTTTAAGGAGAATTCAGAGGAGAGAGTCTCTTGTTTTGCTTCAACCAGCTAGTCTCTCCTAGGGAGTGCATTGGGTACCTTCATTGGAACAGCCATCTCACAGACTGCCCTGCAGATTTTGGACGCTTGCATCCCCATGTTTGCATGAGACACTTTTATAAATCTCATATTTACATGTATCTCCTGTTAGTTCTGTTTCTCTAGAGAACCCTGACTAGAATGAAGTGTTGTTTACCTTTTGATAAAATATGGGATGTGACGAGCCATAACATCTGTTTGGAGATTGGAAAAAGGAGGAGGGGTAAATGGATGTAGAAGGAAATATAGTGTTTTTTACTACGTCGGCTTTGGGTTTAGTTTCCTTCTTCCCAGGGGATTTGTTAGTTAAACTACTGTTTGTATGTGTTACTTGAAGTCCCACTTGATTTGAGTATATATTCTCTGGTTTTTTTTCATGCTTTAGGTATAAAAAAAATAGTTTGTATTACATTGATGAAAACATGTGAAATCACATAGCAATACATGAAAAGATACACAGTGATGAGTGAGATAAACTCTATGTAATGGCAAAAAGAGAGCAAGTTAATTTCCAGTTCAGGTAAAAATAATGAACAAATTTGTGATTTGTTCTGGCTGCTCATCATAATTAAGATATTTAACATTTAAAATGCATATAAAATGAGACTTAGCATGTACTGTCACATTTAAAACACTGGTCCTCTTCCAGGTAGACTCTTACACTTGGATAGCTCTCCCAACTGGGCTCTTCTTCCTCCTTGATACCATTGGGCTTAACTGCCTTTTCCCAAAATATGTTGAGTACCTGTCTGGTGTCATGCACCTCACTATAGGATACGATACCAAAAGTTCCCAGGGATGCAGTGTAACTAGTATACAGGATAATTATAGCCCCTCTTCATATTTTGTTTCTCCCATAATTACTGTAGACCCCAACACTTCCTGAGATACATATTTTAACCACTGTACCAAGTCTCTACACCAGAAGGAAATTGTATGCTCTGTTTTTATGCTACCTTTTCTGCAAACTTTCATCTTCCCAGTTGGAGCTAATTATTTTCTCCCTAGTATTTCCCAGAATACTTTATTTATATCTTACTTTCCTATCATAATTTTACTCATATCTTTATTCCCCACAGGAGTTCAAGTTCCCTGAAGACATGAATTCTAATTAATCCTTATATCTCTACTCTTCACAATATCACCAAAATGCCTTTCTCATGGTTGGTGCTCAAAATGGTTTATTTGATTAAATCAGATTGGATCAAATAGTTTACATGCTAACAGTTCAGTGGCGTAGATTGTTGACTCAATATGCTATGAAGCCAAATTCAGTTATTGTCAGTATTCTTGATTCACACTTACAACACAATTGAAAATTTAACACCACTCCTACCCCTGAACAGATAAACTGTTTTCATCATTTTCTGTTGCCCTTTCTGGTCTGGTCTACCTGCATACGTAATTTGTGTGACTCTGTGAGCATAAGCATATAATATAAATTTAGTTTTTCATTCTGTACTCCTCTTTCAGATATATAGGAGCCTATTCAGACAAGTGCTTTTGTCTATCAGTATAGAAATTTTGAAAGATTATTTCCCCAAAGCAGCCTTTTAATTCTGAGAAAAGCATGTCTAGAGGCCTTTTTAACAAGTACATCCTTTTAAACATTTCAAATGGTAGCATTATAAATGATGCTCAGATACTTCAGGAACCCCCAGCTTGGGCTTTTCCTTCACTGAAAAAGCAGTACCTAATAATTTGAGACAAAATTCTAATTATTTTAATGGGATTACTCTGCTTCTTGGCATATTAAGCAATTTATTTTATACCTTTGCCCATTATTTCTCATTTTCAAGACTTGGATAGAGGAGACCTGACAACACGGAGTCCTGTTTCTACTCCTTGATCATTAATTATGCCATGGCAGTTTCAGTTCTGATGAGACCCCAAGAGAAATGAATCATGTCAGGTCTTACTCAGTTTAACAGATTTCATTCTTTATACTTCAAACAAGTTTTCTTAGAAAATCATTAATCACTAAACTATGGATTAAATAGTGACAATAATGGAAATATAACCAACAACAAATTGTTCATGGTTGGCTTCTCTAAGGATTTGACAGCTAATTTATAAAACAAGTTGTTTTTATACATCAGGACTTTTGTGACTAAAGTAAAATTGCTTTGACAAACTGCTCAGCATTATTCCATAGTCTGTGGAAGGGCAATGCATGTGCAGACCTTCATCCTTCTCTTTTGACTGTTTTCCCTTACCACTCTTTGCAAGATTTCAGTTGGTGTATACACCGATCCTAACTCGTTGCCAACTTGTGCCCTTGAAGCAATTACTGAGTTGCAAGTATAAAAGGCTGTGAAATCTATTTTGTCTTGACAACTCAGGCTCCACATTGGGGCTCTCTCAAGCCATGTTGTACAAAACCTGAAAAATAGGCAAGATGAAATTCCTTTTTTTCTTACATTTGGCTTCCACTTTATATATTGTTCTGTAGCAATTATATTCATAATTTCATATTCCAGATAAGTATTTTTTAATTGTGAGGTTTTTACCTTTGCTGTATTTTTGGTTGCTTGAGTTGGGTGATCTGTGCCAGGTTTTAGTGTTGTAAGGAGATGCAAAGCAAGAGCTTTATCCCTTTCAGAAATCTCGTATATCAGTGAGGCAACCTACAGATATGAAGTGCTTGCTACTATACATGCAAAGCCTATGTCTAGTACAGAGAACTAGAACTGAAAACTATAACACAGCTTGGGTGTTTCCCTTGGGAGTCTGAGTTATAATTGGTGAACTTAAACAAGTATACTTAAAATTGCAAATAATAGTAAAAGGTAATGATTAATAAATTGCAAATGTATGGAAGAGAGAATGTCTTATGGGAATTCAGAGAAGGAGCATGTAGGCCAGAGTGGCCAAGTGAGTTTTCTTAGGCACTTAGAATTTGCACTGCGATTTTTCCTCATACATACCTTTATTCAAGCATCATTTATTTACTATCTCTTTTAATTCAAATAGCTAACATTTATTTAGCTGTTCAGAACATGAACATTATATATATCAACTCATTTAGCATTCTATTATTATTTTGCAGACTAGGACACTGA